>NC_044032.1:472641381-472955623 GCF_901765095.1 Microcaecilia unicolor
AAGAATTACAAGGAGAAAAGATGACTGAAGGGAGATATGATAGAGGTCTATAAAATAATGAGTGTCATGGAACATGTAGACATGAATCACTTGTTTACTCTTTCCAAAATACTAGAACTAGTGGGGAAACAATAAAGCTACAAAGTAGTACATTTAAAACTAATCGGAGAAAATGTTTCTTCTCTCAATATGTAATTATCTCTGGAATTTGATGCCAGAGAATGTGGTAACAGCAGTTAGCTTAGCAGGGTTTAAAAAAGGTTTGGCTAGTTTCCTAAAAGAAAAGTCCATAAGCCACTATTAAGATGTACTTAATCTACTGCTTATTTCTAGGATAAGCAGCATAAAACATATTGTACTGTTTTGGGATCTTGCCAGGTACTTGTAACTTGGATTAGCCACTGTTGGAAACAGGATGCTGGGCTTGATGGACCTTCGGTTTGTCCCAGTATGGCAACACTTATGTACTAAATGAGTCTAGTACCTGAGATTCCATTGTGGAAGGTACCACCTATTAAGGACTGTAGCAAAAAAAGGTTCATAGAAACCTATAAAAAGTGAAGAATACATACAGTGAATCCTCTTTTGCCAGGAACATCCTGCAAGTGACAGCGTTTCTAAGAAACTAATAGGGAATGTAAGTAGTTGGCAACTATAAATAGGCAGAAGTACAGATAAAAATAGTTTAATTAAGCATTAACCCATCTTTTTGACTGAAAAATCCAAGTTTATGTTAATCTTTTTAGATCAGAATTAAAATTTTTGTGTGAAAGCTAAAAGAGAATATGAACTTTTTCATGAATATCAGAAGCAAAAAACCTTTCAGGGAATCCATGGACTGTTAGATCATGAAAGAGCAAAAGGGGCACTCGGGGAGGACAGGGCCATAGTGGAGATAATGAACGAAATCTTTGCTATGGTCTTGAGGGAAGAAGATGTAAGAGATCTACCTGTACCAGAAATGGTTTTCAAGAGTGACAATGCGGAGAAACTGAAAGAAATCTCTGTGAACCTGGAAGATGTACAGAGACAAATCAACAAATTAAAGAGCAGTAAATCACCTGGACCAGATGACAAGCACCCTAGCCTACTGAAAAAACTCAAACATGAAATTGCTGATTGGCTGCTAGTGATATGTAACCTGTCATTGAAATCATCCATAGTACCTGAAGATTGGAGGGTGTTCAATGTAATGCTGATTTTTTAAAATTGTTCCAGGGGTGATCCAGGAAATTACAGACTGTGATAAGCCTGACATCAGTGCCAAAAACAATAGTGGAAACTATTATAAAGAATAAAATTACAGAAAAAATAGATAAATATAGTTTAATAAGATAGAGTCAGCATGATTTTCAGCCAAAGGAAGTCTTACCTCACCAAACTGATTAATTTCTTTGAAGGCATGAATAAATATATAGACAAAGGTGAGCTGGTTGGTATAGAGGGACATTTTCGAAAGAAATGTCTAAATCATAATTTGGATGTTTTACAAAGACGTCCAAATTCCAAACATGAAAGAAGGTCATTTTTTAAAAAGATGGACGTCTATCTTTTGTGTTCAAAAATGCGATGTTTGGTTCATTTTCGAACAAAAGACGTCCAAATGCCAGTCATCCAAAACAGAGGAGTGACTTAATGGTTAATGCAGCAGGCTTTGATCCTGGCAGCATTGGTTCAAGTCCCACTGCTGCTCCTTCTGATTTTGGGCAAGTCAAATGCACAACGGGCATTTTTGGATATGACATCTAAGTCTGAATTTGGACGTTTTTTGTAAAACGTCCAAAAACAGGACAGGAAAGGTCTTTTCCTTTTCAAAATGTGTTTGGAAAAATGTTTTGTGATTTGGATGTTTTATTTTTTGGTCCATTTTCAAACAAATACATCCAAATGCAAAACGTACAAAATTCACAAGAAAATCCACAATAAAGTGAAACCATTCACATGTTCTAAGGGTGGTAAAAGCTTTGGTTGTAGTGTAAATCCCGAAGTGCATCAGAAAATCCACACAGGAGAGAAACCATTTGTATGTATAGAGTCTGGTAAAAGCTTTGGTCGGTAGTTAAACCTCACAATGCACATGAGAATACACACATGAGTGAAACTATTTACATGTCCTGAGTGTGGTAAAAGCTTTGGTTGGCAAGAAAGTCTCACATGGCATCAGAGAATTCACACAGGGATGAAACCATTTACATGTACTGAGGAGGTAAAAACTTGTTGCATTGGGACAGGTAATTACTTGCTATGAAGTATGGAAAAATAGCACTCTGGTATTTAGATATATGTAATGAGAATTCCTTTTCATCTATAGATCTGAATTCAATGTCCAAATCTAATGATAAACAATAGATACAAGGCTCAGATGTTATAAAAAAAATATAGAAAGCTTGGCATCAAGTAAAATAGTGGAAAAGTGACATTCCAGGAAAACAATAGGGCATCCTTGGGGGCACTGCAGTGGACTTTCTAAAATGCTCCCAGGTACACATCTGACCATTGCTCCCTTACCTTGTGTGCTGAGCCCCCCAAACCCACCCAAAACCCACTACCCCCAACTGTATACTGCTACCATAGCCCTTACAGGTGAAGCGAGCACCAATATGTGGGTACAGTGGGTTTCTGGTGGGTTTTGGAGGGCTCACAGTTTCTTCTACAAGTGAAACAAGTAGGGGGAGGTAGAAGCCTGGGTCCACCTGTCTCCAGTGCACTGCACCACTACTAGACTACTCCAGGGACCTGCATGCTATTCTAATTGACCTGAGTATAACATCTGAGGCTGGGATAGAGGCTGGCAAGTACTGTTTTTAATCACATTTTGGGGTGGGAGGGGTTAGTGACCACTGGGGAGGTCATCCTTGATTCCCTCCAGTGGTCATCTGGTCATTTAGGGCACCTTTTTGTGCCTTATTTGTTATAAAAAGAAGTCTAGCTCAAAACATCTTAGTTTTAGTCCTGGATGGTTTTGTTCCATTATGGCTGAAAAACATCCAAGTGTTAGGAATGCCCAGATCCCGCCCTTAACATGCCCCTGACACCCCATCTCCCCTGTAATTTGAACACACTTCTGATGAACCTCATAGAGAAACATCTAAAAATTGTTTTTGAAAATACCAATTTGGACGTTTTTGTGAGTTTTATGCCACTTTTTGTACATTTTTCTCTTTTGAAAATGAGCTCCATAATCAATCAAGAAAGTCAACTCACTTGGAACTTCAGTTTAGTGCAAACAACATCGCATCTACCTTCAAACAAGTTTCTCAACTGCCAGGTAGATAGAGTTCTATTGTGTCTGATTTGGTTTCTTAGACCCAGTCCAAATGAATCAGTTACTTCATCAACAGCCAATTTAGGTTGTCCATACTTATTCCAAAGTCCTTGGCACTTGGCAAATGAACTCCAAGATATTTTCTTGTAGGCAAAATCACTTTCAGCTTTGTCGGCATCAGTGGTAGACACCAGATTTAATGTATGGCAGGCATATCACTGATGACCAAGAAGCCCATAGACATGATTTTCGTTGGAGTTGAAAGTTCCACATTCGTCCAATGCCTCAACTTCTTTGCCATCTAATTCATCACTTGCATCTTAATTTTCATCTTCATTATCATCATCAGACTATCCAAATACAGAGTAGGCTTTCATAAACTTGGAGCCATTGTCTGTTGTTGTTCTATCAATTTTGTGTCTGATGGCAAACTCTGTATGAATGTCTTCTGGAACCAATGGCATAATGTCCAATGTGTGTGAACCCTTCATCTTCTTAAGGCCAGACGAGTAGAGTATCTCTCTAAAGACTCTTTATCAATCTAGTGGACAGTCACTCCAATGTAAAATTTTCCATGAGATGACCAGCAGTCTGTTGTGGTAGAGACATATATCTGTTCACGAAGAATCACAAGCAGCTTCAGCTTTATCTCCACTGCAGAATCACAGATTTTTTGCTTCAACGTGATCTGACTCATCCCTGTTCTGTTTAGCTAAAGACCAGCAACCATAGTAACATAGTAACATAGTAGATGACGGCAGAAAAAGACCTACACGGTCCATCCAGTCTGCCCAACAAGACAACTCATGTGTGCTACTTTTTGTGTATACCCTACTTTGATTTGTACCTATGCTCTTCAGGGCACAGACCGTATAAGTCTGCCCAGCACTATCCCCGCCTCCCAACCACCAGCCCCGCCTCCCAACCACCGGCTCTGGCACAGACCGTATAAGTCTGCCCAGCACTATCCCCACCTCCCACCACCGGCTCTGGCACAGACCGTATAACACTGCCCAGCACTATCCCCGCCTCCCAACCTCCAGCCCCGCCTCCCACTACCGGCTCTGCTATCCAATCTCGGTTAAGCTCCTGAGGATCCATTCCTTCTGAACAGGATTCCTTTATGTTTATCCCACGCATGTTTGAATTCCGTTACCGTTTTCATCTCAGTAACGGAATTCAAACATGTTCAACAAATGCAGGTAACTCCACTATTCTCAAAGGCTGTGTTCTCTGAACAGCAAAATTTAAGACAAGATGGTCCACTGTTGTTTGTGTGATGAGGTTTGCATTACAAAACTCTGTTTCAGTTTTTGCTGCTTCATTTGGTTTACTGCGGTAGCCTGTTGGTAGTTCCTTTCTAGCAAGCGGTAAGCCCCCGTTGGGCTTACTGCTGCTTTGTAAAAGAGGCCCTATATTTTCATTCATTGAATTGTTAAGCTCTGGCATTCATTGCTGGAGGATTTGGTAACAGCAGTTAGCATGTCTGGATTTAAAAATGGTATGGTTTGGTCAAGTGCCTAGAGGAAAAGTTCATAAAATACTCTTAAGGTAGACATGGAGAAATTCACTACTAATCCCTGGGATCGGTAGCAACAAATCTTGCTACTCTTGGGAATTCTGCCAGGTACTTGTAATCTGGATTGGCCACTATTAGCAGGATAATGGGTTAGATACTCCATTGGTCTGGTCCAATATGGCTATTATTATATTCTTAACCTAGATGCCTACATTGAAAGGAATAGATAGCAAGCTAAAATGTAGGTGCCTCGTTCCTAAATTTGACACACTTGTGTCCTAATATCTAGGCATATAGCCATGGTCTAAAATTTTGACAGTGCTGGAATTAAAATTGAAGTGCCTTTGACAGGCAATCAACTTCCTATCAGAATTTATCTCCCACGTTTTCTACATTCAAGAGCAAAGTATTGTTGTTGCTCTGTTAATTCATTTGAAAATACAGATGTAGAAGGCCTCCAAAACTGTCCTGTTATATTTACCAAAAAGGGAACAAATTTTGAGCCTGATCCTAACTTGTGAGGTATTTTGAAGTAATACAAATTGAGGATAGGCCTATGGTTCTGTCACTTCCTATGGTTATTCCGATCTCACATTTTGGAGAGAACTATAAGAGCACTTATGCTTATTGGGCTGAAGTCTTTTTGGTGGGAGAAGTTGTCCATAATGTGGAGTGTTGTTGAAACCTGTGGGTTTCCAGGTTGTTAAGAAGCAGTGAGGAGCTGTCTTTGTTATGGCTGAATAGCCCTGTGCAGAGAAAGGAGTTTCCTAGACCACTTTAACCATGGTTGGTTAAGAGGAGCTGAAAGGAATATAGACCTAAAGTAGGTAGGGTCATTGTTTTCCAGCTGTGGACAGCTGGAAAAAGCAGCAGACGTTTGAAGTGACACAGTCTTGGATTCCACCTGGATTCAAGTCACAAATGTTAGATTTTGAGTGCCTTGAGAAATTGGTTTGACATAGTGGATGTGAGCTATTTGATATCTTGAGAAATCCAAGCTGTGATTGTGAAGGATTAAAGACTAGGGATGGGCAGACAGAAAATGTTTGATTTATGTCACTTCCAGGAATTTTAATTTTATTCATCTTCTTTTGGCCATTTTGTCATTATGGGAGCAAACTATTGACTCTTTCAAAAGAGTACACACTATTTGCAAAAAGTGTGTACCCTTTTCCCAATGGTGTGCATATGCAGTGGTTCACATATATGTAATGGTTCATATATGTGCAGTGGTTAGAATGGATTCACTACTGGGGAAAAGAGTGCACCGTCCTTGTACATAATGCACACTATTTCAACAGACTTCACTTACAAAGTCTCCCTTTGAAACTCTGGAACCTGTTTCTTTTAAGTTTCTATCCAGCTAGGAGAGTGACTGAACTTCAAGTACTGGTAACATATGAGCCGTATACATAATTCCATCATCACGTTTGTCCTTCAGTTCTTGCCTAAAGTGGTGACACCTTTTCAGCTAAATGAAAAGATAATGTTTTACATCATGTCTCTGAAAATCCATTCAATTCCTTACATAATAGCCCTCCATACTGCTGAAGCTCTCGTCTGCTACTTGAAATGAAGTGAACTGTTTAGAAATTCTACCAAATTTTCCCTGTTGTGAAAAGGATTTTAGCATACTGATTGACTTCTTGTATTCAATTGTGCAATGAAAATGCAGATGTTCCTCTCAGCTCCAAGGTCAAGTCTCATCATATTAGAGCTACTGTAGTGATGGTACCCCTATTGTAATCTGCCTCACTGAATACCATCAATGAAACTGCTACATGGTCCTTACTTTGTATTTTTGCTACATATTATTGTTTAGATCAAGCCTCAGTACAGAAACAGGCCTTCAGTCAACCATCACTGGTCAGTCTGTCCCTATGAGCTAACAACTCTTAGTCTTTAGAGCAGTCTGCAGAATCTAGTATAAGACAATATTAAAATGAGCAGCCCTAAGCTTCGGAGTCATCAACAGTATTTCTGTGCTTTAATGGATCCTGTATGTTGTTAGAAAAAACACCAGTAACAGGTGTTTTCCACAGACAACAGTAAAGATAAGGCACACACAGGGCAATTCTATAAAATAGATGCTACCATTTATACACGTTGCATGTGTAAATGTTTAGAATACTAGCATATATGCATGCATACCCCCAAAATGCTATTTTGGAAATACTTAACTTATAAATAGGTATCAATTAGTATCAATAATTGCTTAAGTGGCAATTATCAGTGATGACTGGCTTTTAAAGTAATTAAATTGCATGCGTAAATCTAGAATACGACCGGATTTGTGCATGTAATTTCAGTTGCGCTGTATAGAATCCAGAGGAAAGCGTGTTTTTAGCATTTGAAAAAAGGCTTACCACAAAATGTGTTAAAGCATTTTGCAGTGATTTCACATTTTAAGAATGCTAATCACATGTTATTTACTAAAAAAAACAGTATTTTTTGGAAGCATGGCATGGGTGGGGAATGGGTGTGGAAGCGTTATCCAGCTAGCCCATTATTATTATTAACGCACACTAACTAGATAACACAGACAATGTAGGAACACTTAGCACCTCCTAAATGAGAGACATTAATTGTTCACACATTAAAATTTGTATAAGTCCTGCATACTAATGGAAACATTTGTTTGGTACTTGCAAAAATATATTTATTTAAAAAAGCTCTAAATACAGGCGCATTAGATTTGGGTTTAGCGTGTGGGAAACTCCAGCATTAAAACACATTAAGCCCAGATTTTAACATGCTTTTGTAAAAGGGCCCCATATTTTTGTCCCCTGAGTTGCCAAATAAGAGGTATGTTTACTAACACACATTAGTGTTTTAACGCATCTTTAAAGTTAAGGCATGTTAAACACTAACAAGCCAATACATTCATATGGGCACATTAGCATTTAATATGCATCAACCATTAACACGTGTTAAAATTGCTAGTGCACCTTAGCAAACATACCCCTAAATAAATACTGCCTTTGTGGATCAAAGGTTACTTAAATGTCTATATTCAAAAGCCGAATAAGTGGCAAAGTTAATGAAATATTTTTTTTACCTGGATATTCTGCAATACTAATCTGAGTAAGAGTGTCCATCAATATACCCAAATAACTTTATCTGGATGACTTTAGGAAAGGTGCTTGGGCATGACCAGACTTGGGGGCACTTTTAGTAAGCTGCAGTAAAAATTGGCCTTAATGCACCCTCACTCGGGTTTCTTCTGCATGTTAAGGCCATTTTTACTGCATCCATAAAAATGGTCTTGTTGTTTTGTTTACATTAATGGACATATACTTATGTTCAATCAGTATATGGGGTTCTCTTAATAAACATTAAACACACAGAATGTTGCTGGAGGAAAAGCCTTGAGAAGCTCCTGGGACTTCTAAAATGTCTTACAGGAGCAGGACTTCATCATTGGCAAAAACCTATGTAAAGCAGCTTACTGCTATCAAAGTAATGAACTTAGCTTTGTAATGAACTTAGCTTAAATTGACAGGTCTCTGTGTTCTTACCAGGGCCCCGACCGTGATCAACGGTGGCCAGCATTTAAAATCACTGTTTGTGCTTCAGGATCACAGGCCAGAGGGATCTACAACTGGAAGAAAAAATATGTGAATGAGATCTGTCATACTAATCTGGTTTCATTCATCAATGTCGACGGAGGCTTGGGAGACACCCTACCTGGAAAATGGTGGCTCATTTAACATCCAACAGTGGCTTTGAATTCAGTTAGTCCAAGATTTTCAGCTAGCTGGTTAGCTTTCTCCATAAGCAGTGGACCACTGACAAGAAACTGTCTGCTTCTGACTTGAGAAAACCACCGAAGAAGAGCATCTTCTACATCCTCAGCTTTTCCCGCTTGTTTTCGTTTCCATTGTGGATTTGTATTGTTTTCCAAGTCTTCCAGAAGCTGGTCTTCCTGCTTCAAGACACGTGAAATTTGACTGGGATTGACACCATATTATTTAGCAATAGATGCTTGACTTTGTTTGTTTTCTAATTTTTTAAGAACTTCTATTCGTTCAGCCAGTGTTAAAGTCTTACAGTTCCGCCGCGATGACAACGACGACCCCGGTGCACGCTCTAACAGCATTCTTTCACTTATTCTGCCTGTGGCAGTTAAAGAGGCAGTAAATTTGAAATATCATTGGTTGTCATGCGCCAATCGGCTTCCATATTCCATGTGCGCGCTTATACAGAGTCTTTCCTGCAGAGGAGCAGTCTTGAACCATGCATATAAGCGGGACCAAAGTACGGCATGCAGTTTAACAGACCATGCGCTTATCCGATGTGCACTTAAATGGAGTGCACTGTATGTATGTGCGTGTATATATATATATATATATATACACACACACAGATATATATATATATATATATATATATATATATACACACACAGATATATATATATATATATATATATATATATATATATATATATATATATATATATATATATATATATATATATATATATATATATATATCTGTGTGTGTGTATATATATATATATATATATATCTGTGTGTGTGTATATATATATATATATATCAGGCCATTGGAATGTAGGAGGAGCCAGCATTTTTACTAGACTGGTCCCCCAGATATCCCTGGAAAGCAATGGGGCACTCTAGAGGACACTTCTGTGGACTTCATAAACATACCCCCACATACACATCTTTTCTCCCTTATCCCCTGAGCCCTGTAAAACCCATCCAAAACCTACTACCCCCCCCCCCCCCCACTGTACACCACTACAATAGCCCTTATGGTTGAAGGGGGCACCTATATGTGGGTACAGTAGGGTTTTGGTGACTTTGAGAGGGGTCACAGTTCACACCACAAGTGTGAAAGGTAGAGAGAGATAGGGACCTGAGTCTCCCACTCCATAGTGTACTGCACCGACCACTAAACTTATCCAGGAACCTGCGTGCTGCTATATTAGACCTGACTTTAACATCTGAGGCTGTCATAGAGGCTGGTAAGTCATAGTTTTATTCACATTTTTCAGGAGTTGGGGGTCAGTGACCACTTTTGGGGGGTATTGGGGAGTCACCCCGGTTCCCTCCAATGTTCATCTGATCATTTAGGGCACCCTTTTGTGCCTTATTCAAGATAAAACAGGTCTAGCTCAAAACGTCTTAGTTTTATTCCTGGATGGTTTTGTTTTGTTCCATTATGACTGAAAAATGTGCTAGTCTTAGGAACACCCAAATCCCACCCTTAATACGCCCACAAACACACCACCTTGAGATTTAGTTGCACTGCAGAAGAACAGCATAGAAAAATGTCTGAAAATTAGGTTTTTAAAATACTTTTGGATGTTTTTGTGAGAAAATCTTCCAAATGCTGCTTTGTACCAATTTTTAGACATTTTTCTCTCTTGAAAACGATCCCTAGTCTATCATATTGTTTTATTTTTTTCCAGAGGGAATTGTTATTCATTTAACCAGGCAGGAATTGATCCTGCCTGGTTAAATCCCAGTGAACAGACCATTACTGAATTGTCAATGGTACTTTACCCACAGTGCTGTTGAAAATCTGGTGTGATCACCACAGCACTCACTGTTTAATGCCTTGGTAGTCCGGTGACAGAGTAGAGGAGGAGCCAAGATTTATATAAGCATTAATAATATTCAGTGTCAGTGCCCACATAGCTAACTGGGCATGTAGAATCACACAAAAGGCAGTCTTAACTTTTCCCTGTTAGCTATGTGGTATGGTACTGAATATTAGCCATAATCGCAGAATTTTTAGGCATCACCAAAGACCTGGATAGTAAATGCTGCTTCCCAAACAGACCCCAACACTGAATATATTGATTTAAGTTAGCCAGTGGTAGTCAGCATTTGCCTTGAAACTGTTTAATCATCATTTCAAATAGTTTGCATTCCTATGAGGTTGTTAAATGAAAAATCTTTCCTTGAGAAATGTTCATCCACTGAAGTGTCAGCCCGATTTTTGCATTTTTACTCTGTTCTCTACAATGTGATTTTCTATCTCTGAAGATACATTTTCTGTCCTTTAATACCAGCCCTAGATTTTGTAAACTTCATTTAAAAAGTAATATGGCTTTGAATCTTTTATTTTGAAAGCATTTGTCATGTAGGTAGCTGCATGGTCCTCTGGCACAGCTTTCATTATAACTTTCAGGATTCTATATGAGTTTCTGTTTGAGTCTTGCCTCTTATTAGATTTTTGACTTACTATAATTTGAAAAAGGTTGGCCCTGATGTTTAACACCCCAAACTAAGATATATGGATGAAGGTGCTTTGTCAGACAGAGATCGTTTTGTTTATGCTTGTTTTGCCAACTATTGAAAAAACTTCTTTCATTCTGATCCCTCTAACCATCTGCTTGCCTTGACTTTGGCTTGCTGTGCCAATTAGTAGAGGTCATTAAACAAGTTCCAAACAGGCCAAGGCCTTTATCTGGCCAGCCTCAATAAATGAGAACAACACACCTGTTCACTCTGCAACTGGACTGTCTTTTGATGTGTCTTGAAGAGGATGTGAGGATTTTGCCAGCTGAAAATGAGTGAGCTGCCAATAGCTATCACCATTTTTAAATGTGCTTACAAAGGAAACTAGCATGTATGCATGTGCATGTGAGCAGGTGAAGAATCTATACAGTTGTGACACTTTTGTTTTGATAATATCTTTATTGAGTGAAAGAGATGCTCCATACAGAACCATATGGGGGGAGGGAATACCCCTCATCCTATTACAGCAAATGTTACAGCAAATAACGGAAACCAACCTTTAAGCAACATTGTAAGGAAAAAAAAAACAAATAGGACAAAGGTACAGTAGTCCACCCCTGACTCAAAAATTTTTAATATAGAAAAAGAAGGAGACGCCCTCCCCCACCCACTGTCTGAAGTACCCCCATCGCTGTCCGTTGGCGTGTATAATACCTATAATACCTATACTTTTTAATTTCTTTAAATAGATTTTATTTTTAACATCTATTCAGCACATAACAACTAAGACTTTATAGGATTTTACAATGCATAAAAGAAACAACAAACTTAAGAACAATGCATGGCTGAGAACAATATCTTTCTCATTTTGAATATTCAGAAACAAAGTTGCCAAATTCCTAGTTAATATATCATCTGGATCTGGTGCATCTTGCCAGGGCCACCAAGAGACAGAGCCGGGCCCAGGATAGGGCTGCCACCGCTGCTGCACCCTCCTCAGGATGCAGCTGCCTCTCCCCCCCCCCCCCCCACTCAGGACACAGCTGCCGCCTCTCACTCACTCGCTCACTCAGGATGCCAATATCTGTCTCTCTCCTGCTCCTGTGTGCCGGGACTGGGTTATCACGCTAATGCAATCACCTGGGTCCCAACAGGAGCATCAGAGAGACAGACCCAAGTCTGGGTTTGAGGAATTTTGTCTCCCCTGCCCCCCCTCTCTGCGACCCTGCTTCTGCCAGGAGTTACCTGGGTGCCACTGATATTTAGAAATGGTACCCAAGTATCTACCCAGTTAATTTAGGACAGTCTTGGTGGTGCTCGGATAACCCAGCTCTGCCTGTTTGTGCCACCCTGGCGTTAATCAAAGAGTCACAGCTATCACCCCAATTATGAAACAACACTATGCAGTAAATGAGACACAGGATTGTAAGCGTGTCTATGGAAGGCAGCAGACGAGAAATTGATTTAAAAACCTTATAGCGTGATGAACCCCTGAAGCAGCGACAGCGAAATGGGGATTCCCTGTTGGGTAACGACCGGCGTTTGTGATTGTCAGCACAATACAACTGTAATTGGAGTCAAGATAAGTGACTTTCGGTTATAGTGCAATATAAGATTGTAAAGAATTGAATCTACTGATATCTTGTGATCTATGGATACATGAACCCATCTATCATCCGACACTAAGCTACTGTGGAGGGTTTTTTTTGAGCTGGTTGATGTTGCGCCGGGCCCAAGCCTTATAGTTTGATATTCTCGTGCTGGCTGGGTGGCATTACTGAAGCTTTATTTCTCCACTATGGTGCATAGTGTTGTTTCATAATTGGGGTGGTAGCTATTTCCTGTACCCAATTATCTACACAGTGGGTGTGAAGCTGTGATTTGAATTTCGAATAAGAAGGTTTGAACTTGAGTGAACTAATAATATTAATCTTAGAGTGCCATGACAGCCAGAGCAGATATTCAGTGGCAATCTCTGATTAAATGCCACTGAATATCTGCTCCCAGCCTAGTCACAGCCTCTTCTGCCCTATTAAACCATGCTGAATATTGACTCCCGTATGTTTACTTTACTATTGTTTCCTCTACAATTATCATTGTTCCTATGTTATTGCTAAGGTGTAATTTGCACAAATTTTGCTTGTCATGACTGAATTTATATAGCAAACCAGTATTCCAAAGTTCCTATGTATTTTT
The DNA here is from genome assembly GCF_901765095.1 of Microcaecilia unicolor. Taxonomy (NCBI): domain Eukaryota; kingdom Metazoa; phylum Chordata; class Amphibia; order Gymnophiona; family Siphonopidae; genus Microcaecilia; species Microcaecilia unicolor. The sequence goes on from NC_044032.1 coordinate 472,654,574, forward strand.
ATTCTGTCATTCTTCATGAAAGTTTGTTTTGAGCTATATATGCCCAATAAGGCAAAAATATCAAACATTCTCATTCTTGCAACATACTTTCTGATGATGAAAGCATTGTTGAAATCAAAGGCCTTTCCCTGGAATATGCATTCTCTAGTCAGTTTAAATTCCTTTAAAATGACCTTTCAAAAGAACACGATGTTCTCCTTAAGGTATTCTAAGCACTCCCTTGATGCTTTTTTTTTAAAAATAAGATACCATACCTACAAATATAGCTCACATTATACACTCTGTTATTAGCTGTGCATCATTTCTTGAGAACAGATTTGCTTCTGTTCCATGTTAATTCTGTTGAGCAGAACCAAGGAATCCTTTCTTTAGGAAACAAAATTCTTGTCACTTAACCCTCCATTGCCCCATGTAAGCCGCATTGAGCCTGCCATGAGTGGGAAAGCGCGGGGTACAAATGTAACAAAAAAAATCTTATTCTTGAGTAAGTTATCTTTGTTTTAATTTGATTTATTCACTTTTGATTGCAAAATCTCCAACCGATGCACAATAAAATATATAGGGGGACTATTTTATAAATATTGAAACAGAGAAAATGACTGCAGTTATAGCAGCCCTATATCTGGGTCATTGATTTGATATATTGCCTCTCTGTGGTACAACCAAAGCAGTTTACATTTACTATATAAAGGTACTTTCTGGGCTCACAATCTAAGCATTTGTACCTGGGACAATGAAGGATTAAGGGGGTCTTTTACTAAGTCACGCTCACGTTTTTTACGTGCGCTAAAATTGGGCGTGCGCTAAACTTTAGAGACGCCCATAGGAATGCATTGGTGTCTCTAATGTTTAACTTGCGCCTGTTTTTAGCCTATGCTAAAAACCTGAGCACTCCTTAGTAAAACACCCCCCAAGTGACTTGCCATGATCACAAGGAGCCACAGGGGGAAATTGAATCCAGTTCCCCAGATTCTTAGACCATTGCACTAACCATTAGGATATAACTGCAGCAGCATAAATGTTACAAGTGTAAGTGGTAGACATGCGTATGTACCAATTATGCTCTGTCCATATGAACACCCCATTGCATTTATGTGCTAACCCCCAGATTTAATATGTCGACCAAAGTTGGTCACAAAATTTTGAGCATGGATATGTGAGCTTTGTCCAAACTGAGCACATCCGAGGACATGGATTACTGAGACCGAGTCAGCACGGCTTTTGTGTGGGGAAATCTTGCCTGACCAATTTACTTCAATTCTTTGAAGGAGTAAACAAACATGTGGACAAAGGGGAGCCGGCTGATATTGTGTATCTGGATTTTCAAAAGGAGTTTGACAAGGTACCTCATGAAAGGCTACAGAGGAAATTGGAGGGTCATGGGATAGGAGGAAATGTCCTATTGTGGATTAAAAACTGGTTGAAGGATAGGAAACAGAGAGTGGGGTTAAATGGGCAGTATTCACAATGGAGAAGGGTAGTTAGTGGGGTTCCTCAGGGGTCTGTGCTAGGACCGCTGCTTTTTAATATATCTATAAATGATTTAGAGATGGGAGTAACTAGCGAGGTAATTAAATTTGCTGATGACACAAAGTTATTCAAAGTCGTTAACTCGCGACAGGATTGTGAAAAATTACAAGAAGACCTTACGAGACTGGGAGACTGGGTGGCTAAATGGCAGATGACGTTTAATGTGAGCAAGTGCAAGGTGATGCATGTGGGAAAAAAGAACCCGAATTATAGCTACATCATGCAAGGTTCCACGTTAGGAGTTACGGACCAAGAAAGGGATCTGGGTGTCGTTGTCAATAACACACTGAAACGTTCTGCTCAGTGTGCTGCTGCGGCTAGGAAAGCGAATAGAATGTTGGGTATTATTAGGAAAGGTATGGAAAACAGATGTGAGGATGTTATAATGCCATTGTATTGCTCCATGGTGCGACCGCACCTTGAGTATTGTGTTCAATTCTGGTCGCCGCATCTCAAGAAAGATATAGTACAATTGGAAAAGGTGCAGCGAAGGGCGACTAAAATGATAGCAGGGATGGGACGACTTCCCTATGAAGAAAGACTAAGGAGGCTAGGGCTATTCAGCTTGAAGAAGAGATGGCTGAGGGGAGACATGATAGAGGTATATAAAATAATGGGTGGAGTAGAACAGGTGGATGTGAAGCGTCTGTTCACGCTTTCCAAAAATACTAGGACTAGGGGGCATGTGATTAAACTACAGTGTAGTAAATTTAAAACAAATCGGAGAAACGTTTTCTTCACCCAACGTGTAATTAAACTCTGGAATTCATTGCCGGAAAATGTGGTGAAGGCGGTTAGCTTAGCAGAGTTTAAAAAGGGGTTGGACGGTTTCCTAAAGGACAAGTCCATAAACTGCTACTAAACGGACTTGGCAAAATCCAAAATCTCAGGAATAACATGTATAGAATGTTTGTACGTTTGGGAAGCTTGCCAGGTGCCCTTGGCCTGGATTGGCCGCTGTAATGGACATGATGCTGGGCTCGATGGACCCTTGGTCTTTTCCCAGTATGGCATTACATATGTACTTATGTACTTATGATTGGCTTAATTGATGCTAAAAATCAATAATTGACATTACAAGTCAGTTATTAGAAGTGGAACTGCCCTGTTTGCTATTTTTTAACATGCATGCCAAAATTTCATAGTACACAACTCCAAAGGGGGCATGGCCAGGTTAGGAGAATTCTCAGAATTTAGGCGTGGTATTACAGAATACCTGCAAATCCTGCCTATCTTCTACTAGTTGGGCACTAGTATTTATACCAGGTTTAGCAGGCATAAGTGCTTATATGCAAAGTTAGACACAAGATGTGCTGTGATGGGGCCTCTCCCAACAAGAGAAATCAGGGGTAGAAAAGAACTCACCACTACAAGAAGCAAATAGAGAAGTCCACACCATAGGTATTACAGTTACTGCCCTGGCATGGTTTAAATCTTTTATTACTAGTAGATCCTACAGAATGAGAATAAGAAATAAGACTTCTAAGATACCTTTAGATTGTGGAGTCCCGCAGGGATTGACCTTGTCACCTCTCCTGTTTAATGTTTATTTGAGCCCATTGGTTGCTCTGATTCAGGAGCAGAGTCATAGCATATATTACTATGTAGATGACATTTTAATTCTTGCAAAAATGTCACCATTAACGATGGACCTCTCTTACTTTCAAAAATGAAAAAATATGGCAACCAATTGATTCCTGCAACACAGAGTTTCTTTTGCTGTCTTTATTCCATAAAGGGGTAGGACAGCATTGACCTTGAGGTGGCAGGGGCCCCACAGCCTCCCCTCCTTCCTCCTCATGTACCCTGCCCCTTATCTCTCTTCACTAGATGAAACAAAGCATCTGCATTGCTATGTTCCTTGTCTCCACTGTGCTGTACTGAAAAATTATATGTTTCCAGAGCTATGTACTATCAGCCTAGCATTAGAGTTTCTCATTTGACCTAACCATCTCAAAAAGGCATGATCTGTCACTAGCAAAAAGGGTCTACTTGCTAGGTAATAATATAAACCTTCCACTACCCAGTGTACATCTAAACATTATTTTTCAATGGTAGCATAATTGTGCTCATAGGGAAGTAATTTTTGGCTCAGATATAATACCGGATGTTCCTCCCCTTCAATTATTTTGAGAAAGTCAGCCCCTAGACCTTTTTTGGAGGCAGCTGTTTGCAAGATAAATTGCTTAGAAAAATGTATCCCTTGGTGAATGGGTTAATGGAATAGACTATCCTGTAAGATTCAAAAAGCTTTTATTTGTTGGGGCCCCCACAGTAACTGATTGGGCTCATTACACTTTAACATGTCAGTCACAGGACAAGACTTGTTAGTGAAGTCTGGTATATACCTGAGATATTATCCTACCAACCCGGAAAACTCGGAAAACTTCTAAGCTGTTTCTTTGACTGGAGTTAAGGGAAGCTTTGAATACTCTCCACTTTGTTTTCTAAGGGTTTTACCTTTCCTTTCACTATGAGGTATCCTAAGTATTTAAACTTGGTTTGACCTAGTGAGCATTTCTTGGGATTTACTGTCAACCTCACCTTCCTTAGAGCTGTCAACATAAGTATTAGATGCCTTAAATGGTCTTTTTGGGAAGCACTAAAGATCACTATCAGGCTCATTTTCAAAAGAGATAGACGTCCAAATCAGTATTATCGAAACCTCTTTTTGGACGTCTTTCTCTGAAGTCTGTCAGAAGGACATCCAGTTCTCAAGGGGGCATGCCAGGGGCGTGTTCAAGGTGGGACTTGGGCATTCCTAAGACATGGATGTCTTTCAGCAATAATGACGTCCAAGTCTAAAACTTGGACATTTTGAGCTAGACCTATTTTTATAGTGAACAGCTGCAATGGGAATTGAACCCACTTCCGTAGGATCAAAGTCTGCTGCACTAATCACTAGGCTACTCCTCTACTCCACACAAGAAGTGCCCCAAATGACCAGATGACCATCGAATGGACTCAGAGCTTACCTCCCCTTACTCCCCCAGTGGTCACTATCACCCTACCACCCCAAAAAATGTGATTAAAAATATTACTTGCCAGCCTCAGATGTTATACTCAGGTCAATTAGAATAGCATGCAGGTCCCTGGAGTAGTCTAGTAGTGGTGCAGTCCACTGCAGACAGGTGGACCCAAGCTTCTACCTTCCCCTACTTCTTACACTTGTGGAGGAAACTGTGAGCCCTCCAAAACCCACCTGAAACCCACTGTACCCACATATTGGTGCTCCCTTCACCCATAAGGGCTATGGTAGTGGTGTACAGTTGGGGGTAGTGGGTTTTGGGGGGCTCAGCAGACATGGTAAGGGAGCAATGGTGAGATGTGTACCTGGGAGCATTTTATAAAGTCCACTGCAGTGCACCAAAGGAGGCCCTATTGCTTTCCTGGGATGTCTCTTTTCCACTATTCTACCTGATGCCAAGTTTTCTATTTTTTTTTATAACATCTGAGCCTTGTGTCTATTGTTTATCATTTGATTTGGGCTTAGAATTCAGAACTATAGATGAAAAGAAGGTCTCATTACATATATCTAAATATCAGAGTGCTATTTTTTCATACTTCAAAGCAAGAGTGTACATTCCCTAATTACCTGTCCCAATGCAACTGAAGCTTTTACCTCCTCAGTGCATATAAATGGTTTCATCTCTGTGTGGATTCTCTGATGCCATGTGAGGCTTTCTTTCCAACAAAACCTTTTTCCACACTCAGGACATGTAGATGGTTTCACTCCTGTGTGTATTCTCTGGTGCATTGTGAGGTTTACCTTCTGACCAAAGCTTTTACCAGACTCTATACATGCAAATGGTTTCTCTCCCATGTGGACTTTCTGATTCACTTTGAGATTTACATTACAAACAAAGCTTTTACCACACTTAGAACATGTGAATGGTTTCACTTTATTGTGGATTTTCTTGTGTATTTTGTACATTTTGCATTTGACTGTATTTGTTTGAAAGTGAACCAAAAAAATAAAACATCCAAATCACAAAACATTTTCAAAGCAGCATTTTCAAAAGGAAAAGATATACTTTTTTGTATAGAAAATGACATTTCCTGTTCTGATTTTGGATGTTTTACAAAAAAAAATCCAAATTCAGACTTAGATGTCATATCCAAAAATGCCCATTGTGCATTTGACTTGCCCAAAGTCACAAGGAACAGCAGTGGGAATTGAACCCATGTTGCCAGGATCAAAGTCTGCTGCAGTAACCAATAAACCACTCCTCCTCTGCTTTAGATGTCTCTCATCTGGACGTCTTTTGTTTGAAAATGGACCTAAAAAAAATGTCCAAATCACAGGTTGTCCATAGTATTTTCGAACACAAAAGACGTCCTTCTTTTTTTGAAAATGACCTTCTTTCCTGTTCAGAATTTGGACATTTCTTTAAAAAATGCCCTTCTATGTCACCCATGTACATGGTGGTGTGCCCTTGATACTCCCTTAGAATGATATTGACTAGGTGTGAACAGGTAGCCACAGCTCCATGGAATCCAAACAGCATATGTGGAAACTGATTGTCAGGTTCTCAGGTTCAGAGCCCGCGGGGCCGGGCTCTGGAGCAAACGTGAGCCCTTGGGCTGCTGACAAGGAGCGACAGCAGCAGGCAAAACCCACCAACCAACGCTGGGCAAGCACACCGGCACCGGCACCGGCAGGGACTGCAGGCACCGCCCAGCGAGCCGGAACACACGGACTGGAATCCCCCGGATTGGAGGACACAGGACTGCAACACTGGACTGGAATCCCCCGGACTGGAGGACACAGGACTGGAACACACACCGGACCGGAACACACTGGAGCACACTGGACTGGTCCGTACAGCTTCACCTGCACTTGGCCACTGCCCCCCCCCCCCCAAAGGTTGAGCCCTTGGCCCTTGGGTTTGAGTGGTCGGCAGGACTTACCGGATACCGGATGACACAGGGACCAGGACTGGAAACAGAAGTACTCCTAAATCCTAAACTGACCTAAGTGCTCCCAAGCCCTAAACCAGCAGAAGTGTTCCTAACAGCAAACTAACAAAAGAACTTCCTAAGCCCTATACTAACAGGAGTGCCCCTAGGCACTGACCTAACACAGGTGCTCTGAGCACCAAGCTACAGAAGCTCTACAACTCTAAACTAACTAGGGTGCTCTCATGCACCAAACAACCAGAAGAGCTCCTAGCACTAAAAGGGAAGACAGGGGAGCCACCAGGGAAAAAACAGGGAAGCTAAACATGAAGCAAAAAGTGCTTCTAAAGCACCAAACACAAACAGCAAATACTGCAATGCTCCTAATAGCACAAACATCAGAAGTACTTCTAACAGCCAAATCTGCAGTATTCCTAACAACACCAAACCCTGAAGTACTTCTATCAGCATCAGAGCTTCCAAAGCCCTACACACAGCAATGCTTCCAAAGCAACAAGAGGGGAAAGCAGGGGAACCACAAGGGAAAAGCAGGAAAGCTAAACACACGGTCCCCAGTGCACACTGCACTAACACTAACCTGGACCTTTAGCAAAAGCAAGCAGGGAAACTAGACACAAAGTCAGAAGTGCACACTGCACCACCCTACCTAAAGCAAACGTTGCAAAGACCCTGAAGGAAAGAACACCACTTCCTTATCAAGGCCCTCCCAGATGATGTCACACTCCCTAGCCCCAGGCAACAGCACACTGAAACCCAGAGAGGCCCAACCCACACCAATGCAGCACCGTGAAGCACTTGAAGCCAGTACACCCAAAGAGAGGTAGAGCTAACTCAGTCCACACACACAGCTGTAGTAAAGTGAAACAATTAGAGTCATGCAGCTGGAAGCTGCCAGCATAGAGAAAGAGAGCTAGCTCAGAAAGGACAGACAAAAGAAACAGAAGCCAGCTAAGAAGCTGACCCCCAGGAAAAAGGTAAGTTTGAGAGGGGTTCTGACTACGATCATAACATTGATAAAGGCCCCCAGGGGTACTGAAGGCTGTTTTTGCTCGATATGTCCCAGTTAGTGGAATCTGCCCACAATTCTTTATAAGATCTAAAGTAGAAAAATAGTGGGCTTTACCTAACTGGTCCATCATTTCATCTACCCTGGGTATGGGTTTAGGCATCAAATTGTGAAACAGAATTTACTTGATCGAAGTCAATACAGAAATGCTGTGTCATTTTTGGTTTTGAGATCAGCACAATAGACCTATACCAGGGTTTCTCTACCCAGTCCTACGGACACACCTAGCCAGTCTAGTTTTCAGGATACCCACAATTAATATGCATGAAATAGATTTGCATAGCATGGAGGTAATGCATGCAAATTTATCTCTTGCATATTCATTGTAGATATCCTGAAAACCTGACTTGCTAGGTGTGTCCCAATGACTGGGTTAAGAACCCCTGGGCTAGACCAAAGATTGAGATGGGTCAATATCCCCCGTGTCTAGTATTTCCTACACTTGCTTCTGTGCTTCTTTTCTCTTAGTCTTCAGTAGGCAGTAAGGCCTTTGCTTCACTATTTTTCTTGATGGAGTAATAATTTCATGTTCTAGTACAGGAGTGTGGCCAGGTATTGGAGAAACCACATTTTGGAAGTCCATTAGGACTTCTTCCAAATCTCATCATTGCTGAGGGGTTAAATCCTCTCCAATCTCCACCTTTTCTACTACCTTAAAGTCATTTATTTGCCCTTAATCCTCATCTTTATGTTCTTTAAAGAGAGTTAACCATCTCTCTCTCTCTCTCTCTCTCTCTCTCTCTCTTTCTCTCTCTCTCTCTCTTTCCATGGCTTCAATATATTAATATGGAAAGTCTATACTTCATAGGTTAAAGGACCCACCCATTTTCTTACCTTTATAGATTCTTTCCATTGGGCTATAAACTTATGGGGAGAGAATAGTACTAACACTAATACCTGATCCCCTTCTTTCAACTCGAGTCATAATCCTAATATGCTTTTTGCTTTTTCTGGCTGTGCATCAAGTTCTCTTTAACTACTTTAGCTACCCTATGTAACCTTCTCCTAAGGTCTTCCAAATAGGGTATTACATTCACTGGGTCTGACTCTTCTCCAGTTATCCAGACTTCCCTTAGGTACTCTCCTGAATAACATTTCAAAAGGGGACAATCCCATAAAGGCCGGTAGATGTTCCCCAGCAGCATACAAAACAAAAGAAAGTAACTGGTCTCAGTCCTCCTTCTGGCCAACTAACCCTTTGTGAAGCATGTATTTTAAGGTTTTATTAAAATGTTCCACAAGACCATTAGTCTGGGATGGTATGCTGATGGTCTAAGGTGCTTAATCCTAAAGGCTTCCCATAACTGTCTCATAGCAGCTGACATAAAATTGTTTCCACTATCAGTGAGAATTTCTTGGGGAAACCCAGCATACCAAAATATTTTATTAGCTCCCAATCAATGGTCCTTGCAGAGATGTTCCCCAATGGGACAGCCCATAGAAACCAGGTGGCACAGTCTACTACAACTAAAATATAAAGAACCTCCCTCGTACTTTTATCTAAAGGGCCTATAATATCTACCCTAACCCCCAGGAGGTCTTCCACTATACGGTCAGACTCTATAGGGGATTTACAAGGAAGAGTCTGGGATACTTTCTGACACTGGGGACAAGAAAGACAGAAGTGTTGTATATCTTTATGAATACTTGGCCAATAGAATCTGTCTTGTATTTGATTGAAGCTATTTCCTATACATTTATGGCCTGCTAAAGGGTGGTCATGGACCAACTCTGATAGGTTTTCCTAAAACCCTTGGGAATGACTAGCTGGGTGGGGGGGGGGGGGGGCAGCGCCAATCCACTCTTGGTGGCAGCAGACCAAGGAACACCTTTGTGTAAATGCTAGCACTTAGACATATAATTAGCAGTTTTGAATAAGATATGTTTTGTGAGTTCAATAGGCTGGCATTTTGGTTTGTGAGATTTCTCTGTCAGTTTTGATGAAGCATGTCTGTGGGCTAAAGGCAGGCTCTCTTTTCCACAGCAACATGTGCTTGAGAGGAGGAGGAGCTTTTCCGAGGATGGAGTAAATAGTAAGTGACTTCTCTGCTCAGGGGGAGAGTTCAGTGAAACAAATAGGAGGAAATATTTTTTTCAGTCACAGAATAGTTAAGCTCTGGAACTTGCTGCTGGATGATGTGGTAACAGCAGTTAATGTGTTAATGTGTCTGGGTTTAAAAAAGGTTTGGAGAAGTTCCTGGAGGAAAAGTCCATAGTCTGTTATTGAGATGGTCATAGGGAAAGCCACTGCTTGCCCTGCGATTGGTAGCATGGAATGTTGCTACTAATTGGGTTTCTGCCTGGATTGGCCACTGTTGGAAGCAGCCTTAGCGCATCCTGCAATAAGCTCTTTTAAGTTATGATAAGCATGCGTTACTGCTTATTACAGCTTAATAAAAGGACCTGATAGTGAGGTTTAGATTCAACAGTGCTGGCTGAAATCAAGCCTGGTTGTGTTCAATCAGCTAAATCAAGTTATCAATTAAGTTTAGTCAATTGGTTGATTGTGTAACTACGAGGACAGTTACTTTGTCATATGGGTGAAATAGGTGTTGCATAACTTTGAGGTCCTTTTACTAAGTGTAAGCACATACTGCCATCCATTTTGTAGGTGATAAGGGCTCATGTGCTATCCGTGTGCTAACAAGTTAGCATGTGGTGATATAGATGTGCTAACTGGTTATTTATTTATTTATTTATTTGTTACATTTGTATCCCACATTTCCCCACCTATTTGCAGGCTCAATGTGGCTTACATAGTGCTGGAGAGGCCCTTGCAGGCTCCGGTGTGAACAAATACAAGGTGATGTCGTGGTAAGATAAAGTACATGTGGCTCAGCCACATTAGGGAATTCTAGAATGTAAGTGTTGTGTTATGATCATTGGTTGTGTTGCTGAAGTTATGCATTTAGGTTGGATTAGTAGGGTATGCCTTCTTAAATAGATTAGTTTTTAGGGATTTCCAGAAGTTTAGGTGGTTGTACGTCATTTTTAAGGCTTTAGGTAATGCGTTCCACAGTTGTGTGCTTATGTAGGAAAAACTGGATGCGTAAGTTGATTTGTATTTAAGTCCTTTGCAGCTTGGGTAGTGCAGATTCAGATAAGTTCGTGTTGATATGGATGTATTCCTAATTAATTACTGCAGGAATGCCCACTCTCCGCACCCTGACATGCCCCCTAAAAAAAAACAAATGAGCGCACAGTTAGTAAGCCTTTTACAAAGGCAAGGTAGCATTTTTAGTGTGTGCTAAAAATAATCTTGCGCTAAACACTAGAGATGCCCATTTGAGAAACCAACTTATAGAAATACTTATTTACATAATTCTACTTGTCATCCTAGCCATTTGAAAAACAGTCTCCCTTTTTCCCAAATATTGAGGATACACAGGATATGTTCTGATCCTGCTGATTTTAAAGAACAAGCACAAGAGCTCATCAAGAAATTGGAACATAGGAGTTATTCAAAGAAGGTACTATAGAGGGCATACAAAAAGCTAAGTCTAACCATAGAGATTCATTGCTAAAGCAACATAAATGTTTGCACTCTGGTTCTACAATATTCTGCATCAAGCCCAGTAGTTGTGAAGGCTGTTAGAGATAGATGAGATATAGCATTTGCAAGAGGTCAAAATGTAAAGGAAAGATTAAGTCCAGCTACTTTACCTACTGAGGCACAAAGTTGCTCTAATTGGCTCATGCCCATATTTGTGCAAGCAATTTTTAGTGACTTTTATAGAATTTGGGAGGTACTGCATAAAAGCTGAAAAATATGGAGAATAGGAATTGGTTTTTAAATTTTAATCTAAACTTTCCTAAACATCCTTTGATGTTGCCAAAGGTTGTGTTTAGAAAATATATAGAATAAATATTGCATATTGCAAAGGACTCTTTACCTCCATTGTCTAAGGCATATTATATACTACTAAAATCAAAAGATCAGCGAAGAGTTAATACCAATGAGCAGCCAGAAACTAATTTACAGAATGCAGCTGACCTTTCAATTGATAGTTTAGATTTCACAGTTTTCCCGGAATAATCTGATGTTGAAGTTCAGCATCAGGCTACCCTAATAGTGACATTTAAATTTCCTCAGGATAGGGATCATGTGTTAAAATTATTTTTCCGTAATAGATCTGTTCATGGGACAAAATATGGTTTACCTTCTTTTCTTAATAGGACTTTCATTCCCTATTTGCCTACCTGTTCTTTGCATCCTGCACATCAGAATCTTCTTGTGATTTTCTTCTCCACCATATTATTACACTCACTGAATAACCACAGGTTGGTGCTTCCACACCCAACGCAGGCTCATTGGAAGTCCACAAGAAACAGTGCTTTCTTTTTCCTGGCACTCTTTTTATGGAATAATTTGCCTTTAGATTTGTGTTCAGAGACATCCTATAAACAAAGTTAACCTAAAAACACACTTGTCTATGCTTGTGCTATTAGCTAGCACTGTCTGACAGATGACGGCAGCAAACATGACGACTTTGGGAATCTGTGTTTTATTTGGAAATGTGAGAATGTGCTCTGCCCTATGTTGTTATGGAGTTCTTTTTTCTATCTGTATACTTTTACTGGGTTTTGCTTTTTAAATTTCCTAGACTTGGTATTTCCAAAATTTGCTGTATATCAAATTATGAAATAAACAAACATAAACTGAATTGTTGGGTGCTTGTGTGCTTGCAGTCCACTTTCAAACTTTGCAGTTTACCTGTTCCGTGTTTGAACTTATTATTTTTAAAAAGTCTTCAGGGAACTTTGTAATTGCTTGTTTTTCGTACCTTGTTTCTTTTATTGGAAAAAAAAACAACTTGCTCTGTTTGCTCTCAGGAGTAATGTTCTCTTTCTAGCAATAAGAAGCACATAAGCCAGTTGGTAGTTGCCATGGAATCTGCAGAATCCAGTTTTGCCCTTTAGGTTAGTGCACACACATGTAAGAGAAACAGAATCCCATACTTTATTTTGTATTTATGTAGCAGCTTTTTGACCTCATCAAATGTTTTTCTCTCTCTTCTTCACTTCTAGGCTGAAATAAGGAGGAAATTCTGGCTTACTCTAATTATTCTCAAGGTTCTGACTGCCTGAAATATTTTTCCTTCTAGTGCTAAAGTGCAAAACAGTGTGTCAAGAGAGTGTTAAGAGAGAAGGAACTACTAGGATACAAAGGGAAAGCTGTGAAGGCAGATTTATGAAAAGATGTCTATGTGGGCAAATACATGTTTATGGTCAAACATATGGACCAAGACCATGATTTAGCAATGGGCAAATTGAAGTGTAAATGAAATGTTGGCCCCCAGAAATAAAAATTCAAAAAGAAGTTGAACTGTACAAGTGATAGATGTTTACAGTTTCAAAATATCAAAGCACATATGTTCACGAGTCACTGTCACCCAGTGAAACGGAAGACATGCAAACCGTGGAAACCTACATAACTGTCTATATCTGACACTATGGGCTCACAAATGTGTGGGTGTGGGTGTACCAAAGCACCATAGTTTAGAACTGATAAAAACATTTTTAAAAGGTGCATAGCTACCACCGACTGAAACCAGCAAAATGGCCAGGGCTGCCTATTGGTAGGGGCTGCATGCAGTTGACCCCCCCCCCCCCGCAAGTCCAGCATTCCTCCTTTAATCTGCCTTCCCATGGGTCCAACATCTCTACAGCACCTCCCCAATGAACACTGAATACATGCGCACCAACAGGGCATTTCCATTGACATATCCCACATCTCTGATGCAACTTCCTGTGGGCAGAAGTGGAATGCACCAAAATAAAGGCCTTGGTGGGGCCGGCCAGTCTGAGGCAGCTTGTTTTCAGTGTTGCCTCTTCTGACTACCCGCTGCATATTTGTAGTGCACTATTATTGGTGAATGACAGAAAACAGAATTGTAATTTTCCTTTCTGTATTCATACGACATGCAAACAACAGCTCATCCCTACAATCAGGCCCCAATTTATTATCCTTAGGTGGTTCCTATGCTTCATTATCCAATGCACTCCAGAGGGTATCTGTTCATATGGTCATTCTCACATCATACACATATCCATCTACAGACACAACAATTTTATACACAATTTCCCAGCCAATGCCCGATATCACCAATATATGAAAACCTGCAACAGGCACGAACCCCATAACAGGGTACTAAATGTGGCACCATTGACAAGATCTTGGATCGCAAGGTAAGGCTAATTTTCAGTGACATATTATTGCAGCTTGACAGAAACTTATTTAATGGGGCCTGTACCTCATGGAGAATGTCACCTTGATTTTAGCCCTCCCCTCCCCCCAATCCTCTCTCTTTAACTTTGTTTTTCCAATGCTAATACAAATGTGAGCTCCAACAAGAAGCCAAAGCAAGATCTTCCTACACCAATGAAAATGGTGGCACCATGTTATCTCCAGGTGGATCCAGTCATGAACGAGCTCACTACAATTAAGGTAACGATCCAAAATAACTCATTGAATATTACTGCACTGCAAGAAGATGTAGCTAACTTATCAATCCAAATTAACTCGTGAGTGGATAGCAACACACAAGCTGGAAACCGCAAATCCAGACTGGAGGATGAGACCTTCAAATGGCAAACCAACATGATAAAATTATGATGCTACATAAAGACCTGGAAGAGACTAACAACAGAAGCCAAATGAACAATCTGAGAATTTTAGGGCTAACAGAAGGCATAGAAGGTCAAAACTGCACTTTTATACAAGATTTCATATCGAAGTTGCTGCAAATTTATTTTTCCCAGCCCTTTGAAATTGAGCAGGCACCAGGCTCCCTTGCATAGGCCACACAGCATGCTAGGACCTAGATTGATTGTCTTTAAAATGTTCCATTTTACACAAGTGCTGGAAAATGTTTAAAAAACTGAAGTGTCTAACAAATCTGGCATGGAATAGATCAAGAATCACTATAATGCAAGACTTTGTGAGATCTACTGAACAAACATGCAAACAATTCCTCACAATGTGCCCACAATTAAAACAAACAGATGCACAATATACCTCAGTTACGAGAGTGATGCAACTCAATAACGTAAAACACTTTGAGGATCCTGATGCACTTAAAGAATATCTGAAATGCTACCAAAGGAGAATATACATTAGGCTCTGTATACTTGCACTGTAATACAACCTACAATTATGCATTTGTATATTGAGATCTTAACACTTGTTTATACAGACTGTTGTATGACTGAATACACTGTATAATTCTACTATTTACCTGCTGGAAACTTATATTATTCGATTTTGTAATTGAGGGGATGGGCCTTGGAAAAGCACCATTTTGTGCCAAGATTGCTATGCTTTATTTCTCATGCTTCTACTATTTGGCATCTGTATGTATGACAGATTGTCAGAGGCATATTTTCAAAGCACTTTGGGAGGCTATGTTCCATAGGTTTCTATGGAACTTTGGGAGGCTAAGTGCTTTGAAAATAAGCCTCTTAGTGAAACTAAGGTGTATATCAGGTGTGGTGGTACCTGAAATATCTCAGGTGGTTACACAAAATGTGTATATGTTATTAGATCCACAACATATGATTCTGAAACATTTTACTGTTACTGACAGAATATTATCACCCAGCTGAAGCAAGTCCTAATGCAGCTTGCTTTTCATTCTAAAATAGCAGTCCCATCAGATATCAATGTAAAAAGAATGTAACTTGCCTTTGTGTTATGCTTGCCTTTTATTTTACCTGATAATGTCTGCCAGTTGAAGCAGATGCTTAATGTGGGACCTTAGCGTGTGGTGTACTACCATGATAACCCACAGCCATACCTAGTACCTTTTTCTAAAGGATACCACTGCAGCTCTTTGTGGTATGTCCTCTGTTCAGGACGCTGAGAAATGCAAGATTACTGTAACAGAACTCACAGATACCATGTGCATGCATGACATTGAAAATCAAATACCATTAGCAAGTAATGGGTGTTAAGTGACTGAGTCAAAACATTCTGTTGTCAACACAGGGGTGGCCCCACTATTTCACTTGGACCCTGATCTGGTCCACACTGAGATGGAAATGTTGGGCATACCTTGTAGTCACTTCTTTAACTCCATTCAAGAGTTACATTACCTCCTGAATCATAAAGATTACCATATCTTATAGGTTTGTGTTAATACAGAGAAGGCACGAGTAGTGGCTCATCACTACAATGCACATGATCAGGCTCTTTTGAGTGATAACTTGCTAACCACTTTTCTTTCTTTACCAGCCTCCGGACCCGATTGTTTGTGATCATGGCTGATCAGGGACATCAGATTTCCACACTATCTCAGGTCCTGCAGCCATCATTTGGAATCCCACTGACCCAGCAAATGTCAGCTGTATAATTTATAGGACCCATGGTGCCAAATAGTTGCCTGTCTATATACATAACTACCTCCACTAAAATGAACTAACCCTTTCTATTTATTTCTCCAGGAAGTGTGTTAGCCTTGAAAAAGAGCGAAGCCACATTGAAAATAGAGAGAAAACCTGATAAAAGAATATGTTTTTGCTAGAGTAAGTAAGTAATCTGGCACATATTAATACCTTCACTATCTTTTCATTCCTATCCTGTGTGTGTATGTGTGTGTGTGTGTGTGGGGGGGGGGGGGGTTGTTAATCACCCCTCAGGCCCATTAGGATCTAGAAGAGATGACACTGTGAATAGTTCTAAGACTGATTTATTGGAGTACTGTCTTATCTTTCAGAAGCCTACCCATTGCGGTGAGGGCGTATGTTTCCTTTTAATAATAAGCATAATGCACCCAATCACAGGTCAGTTAATTGAAAAGCATGTACTTGTAAATCCATCCCAGGTTACCTGGAACTGTCGTTACGAGAATGTTCTATTACCTTATTGTGAATGAGTTACATTACATCAGTCACTATCTAGCACTTTCTGAGCTAGCCATGAATATTTCCTTCATGCTGTCCAGAGCTTACTTACTATATCTATAAGAAAGATTTAACAAACTTTTCACTTCTAGAAAGAGCTGCTGGCCACATGTTTTCCTAAAAAGTCTTCAACCAGTGCAGACTGGGTTATTCTAGACTTCTTCAGGCTGCGCTCACAAATAGACATGTAAGAGTCTGGGTTTACCATGCTGGAATCTCTTATTTTCTCGCATTCAGCATTCCATTCCCTAATCCAGAGGCTTCCACTTCTGGATGACGAAAGTGGTTGAGCTTCAGTTATAAGGCAGTATCTGTTGCGATAGCCATGTCTACCATCTCTTATCAGCAGGTGGTATCCTCATTTTCTTCACTGCACTTGTGTAAGGTCTCATTTCAGCTGAGCACTAAGGAGAACAGGGAGAGAGCCTCTTGAAATGAGCATAAAATATGGAACAGACATAAGAGTCAAGACAGGATGAAAACACAATTTTTTTTCTTACAACTATATTCAATAAAATGCATGTCTTTCATCTGACCTGTAACTTTTTTCTTAATCCTCACAAACTTAGTAATAATTCCAATGATATACACAAAATAATTAAAGAAAAGAATAAACTCCTAAAACAATAATAGGAATAAGACCCTAAATGCAAGAACAACAAAAACAAGCTGTAAAGGTTTATGATTCAGCCCTACAAAACTGTGCTGCAAAACTGTGTGTGATCCCGATGGAAGATGAGCCCCACCCCAGTCATTTGGTTCCTCGAGGTAGTTGATGTTATAAATCACGCAGATTCATGATGGGCCTCAGTACTATGAGCCTTATGGCCCTTTGCTTTTTTTCAATGAAGACTTGCGTTGTGGTACCTTTCATGTAGTCTGGCCGTCAATGAAAAAACTGTGAATGGAAAGCTTCAACAAATATTAAAAGTAGGTTATACAGACATACAGCATTAATTCAAAACAGTAAAATCAAAACACAAACTGAAGAGGGTACCAAAGGGAGAAAAAGAAAATGATATCAATTTCTTCATAGTAATAAATCTGTTGCAAACAGTCACAAGCAGATATTTAAGCACTTAAACCCCACTTTGGCAGTTTGGTGTTATCAATCTGAATGTACAGGAATGGCCCTCAAGTATGGGGAGCTGTGCAGGAGATGATCTACTACTACTACTTAACATTTCTAGAGCGCTACTAGGGTTACACAGCGCTGTACAATTTAACAAAGAGAGACAGTCCCTGCTCAAAGAGCTTACAATCTAATAGACAAGTGAACAGTCGGTCCGATAGGGGCAGTCAAATTGGGGCAGTCTGGATTCACTGAACGGTAAGGGTTAGGTGCCGAACGCAGCATTGAAGAGGTGGGCTTTAAGCAAAGACTTGAAGACGGGCAGGGAGGGGGCTTGGCGTAAGGGCTCAGGAAGGTTGTTCCACGCATACTTGTCTTCTGTTTCCATGAATGAAATACCTGGACCATTGTTTCTGTGTGTTCAGGACACCCTGAATACCACCAAATATACAGTCTAAGGATAAAACATTTCCCACAATTCGTCTTCAGTGTGTCTGCATTGGCAGGGTGTTTTACAAGTTTTTTTTTTCCAAGTGCAGCCATTTCTGGTGGAGGCTCAGGGTATTATTATTAGTGCCCTCTTTTCTATTCAACGTCAATTGAATTCATAGGAGTTAACAAAGTATAAAACTAAAAATAATTATAAATTACTAAGACATAGCTTTATAAATTGCTCTAGAAATAATGATGATGACAGTAAAATAGAAATCTGTGTAAAAGCCTTTCTAAAAAAAAAAAAGATGTATATAAAGGCAAACATTTTCCTTTATTTCCCAAAGCATGCTCTTTTGTCCCTATGGGCTTTAATAGTAACCAGCCCAGTTCTTTTTGACATTTTCATTGAATCAGTTTATATACTGTCACCTGTCAGGGGTGTCTGCTGGAAAGTCAGGCAGAATGCATAGGCAGTAGCAGATGATAATGTAGCCATAGGAGTCAACATTTCAAAATTATTGGGGATGCTAAGCCCAATGGAAATAACCCCTCCCTAGACACATACAAGGAATTTTCTCAATACTGGGGGTGTTCTAGCACCCACAGAGTCGGCTCCAATGAATGTAGCAACTTCAGCTAGAGCACAGGAAGGAACTCAGTGAACAGGTTAACAGTACAGCACTAGCAAAATAGTTTCAGGTTCTCAAACTGCAAGTCCCACTCAAGGGAAGATCTGGGGCTTTCATGAATTTCTTTCTAGCTTTTATACAAAGCCACTAGTGAAAAAAAAAATCAAAACAACAACAAAAATTATTCTCCCAGGAAAAAAAAAAACAGCTTATGCCTATAAGAGACATGAATTTGGGCTCATCCCCACAGCAGGATTCAAAACACAGTTCTGTTCAAACAAAAATAACAAAATAAAAACACACAGTTCAGTAGGTTGCAACACATACAGGCAGAAGAAAATTGATGAAAAATCCAGTCTCACTTGCTGTGAAAATGTTTGAACCCTTACTAACGCAAGGAGCCCAGCAGGATGCACTAAATCTGAAACTTCCTGATAAACTTGTGGTTACTTTCAGAATGAAAATGCTTTTCAGTAATGTTCATCTCTTCATCTCATCCTGTACTATATATAATCATTTTAAATGTGCATATCATAATTATCTGAACAAATGCATAATTTACATTGACATCCATTTATATACCATCATATGTAATACATCATTCACATCTTCATTTTGACATCCATCCTCTCTGCTATGTTGTTATCATACCTTTTAAAATGGCAACTAACAAAGCACATTTCTTATCAACAAAATTTTCTCTCAGCAAAAATCGATATTTATATATTTCCTTCAACTCAGATTTTCCCTAAGAATGTCCCTCTAGCTCTTTTATAGCTTCAATCCATACACTGCAAAGCATTGTCTATAAATATTCACAGCTTTAAATTGTCCTAACTCACAGGTTCATATTAAAACAAATAAGCATAGCATAATCAGACAGGGTATTCTGGTTAAAGCACCTTAGCTGTTTTTCCAGATTCCTTTACCATGGCATAAAGAAATTCAGTACTCTGCATGAAGTTTATTATTCACAAAAATAGAGGCAATTTGCAGATATGTTGCTAGGGGAAGATATTTTAAAGATAGCCATGATTCTTAGAAAAGTTATTTCTTTCCCTTCATAAATTAAATACATTTTTAAAAATGTAATTCTAGATAACAACAATGCAACTTAAATCCTATATAATGCATAGCTTGTTTATATGTTTCTGAACTATTAGCACACACGAGTAAATCATCTACATACTGTTCCAGAATGGAGGGCACCGGGTCCTTAGAATTCCCTCAAAGTCTAGGAAAAGCATTCAGGACCCTTGATGTATCCTTGGTGTTTGTATACCATCCTACTTTATAATGCAGAAGCAGAATTAGTCAGTTATTTTTGGTCTGGTCAATTAATTTTGTAGTGTTTCAATTTTGTCATTGTTTCCTGTCACTAAGGAGACAGGATATGGCCACTAATCTCACGGAAACAAGCAACCATTTCATGTCTATCACAGCAGCACTAGGAATCTTCACTTATTATCAGAGTAAGTTAAGATTAGCATATTTTAAACAATAAACATTAGCTCTATAACATTCAACCATAGCCATAATTCCCTATTTATTCTGTGCTACAATAAAGATCAAAATACTTCCTCAAATCCACTCCAGGCAATATGACATCATAAAACGTCATTCACACGTAACAGGTTTAAACTTGGGGGGAGGGGAGTTATTGAAAGTCTCCTCCTCCTCTTCCTTTCTATAAACCTGAAAACCCAAACAGACCTTGCTTACAAAGGCAACTACATTTCCCAGAAATCTCAGAAACTAACGTTGTGCCAGAGAGAAAACTCAATCCTATGACACATTCTTCTAACAGACAGATTTGAGAAAATACACACTATTTGTAACTTAACACACACAAATACATTATCCTAAATATGAGGTTCTGTAGCTGTGCATAACTTTGCAGCATTTTCCTCTTACCCCATATTGACAAACTGTGAAAACACATTAGACAAAGAATGATCAAAAAATCTCAATTGGAATGCATAGTTTTCTCTAGAACATTCATATTTGTTTTCTTTTTCAGTTCCACAGCAGTTCTAACAAACAGCATTGCAAGTGAAACATGTCCCTGAACTGAATTATCTCCACAAATTCTTCCAGTCATAGCTTTTCCAAATCATTGCATGTCACTCAGACTGCTGAGTTGCCAGACACACAAAAAAAACAGCATCTACCCCCTGTCATCATCAAGGAATAAAAATGAGAACTTTTCCTGCCATGACCCTAATGCTGACTGGTCAACCTATCTCTATTCAACTTGTGAAGTTATTCTGTTACTAATACAAAATTAAGACAAGGGAAGCTATAGGCTTTACATACCTTCTCATTTTCACAAGAAGGGACATTTTCGAAGCACTTAGACTTACAAAGTTTTATAGTAACCTATAGAACTTTGTAAGTCTAAGTGCTTTGAAAATGAGCCCCATAGTATGCTGACCTACAGAAAATGATCCATCTACCATGAGTCTACTGTGCTATCTGGAATCTCTGAGATATCATGAATGCAAATTCCATGGAACAGAGCTATGGTGCTATTGATAAGGCAGGCAGCATGATAAAGGGACTTGAAAAGAGTATACATGCTTGCTGCCCTACTACATTTCCTCCTCCTGTTTCTTGACTGCCTATCCTGCTTATGTTCGAACGAGAAGGCCGGCCATCTTCCGACACAAATTGGGAGATGGCCAGCCATCTCCTAAACCCGGCTAAATCGGTATAATCGAAAGCTGATTTTGGCCGGCTTCAACTGCTTTCCGTCGCAGGGCCGGCCAAAGTTTAAGGGGCGTGTCGGAAGGGTATGGAAGGCGGGGCGGGGGCATGGTTAAGACATGGCTGGCTTCGGCCAATAATGGAAAAAAGAAGGCCGGTTCTAAAGAGCACTTGGCCGGCTTCACTTGGTTCATTTATTTTTAGGACCAAGCCTCCAAAAAGTACCCCAACTGACCAGAGGACCACCGGAGGGAATCGGGGATCACCTCCCCTTATTCCCCCAGTGGTCACCAACCCCCTCCCACCCCCCCAAAAAATTTAAAAATATTTTTTTTGCCAGTCTCTATGCTAGCCTCAAATGTCATACCCAGCTCCACCACAGCAGTATGCAGGTCCTGGTGCAGTTTTTAGTGGGTGCAGTGCACTTCAGGCAGGTGGACCCAGGCCCATCCCCCCTACCTGTTACACTTGTGGTGGTAAATGGGAGCCATCCAACCCCCCCCCCAAACCCATTGTACCCACATGTAGGTGCCCCCCTTCACCCCCTTCATCCCTAAGGGCTATGGTAATGGTGTACAGTTGTGGGGAGTGGGTTTTGGGGGTATTTGTGGGGCTCAGCACACAAGGTAAGGGAGGTATGCACCTGGGAGCAATTTGTGAAGTCCACTGCAGTGCCCCCTAGGGTGCCCGGTTGGTGTCCTGGCATGTGAGGGGGACCAGTGCACTACAAATGCTGGCTCCTCCCATGAACAAATGCCTTGGATTTGGCCGGGTTTGAGATCGCCGCCGTTAGTTTCCATTATCGCTGAAAACCAATGCCAGCCATCTCTAAAGCCGGCCCAAATGTTGAGATTTGGCCGGCTCCGACCGTATTATCGAAACGAAAGATAGCCGGCTATCTTGTTTCAATAATACAGTTGGGACGCCGCTTTACGGGGCCGGCCTTGAAGATGGCTGGCCATATAGATGGACGGGCCTGTTCGATTATGCCCCTCCACGGTACCTGCTACAGATTGACTTGAGGCACATACAAGCACTGTAAGGAGAGGAGAAGGGGAAGGTCTGCCATGATTAACAGTGAACCTGTACAATTGTTCTATGTCCCCCAGCTCTATGTAGTCTATTTTATTTCTAGCACTATGTCTCAGAGGCTATTGCACTGGAACATTCAGACATGGTCCACTTACTAAGATAAGCAAGTAAAACACAACTGAGGTTTGGTGGAGGCTCAGGAAAGAGATGGACTCTAGATACAGGACTAAGAGGAGAACACAGGATGAGAAGAGGAGAGAAGATGATGGTTGAGCTGTATTGGTAAAGAAAAGCCTGAGAGGGATGATAAAACAGGGAAGTGGGGTAAAAAGATGGGAAGAAAAGAAGGCAGAAAATTGGAGTAGGGAACCAGATAGGAGAGAGAGGTAGACATGTGCTGGTAAGTTTTTAATAATGGGCTCTCTTTCTCTCCGGGCGTAGCCAGCTCTGCAATTTGGAAGGTAACAGGGGTGGATTGGTGGGGGCAATGCATGCCTCTCTGCCCCCCCCCCCAGACATACCTTTGCTGGCAGGGATGCCAAGCCCCACTAGTCAATAAATTGACTGTCACTACTCCACTCTGCTTGTTTCTGGCTCTGAGCAGCATGCTGGGACTTCTCTCACATGCACAAGAAGTCCCAGTCTGCTGCTCAGAGCTGGAAACAAGGAGCAGGGAGCAGCAGCAGTCTATTTACTTGGCTGGAAGGGCTCAGCATCCCCTCCTACAAAGTAAAAGAGAATTCAGGAGGGGGCTTGAGCCCACATTTTGGGAGCCAGTTGTTAAAATAGCCATGGGGGGGATACTTTAACAACTGGCTCCCAAAATTCTTCACATCTTAACAGCTCTCATGAGACCATGAGAGCCCACTCCCACACACCACTGGATAGAGGGCTAAAAGAAAGTGAAGAGCAAGGGAAAAAAATAAAAGGAAAAAGAGCATGCCAAGATAAAATATAAGGCTGCATCCTTATCTGAAGTTGGTTTCCTTTTTCAACATTTAATAGAGTATTTTGACCATTTTGAATGACTGTTCACTCTGCCATCTGAATTCTGTTGGAGCCTGATAATAGACATGCACCAGTGAACAGCTTATGACTCTATCAATCTCAGCCATTTTCTTTACATGCTCCCACTCCATTACATTCTGTTGTCTCTATTGAATTTGGCTATGCTGAATTTGGAATTAACAAATCATAAATGTTTCCTCTGCTTGAGCCTTACAAAATGCCAGTGTGTGATTTGAATGTTTTTTATTGAAAAAAAACCCCATGAAGTAGATTTTCAAACTGTTTAAAGGGCTAAATTTAATAATTAATCACTTAAATCTCTGTTAATTTTAATCACACTTATTCACAAAGTGGTCCAAATTTGATGCTCAAAAAAGAGGCTGCACAGGGGCACTCCCAGGGCAAGATAATGACTTAGGGGCCTGTGACACCCTAAGAGAGGGTTGGGGAAATGGACCAGTAAATCAACAGTGTGAAACCAAAATAAGTATTTATTCAAAAGGAACTTCAGACCTGTTCCTTTCAAGGCGTCAAGATATAGGGTGGGCAAATGTCTGAGATTCAGTATGTTCAGGCTTAGCAAATTCTAGTGGTAGGCCAAACACAGTCTTTAACTGTTGGGTTGCCACGCCCAAACACTGCTGATAAGTTCTCGGCTCTCCGCCGAGGTTCAGTTCTGCCCCAGCCAGACTTCAAAGCAAACATGTACAGTTCAGTTCAACAGAAACAATGGCTTACCTCATCCAGGTCACAATTATACAATGGGTGCTTCAGCGGCATACAGTGGGCATTCACGTTTTCCCTCCCTGGGCCTCTTTAACTTCAGGTAAAGCCTGTCTTATACTTCCTGGTTTTAGGCTCCACCCCTCCTCTCGGCTCACTTCCTCATGGGTTGGACTAGTGCTCTTAAGGTGACTCAGGCTGTCTAAGGATCTGTTCCTAAGGCTGAGGAACAGAGTTCTATGAACCTCCCTCAAAAGGCTCTTCTACCAAGCAGCGCTAAAAAGTGGCCTGCATTTTCCCCAGCATGGATTCAGAAAAGCTCAAAGTAGAACCATGCACGAACTCTGGATATTTGGCTTCTGCCATGAGCTTAATATTGTAACATGCAAGAAGCTAACTGCATGCAAATTGTATGTGTAGAAAACCTGCAGCAAATGTAGGGGAAGTATTTTACCAAACTAAACAACAACATAGGCTAAAGGACTTATCAATCTCAAAATGCACCAACCTAATTCA
Organism: Microcaecilia unicolor; assembly: GCF_901765095.1. Taxonomy (NCBI): domain Eukaryota; kingdom Metazoa; phylum Chordata; class Amphibia; order Gymnophiona; family Siphonopidae; genus Microcaecilia; species Microcaecilia unicolor. Next base: position 472,679,112 of record NC_044032.1, read on the forward strand.
TCAAAGTCCACTTTCAACAACTGATATTGTATTGTTTTTCATGTTAAGAGGAGGAAAAGACTTCAGTAATACCGTTAGCAAATTTTATATATATACACTTTGTTTTCAAACATATAGTATAATGAGTGCAGAATGGTAGCTTTGCTTTTCAGGTCATGTGTGACAGAGCCTCTCCATTTCACTTTAATTGCTTCATTAGGAGGCACCCTTTTATTTCAGTACTAAGCCATTTCTCATCTGTCAATAAAAGTCACACATAATACAAATTGAGTTGGATAATTAAATGTAGGTCTATGGCAACATTTTTAAGCATAGAGTTTACCAAATTAAAAATTTTCACCCCCTTATATTCTGCAGAATTCTTCAATATTATTACAAAATGGTGGCAGCATTTTAATTTATCCGCCCCTGATTTTCAAACAATCACAGCATTCGTTCACTGATGTATTGGAAATATGGAAAGCTACTGCTGCTCCTAGTCTAATACCATTATTATATCACTGTTAGAGAAACGATCTCCAATCGATGTTAAAATTTAATTTAATTGTCTGTACACTTTTCAGTCTGGATATCCTGTTCTCCTTGTAACAAAAGTTCCCCCTGTCACCTCCCTCCTTGTTTATTACCGGTAATATAATCTATCACAAAACATCTTCAAAATTATGCGAGTGTGCTAAAGAATGCATTATCAATGGGTCTTCTTGTTTACCTTGAGTTATGCAATGTCTATGTTCATTCATCCTTCATTTAAATGCCCACATTGTTTTTCCTTCATACAGTTTTTGACAAGGGCAGCAGATGTCATATACTACCTAATTACCATTACAATCAGCATGACTTCTAAGTTTATACACTCTGTTATCCACTGGATTTTTAAATTCCACTATTTCCCTTATAATATAACACATTTTACAATAGCCTCATTTATAATGCCCAACAGATTGGTCTTATGTATGTTATTGAAAAAATATGATAAACTTCAGCGTTGTACTTTTCTGTCTCCATGATGACTATAGGGTCACCTTTATCAGCTCTTCTTGTGATGATCTTGGAATCAGCCTGCAATTCTCTTACCACTGTCCTTTCCTCACTAGTGAGCTTCTGTTTAGATTTCCAGCCTTGGCTTTGTTGTAGCACATCTTGAAGGATTAATGTTTTAAGTGTTGCTAATAAGGGATCCAATTTCCCTGGTGGGGTCCAAGAGGATTTTGATTTCACCTTTGACCTATCATATTCTGGTTCCTTATCTGAGCAGCATATTTTCAGAGCTAACTTTCTAACAAAGTATTCTAAGTCCACCTGAAATTGAAAAAAAAATGGTTTCTTGGTAAGAAGGATAAACCCTTAGAAAGCAAGTTACATTCAATCCTAATTAATTGTCTTTTAGAAAAGTTAATCAATGTTATTTCCTTATGTTCTGAGATCTTGTGTTCGGCTGATTTGTTGTCCTCTTTTTAATCTGCTGCCTCTCCCTCATCTTCAGTTGTATCTTTTTTTCTAAAACATCCTCCTCACTTTCATTACTAGTGGAGAAACTAGACGATGATTCTGAGCCTTCTGTGGATTTCTTCTTTTTTCATCTGGTTCATATATTCATTTGTATATTCAATTACTGCTATAATCCTTAGCATCTGTTTCAAATTTTTTCAATTTTTGTTTCCTTAAATTCTCCTTATACTTATCATTAGCTGTAGTTATCTCTTTATATTGAACATCAAATTTCTCTTGTCCAATAGTTTCAATTTCTGTATTTCTCTTCCTCTAACCCAGTACATTGTATAACCAGTTTTTTTGTTTGTTTGTTTGTTTTACTTTTTTTCTATAATTAGCAGCATAAGATCTAGGGAGCATCTATTTAGAAGCATATTCCATTTTTGAACAAATTCTTTCTCTTCTTAAAAAATGTGAGTGTTTAACCATAGTCCTCTAGGGATTCTCTCTTGTTTACAATATTCAATCAGTACTAGACCATTTTGTTCTAATCTTGCAATATATCTTAATTTAGTTAATATTCCTGACCAATCTGTTGTTTCTATCATAGTAGATTCCACCATTCCAAACATACTAGCATCTTGTAATACATTTGCAGCTTCTTGTGAAGAAAATCCATATAAAGTTAGCCAGAATCCTGATGCCATCTTCTTGATTACCAAACTCAACACCAATATAGGCTAAAGGACTTATTAATCTCAAAATGCACCAACCAATGCTGCAACAAAGCCAAGGTTGGAAATCTAAACAAAACCTCTCAAGTGAGGAAAGGACAGTGTTAAGAGAATTGCAGGCTGATCCCAAGATCATCGTAAGAGCTGATAAAGGTGGTGCTACAGTCATCATGGAGACAGAAAAGTATAACACTGAATTTTATCATTAATTAAATGACATGGCAACATATGAATTATTGATAGAAGATCCTATGAGTTAGTTAAGGGATTTGATTAAAACATTTACTAACATTTATTTATTTATTGGGATTTATTAACCACCTTTATGAAGAGATTCACCCAAGATGGTGTACAGCAGGTACAGTTTAAACATAAAATTTACAATTTTATTAACAGCATAACAATAGCAAATTAACCAAGAATAAATGTAGATACAATAAATGAGGTAAACCTGACAACAGTAAATTGAAACCTAATAATAGAACTACTGTGAAACAGTATAAAAAAATAAATATATATACATTTAACAGCAAATGAAATCAAATACCAAATTCAATGTTAGCATAATACTAATGATACACCTAATATGCATACATTAGAAGATTCAACTAACATAGATATGATGCTAAAGATTTTGTACAATATGGCTTTACCATATAGCTGAGGGATCAAGAGCAGATATATGATGGGAACAAGATGTATGGTACAGAGTCAGTTGAGATAATTTGATGGTTAGCTAAACTTAAGACAAGTTTCTTGTATAGTTAAGCAAGCGATAAGGAACTAATCTAAGATATATTGTGTGTAGCAAGCTAATCCAGGTGCAGAATGAGTGTATAGTCAGTCACCCCATGTATTAAAGGCTTGGGAGAAGAGCCAGGCTTTCACCTGCTTCCTGAAGTAGAGGTAGTCTCGAGTCACACATAGCCCCTCTGGGAGTAAATTCCAGAGCATGAGGGCTACTCCTAGTGGGTATCACATCCTACAGTTTCTTTTAATGAGGATACAGATAGTGATGATCCTTGAGAAGATCTTAGAGATCTCAAGGTTGTGTAAAAGGCTAACATTCTTTAAGTTCTCTGGCCCATTTTGTCTGAGCACCTTGAAAATCAAACATAAAGTTTTAAGTTTAGCCCTGTAAGGTACTGATAGCCATGGCATAAAATGAGAATTACCTATCAGAGAGTTCTAATATTTGAATATATCAGATCCTTTGATTCCTATATTTTATATAGTGCCAAAAATACATAAAATTTTGAAGGTTCCTCCAGGAAGACCGATCATATCCTTGTGTGGTTCTCTGTTAAAGTATGTGTCACAGTATATTTCCTAAAATCTTTGGTAGTACAAAGTGCATCATATATTCATGATACAATACATTTTCTCAATATTTTTCAAGCCATTCCACCATGGCATGATGGTTACCATGGATATAACCTCCTTATATATGTCACTGCTGCAAGATAAGTGATTAACCGTTCTTCATTGAGTGCAGGAACAGCGTGAAAGACCTCATCGAGTGCCCACAACCTTACTGTCAGAATTAGCTAAGTTAGCATTAGAAGAGAATTTTTTAATGTATAAAGAGAAGTTATATTTACAAAAAAAAGTGTAACCATCTGAGCTACTTTTGCTCCTTCGGTGGCTTGTTTCTACATGTTACATTTTGAACAATCATGGCTACAAAATCATAAATGGAGTTCTTTGATTCCTCATTGGTATCATTATAAAGACAATGTTTTGTTCTTGTGGATGGGAGATGTGAAACAACTGCAGGTGTTCTTTCAGTAGCTGAATGAATGCCAGGAACTTTAATATCAAGTTTATTATGCAATTATCTATGACAAAGATAATTTTTTTGGCTATGAACATTGAACAACTCAGCAACATTGAAAACCATGGTTTATGTGAAACTTACAGATAGAAACATCATGCTACAATTTGACAGTTACCTCTCTGTGAAAAAATCATTTTCTGACATTACTCCTAAGTCTACCACACTGCAAACTCAATTCATGTCCTCTAGTTTTACCATATTTCCTTCTCTGTAAAATATTTATTTCTATATTAATACCTTTCAAGTATTTAAACATCTATATCATATCTTCCCTGTCCCTCCTCTCCTCTAGGGTATACATATTCAGGTATTTCAGTCTCTTCTCATATGTCCTTTGGCCAAGTCCCATATCATTCTTGTCACCTTCCAATGGACCACTCCAAGTCTTCTTACATCTTTAGTAAGATATGGCCTCCAAAACAGAACACAATACTCCAGGTGGTATCTCACCAACTACCTTTCTTCTGCTGGTTACATCTCTCATTATACAGCCTAGCATCCTTCTGGTTACGACTAGCACCTTGTCACACTGTTTCATTGCCTTCAGATCCTCAGATACTATCACCTCAACATCCCTCTTCCTGTGTATGCATATCAGCCTCTCACCACCTAGCACATATGTCTCCCTTGGATTTCTACTCCTTAAGTGCATCACTTTGCACTTCTTAGTATTGAATTTTAATTGTGAAACCTTAGACCATTCTTCTAACTTCTGCAGACCCTTTTTTATGTTTTCTACTCCATACGGAGTGTCCACTCTGGTATCATCCACAAAAAATCATACCTTACCTTCTAAACTTTCAGAAATACCACTCACAAATATATTGAACAGAATCAGCTCCAGCACTGAAACTTGAGGCACTCCATTACTATCCATTTATTCATCTGAGTGAATTCCATTAACCATCACCCTCTGGCGTCTGTCTGTAAACCATTTCCTAATCCAGTTCACCACTTTAGGTCCTAACTTCAACCTGTCAAGTTTATTCAAAAGCTTCCGATGAGGAACAATGTCAAAGGCTTCGCTGAAATCTAAATAGATTACATTTAGCACACGTCCTCGATCCAGTTCTCTGGTCACACAGTCAAATAATTCAATCAGATTCATTTGACATGATTTACCTTTGGTAAAACTATGTTTGTTTCAGATCTTGTAACCTATAGGATTCCATGAAATTCACAATCCTTTCCTTTAGCATCGCTTACTACTACTACTACTACTTAACATTTCTAGAGCGCTACTAGGGTTACGCAGTGCTGTACAAATTAAACAAAGAAGGACGGTCCCTGCTCAAAGGAGCTTACAATCTAAAGAACGAAATGTCAAGTTGGGGCAGTCCATTACTTTTCCATTAAACGAAGTGAGGATTACCGCCTGTAGTTTCCAGCTTCTTCACTGACACCACTTTTGTGACGAGGGACCACATCCGCTTTTATCCAATCCCAAGGAACCTCCCCTGTCTCCAATGATTTATTAAACAAATCTTTAAGAGCCAGAACCTCTCTGAGCTCTCTCAATATCCTGGGATAGTCCCATGGCATTGTCCACCTTTAATTTTTCAAGTTGTTCATAAACACTTTCTTCAATGAACAGTGCCATATCTACTCCATTCTCATATGTACCTTTGCCAGTCAGTTATGGTCCTTCTCTAGGATTTTCTTCTGTGAACATAGAACAGAAGTATTTGTTTAGTATGTTTGCTTTTCATCATCATTCTCCACATAGCGGTTCACAGCATCTTTGAGTCTCACAATTCCATTTTTAGTCATCCTCCTTTGACTAATATATATGAAAAAAATATTGTCATCCCTCCTTACATTTCTAGCCATTTGTTCTTCTGTTTGCGCTTTTGCCAGATGTATCTCTCACTAGGCTTCTTTCAGTTTCATCTGGTATTCCTCTCTGTGTTCCTCTTCTTGAGTTTTTTTGTATTTCATAAATGCCAACTCTTTAGCCTTTATTTTCTAAGACACTTGCTTGGAGAACCATATCAGTTTCCTTTTTCTTTTGCTTTTCTTTACTCTCCTTACATAAAGGTTAGAACCCATATTTATAGCTCCTTTCAGCCTGGTCCACTGTCTTTCTACTTCTTGTATGTCCTTCCAGCCCATCAACTCTTTCTTCAGGTATTCCCTCATTTTGCTAAAGTCAACATGTTTGAAATCCAGGACTTTGAGTTTTGAGTGGCTGCCCTCCACCTTAGCTGTTAAATCAAACCAAAATGTTTGATAATCGCTGCTGCCTAGGAGGCATCCACTTGGACATTAGGCACACTTTCCCCATATGTAAGCACCAGATCCAGCGTCACTCCTTCCTTTATGGGTTCTGTCACCATTTGTCTGAGCAGAGCACTTTGTAAGGTGTCTACGATCTCTCTACTTTCCAATACCTCAGATGGAACTTTCCAATTCGCATCCGGCAGGTTGAAATCTCCCAACAACAGCACTTCTTTCCCAACTTTTGGATATCTGTAACCAGATCTTTGTCCAGTTTCTCCAATTGTGTCAGAGATTTGAAGACAAGACTCAGTTGGATAGAGGTTCCATTATTTCTTTTTCAAGATGATCCATATCATTTCTTTCTTCCCCCAGGTCCCTGGCATTTCAGTCTCTGTGATATTGTTTCTCACATACAGAGCTACTCCTCCACCTTTATGACCATCTCTATCCTTCTTAAATAGATTGTATCCTGGTATTGTCGTTACACCCCTCTTGTGCCTCAGTGTAAAATGTTCTTAATACTTGAAATCACTCTCAATACTCAGGATCACCTCACCGAGGATAGAGGAATGGACAATTCACTAACCTCGCCTCACAATCTCAAAGAAAATGAGGGGAAAATAACCTAAATTAGGATTTGTCCTGCTTTTGAAAGAACCAAACTGAAAGATTTAAAAATAACAATATTTTTTTATTCTGTGCAAAATGAGGTATATATATATATATATATATATATATATATATATATATATATATATATATATATATATCAACCTTTATAATCAATTTTTAATTCAAATATAACATTCATATCCTCAATCTTTCTGTTTCCCAATTTTCCAGTTCCCCACTGTTTCAATATAAACACAACATTTCTACTTTGTTTCAGTTCTAAAGCTAACACTATAGTCTTTATGTGATTTTCTTTCCTGTACAGGATCTTCCTTCAGTACCCGCTACCCGGATTACCATCAGATAAGTATCCTTTCCCAAATATTCCAAATGCTTAACTTCCTTTTCAACTTTTAAGTTTAATTTGGTTGTAAGAATTTGATTCTTTGTACTCTCTTTATGTTTCCACAGAACTTCCCTGTACCCTCAGCTTAGGTAAGTATATGTCTTTTCTCTGTCATGCAAACTAGTTGCAACTTAGCTGTAGTTGAAATTTGATGTCGTTTTCTCTTGCAATCTTTCTTGCGTGGGGGCCCAAAACGTGTTCCAGGTTTCCATGCTCCTGCTCGTTTTCTTCTCCCTTCACCTCAACTTTAACCAAATAAAATGGATGTAATACCCTAACTCCTTAGCCTGAACAATCCATGCACTATGTGTCTTTAATTGTTTTTCAAAAATAATGGGCCACAGTAACTTTGTAGGAAATAAAAGTAACCAAATAATCCCTTACTTCTAAAACCTAGTCTGTACTTTGTTTTCCCTATTCTATTGAACACACTCAACATATATACGCTGTTGCAATCAATTCCATCAGCAACATACAGATTTTTGATAACTCCCACACTACTATCTCCCTTTTCCACTCACCACACAGCTATTCTCACTGTTCCAGGCTACTTCTTCCCAAGCAACCCAATTTAATTTCCAAGCACTCAAAATTTCTTTCAAATATTCCCAACCCATACTTTCCTTTTATCCTGTCACACTCGCTTAACACTGCACATCCCTTTCAGCACTTTCAATCTCTTCCTAGTACATTAAATCCACTTCCCAGTCACTTCCCTGTCTCTGCCACACAGTGAAGCTTCCCGACTTTGCCAATGCAGGCAAGTTAATGCAAGTTCTCCGTTGTTTTTAGTGATTCCATTTCCCTTTGGGGGTTTTTAGGGGGATCTGTTGTTCAGTTCCTACATTAGATTTGTCAATAGAAATACTGTGGAGTTCAGGTCTGCGCAAAACCAAGTACTGTAACTTTGCAGTTAGTTCCCTGTCTCCCCACCTGTTGGTATATAAACAAATACCCACTCATAGGGAATGGTCTGGAGCAACTAAAGGAAAGAAAATTAGCAGGTAAAGTCTAATTTCTCCTTGTTGACACTTGCAACACTATAACAGCATTTAGAGAAATGTAACATATTGAGGAATAACAAGGCAATAGACTAGACCATTGGCAAATTTGTGGAATTTGGTTTCTAAGTCAATTGTTATCTAGGGCAGTGGTTCCCAAACCTGGTCCTGGAGGCACCCCAGCAAGTCAGAGTTTTGGGATATTCACAATGAATATTCATTGTAGATATCCTGAAAACCTGACTGGCTGGATGGGGTGCCTCCAAGACCAGCTTTGGGAACAACTGATCTAGGGGCTAGGTTGAAAGGGTTTGGGGAACTTCAGCCACCGTATGGCTTACCATGTAAAACTAACTTTGAATGACTCCAGTTAAGTCATGTTATAAAAGCTGGTGGTCTTGACTTAACATCATTGATGAATGAGTGAAAGCTGAAGGACACTGGAAAGGCTAAATTAACATTCACAAAAGTTGCTTACAACTTTTTTTTTTTTTAGATAAAGACCACAGAGGCCATCAGTTGGGGTAGAGAAAATCTGGAAGAAAGACTTTGATCAGGAGCAGACTTATATGAGACCTGTACTGGGAAAAGTAGTTAGGGTTTCATCATGGTCACTTTATTTTGTGGCCCATAAATCCCTCTGGTTCCCAGTGAGAATAGTAAAAATGAGCACCTCAACAAATTCCATGTGCTAATCATATGTTAAGGGGAAAAAAAAACCAGAGCACCCTTTCCCATATTCTTTATGATTGTCCTAGCCTTGTATTATATCAAAATGAGGCATGGAAACATATCTGTGTAATAATTGGAATAAAAGAACAGCTAACCAATAAAATCATAATATGGAAGCATTGAGAGCTTCTTCCCTCCTATGTAAAACCAAGACATACCTGTTCAACATGCTAATTTTATTATCTATAAAGCTGGTGCCTAGCAACTGGAAAGATTATACATTCTTAGGTGTTAATGGCTGCTGGAATTTAATATGTGTGACATAAAAATATAAGAAAGTTGCAGCTGAGAGGCAAAATTGTCTTTTCAATTATACCTGGAAAAGGCTTTTGATGAAACAGTTTGTAATCTAGTGATTCCTATGAGTATTTGTATGCAGACTGAGGTTAATATTGTTTATTTTTGTATTCTATTTTTTGTTCTGTTATAATTAAACCCAAATACTAGAACATAAAATTATTGCTTTTGAAAGGTGAATACAATGAAATCCTTGCTTGCATTACAGCCTTAGCTGCTTACATGAAGATTTAACAATTTTGTTGAAACATTGTTTTAATTCTGTTGTCTTTTTATGATCTCTGAACTCAGTCTTATTTGCATTTTATGCTCTAACCATAGAACACCAAGGGAAATGAAACCATTTCTCTCTTTTGTTGCCTGTTATTACATTTTTTGCCTTCAGCTATTAGGCAATTGGGCATTGTTCTGACTTTTAAATATAATCTTGGATTGTATTATAGTGCAGATTATCTGTGATTGCTCAGTTTAAATACATTAATATTGTATGTTTTCATATTTATGAATGATATATATATATACTAGTAAAAAAGGCCCGTTTCTGACAAAAATGAAACGGGCGCTAGCAAGGTTTTCCTCGGAGTGTGTATGTTTGGGAGAGTGTATGTGAGAGTGACTGTTTGAGAGTCAGAGGGAAAGTGTGAGTGTGTGAGAGAGAGAGTGAGTCTCTCCCTGAGCCCTGCCCTCCCAATCCATGGCCATCCATGTTTCTCTGTCACCTGCCCCCTCCATTCATCCCTATCCTGCATTTCCCCTCTCTGCCTGAGGCCTGCCCTGCAATCCATATCCATCCATGCCCATCTGTCCCCTCCATTCATCCCTATCCAGCAATTCCCCTCTCCCTGAGTCCTGCCCTTCCAATCCATGCCCATCCATGCTCCTCTGTCACCTGGCCCCTCCATTCATCACTATCCAGCAATTGCCCTCTCTCCCTTAGGCCTGCCCTGCAATCCATATCCATCCATGCCCATCTGTCCCCTCTATTCATCCCTATCCAGCAATTTCCCTCTCTCCCTGAGTCCTGCCCTCCCAATCCATGCCCATCCATGCTCCTCTGTCCCCTGCCCCCTCCATTCATCCATTTCCAGCAATTCCCCTCTCTCCATGGGCACTGCCCCCTCCATTCATCCCTATCCAGCATTTCCCCTCTCTGCCTGAGGCCTGCCCTGCAATCCATATCCATCCATGCCCATCTGTCCCCTCCATTCATCCCTATCCAGCAATTCCCCTCTCCCTGAGTCCTGCCCTTCCAATCCATGCCCATCCATGCTCCTCTGTCACCTGGCCCCTCCATTCATCCCTATCCAGCAATTGCCCTCTCTGCCTGAGGCCTGCCCTGCAATCCATATCCATCCATGCCCATCTGTCCCCTCTATTCATCCCTATCCAGCAATTTCCCTCTCTCCCTGAGTCCTGCCCTCCCAATCCATGCCCATCCATGCTCCTCTGTCCCTTGCCCCCTCCATTCATCCCTTTTCAGCAATTTCCCTCTTTCCCTGAGCCCTGCCCTCCCAATCCATGCTCCTCTGTCCCCTGCTGCCTCCATTCATCCTTTTCCAGCAAGTCCCTCTCTCCCTTCCATGGCCCCCCCTCGCATCCATGCTCCTCTCTCTCCCATGTCCCAGCCTGGCCCGCCCTCTTCTCCCCCCCCCCCCCACCCTTCGCATCCATGCATCCCTTTTTTGTTTTTTTTATTCTTTTAACTTTACCTCCGTGGCGTTTCCGGCAGCGAAGCGTCAGGGAAGGAGGCGGCGCTCCCGACGTCTAGCTTTCCCTTCGCTGTGTTCCGCCTTTTTTTGAAGGCGGAACACAGCGAAGGGAAGGCTAGACGTCTGGAGCGCCGCCTCCTTCCCTGACGCTTCGCTTCCGGATTTGTTTGTTTAGACGCGAGGGCGGGGCAGAGACGGCTGGGTGGCTTCACACCACGAACGCCACGAACCCTACAGCCAGAGCCAGGGAGTGACGTCAGATGGCTTCAGAACGTTGTCCTCATTAGAACGTTCACGGTGCGTTTTATTATATTATATATATATATATATATATATATATATACAGTATACTAGTAAAAAAGGCCCGTTTCTGACACAAATGAAACGGGCGCTAGCAAGGTTTTCCTCGGAGTGTGTATGTTTGGGAGAGTGTATGTGAGAGTGACTGTGTTGAGAGTCAGAGTGAAAGTGTGAGTGTGTGTGTGTGAGAGAGAGAGAGTGAGTCTGGGTGTGAGTGTGTTTGTGAGAGTGTGTGTGTGAGAATGAGAGTGTGTGCAAGTGTGTATGTGAGACACAGTGTGAGAGTGTGTGTGTGTGTGCGAGAGAGAGAGTGTGTGTGAGACACAGATTCTCTGTGAGAGTGAGTGTATGAGACCAAGCGAGTGTGTGAGTGACTGTGTGGCACATAGAGAGTGAATGTGATACATTGTGAGACAGAGTGTGTGAGAGTGAGAGTCAGAAAGACATTGTATATGAGAGAGAGAGTGTGAGCCTTGCCCTCCCAATCCATGCCCATCTGTCCCCTGCCCCCTCCATTCATCCTTTTCCAGCAATTCCCCTCTCTCCCTGAGCCCTGCCATCTCAATCCATGCCCATCCATGCTTCTCTGTCCCCTGCCCCCTGCATTCATCCTTTTCCAGCAATTCCCCTCTCTCCCTGAGCCCTGCCATCTCAATCCATGCCCATCCATGCTTCTCTGTCCCCTGCCCCCCCATTCATCCTTTTCCTGCAATTCCCCTCTCTCCCTGAGCCCTGCCATCTCAATCCATGTCCATCCATGCTTTTCTGTCCCCTGCCCCCTCCATTCATCCTTTTCCAGCAATTTCCCTCTCTCCCTGAGCCCTGCCATCTCAATCCATGCCCATCAATGCTTCTCTGTCCCCTGCCCCATCCATTCATCCTTTTCCATCAATTCCCCTCTCACCCTGAGCCCTGCCATCTCAATCCATGCCCATCCATGCTTCTCTGTCCCCTGCCCCCTCCATTCATCCTTTTCCATCAATTCCCCCTCACCCTGAGCCCTACCATCTCAATCCATGCCCATCCATGCTTCTCTGTCCCCTGCCCCCTCCATTCATCCTTTTCCAGCAATTCCCCTCTCACCCTGAGCCCTGCCATCTCAATCCATGCCCATCCATGCTTCTCTGTCCCCTGCCCCCTCCATTCATCCTTTTCTAGCAATTCCCCTCTCTCCCTTCCATGACCCCCCCTCGCATCCATGCTCTTCTGTCTCCCATGTCCCAGCATGTCCCGCCCCCTTCTTCCCCCCCCTTCGCATCCTTGCTGTCGTTTCTCCTCTGCCCTCCCGCTCCCATTGTTCAACTGCCCACCCTCTTCTCTTCCCCCTACATCCCTTTTTTTTTTTTTAAATTTACCTCCGTGGCGGCGGTTCCGGCAGCGCAGCGTCAGGGAAGGAGGCAGCGCTCCCGACGTCTAGCCTTCCCTTCGTTGTGTTCCGCCTTCTTCTGACGTCATCCTTGATGTCAGAAGAAGGCGGAACACAGCGAAGGGAAGGCTAGAGACGTCGGGAGCGCCGCCTCCTTCCCTGACACTGCGTTTTTTTTTGCGCCGTCGACGTCATGATGTTTGCCCTGGATGTCATGACGCTTGACGCGAGGGCGGGACAGAGACGGCTGGCAGCCTGGCTGGCTTCACCCCACGAACGCCACGAACCCTTCAGAGAGTGTTTTAGTGACTTCAGAACGTTGTCCTCATTAGAACGTTCACGGTGCGTTTTATTATATTAGATATATATATATATATATATATATATATATATATATATATATATATATATATAGTATGCACCTGGGAGTCTTCTAGCCAGGGCTCTGCAGTGAACTCTGAGTAAAAGCAGACACTCCATTTTGTCAGAATGATGCTTTACTGTGAGACATGTTTAAATAATCATCTATCAAATTAAGAACAACCTGGTCAATATTCAGCCATTGGCGGTCAGTGTTTTTTTTAAGCAGTGACCTTCGACAGCTAAATTGGACCTGGATATCAATGGCTGGCCATGATTGGGCACTAGTTTTGAATATCTGGGTATGATTGGGCATGTGCTGGCTACCACCACTTATGCAGGTCGCAGCCAATATTCAGTTGGAACCTATATAAGACACATGGCTTCCAGCGGAATATCTGCTGGGACCCCAATAAGGGGATCTCTCAGGTCTGCATATCACCTCTTCCCATTTTCTGATTCATCCAATCCCCCGAACTATGTTCTCCAGGCCTCTTGGTTTCAAACTGCACTGTCAGTTTTGCTGTACAACTGTTAGGGATTGTCCATATATGGGGATCTGACCCCTAGCAGTGCTACTGCAAGACTACAGCTGGGGTTCAGTACCACTATTTTGAAACCTGGAGCCAACAGAGAAGGAGCAGAAAGGGAACAGCTCTATCCCTGCCCTACTAGATACCAGGAATCACTTCTAGGAAAGTATCCGAGATGCCTAGGGGGTCTAAGGGTGGAAGGAGAGAGACCTAGCCAAAAGGTGGGCTTTAGAAGGGGGATGGATTGGAACTGAGGGGGGCCTGAACCTGGTGGATCAAATGGGGGGGAACCAAAGTGGAGATCGAGGTGGGGGAATGAATGGGGGATAGAAACAGAGATGGTATTTGTAGTGGCATCAATCTGGAAGTAATGTGGCTGCTAGTAAAATTTCAGTGCTGGCACCGGTATAGCTAAGCAGCCAGACCTAGAACAGCCTGTTGTGTGGTCTTATATAGCCACTTAGCTATACAGACAGCAGCAGTGAATATGGCCAGTGCTCACAGCCTTACTGTGCCTTTGGACCACACCTGAACTGGATGCTTTTGGATTGAGCAGTTAAGAATCGATATTCACCAGCAGTGTCCAGTTAAACACTACTGATTATTGGTAGACAGCCCATTTACTACAGTTTAAATGGGCAGGAGCCTCTCCTGACTGATTTAAACCATGCTGAATATTGAACCCCCAAAATCCAAAACTGTGTAGAATTGTAGTGCTACAAGAGTTTGCTACAAGAGTCTATTGAAATATTTTATTTATAGTATATGATCCAGTGATTTTAAAAAATCCTGAATCAAGTAATTCCCTCCTTTATATCAAAGAAGTATGTGTGTTTTAATCCAGAATGATATCATGTAGCACTTTGTTTCTAGCCTATCTTCCTGGCATACCTACAGTACCACTTCAGAACTGGTGTTTCCAATTTGCCCCTTGTCAGACAAAATAATTTTATTTTTTTTAAATTTTTTATTTATAGCCATTTAAATTTTTACAAGCGATAAAACAACTTGTTGGAAATACAGAGAAAGTAATATATAGGAATTATTTCAGTCAGGTAATTCTCTTCTCTTCCTTAGACCACTAAATAGGGAGAGTGAAACAAGGAGATCAATTAAACAGTAAACAGAAAAAAAAAACGTGGTATTAACCTGATTATCCCCAGATATTACTCGTCTAATTCATTATTCCACATTGATCATCTGGTTGGCTTCTTCAAGGCCAATACGGTGTAAAGTCAAATCATTTCATTGAAATTTTTTTTTTCTTTGTAGACTCCTGATGCAGGCCTAGAGGTGGGATACAAATGCAACAAATAAATAAATAAACACGATGTTTGTGTTGAGTCTTTTTTTTACTAATAAACGGTTAATTTGAAGCTTTCATCTCTCCAGTCTTTGGTTTCCATAGTCAAACATCCCACTTTTTCTCTTTACAAAACTCCTTTTTCTGGAGCCATATAGTAACTCTACCTGTGAATCTGAAAATTCTCCACACCAGACCTGCTACATGGTCTGTTATGCTGTGTATGACTCGTCACAGAAAAATTGTGCTTAGTCTCCCGTTTTCTTCTTTCCAGACAACATCGAATCACTGTTTATGTCGAACGACACCAGTAGTATCAGGTCCAAAATATTTGCTTGTGTTCTAGCGCAATTTCCACTGTTTTAATCTTGGGTTGATTGGAACTTTAGGCTACTGATGATGATGTCACTGGAAGCCTCACCCCCCCCCCCCCCCAAAAATCTGAATTTAAATTGCAAGAATTGTTTTCTTCTCTGTTGCAAAATAAAAGTCTTGAGAAGAACAATCTTTTCTATTTCAGTCATAAACATGAGAACTAGAGTTGCCCTGGAGGTTAATATATCCTGAAAGGATTCAAGAAATTGTGTTAAATTAGAAATTGTTGGATTCCCCTTCTTGGGGCTACCTCTGTCTGATGAGTAGGTATAGAGAAAATATAATAAAATTTGGAGATCAGAATAATACCATATTAGACCTTTGCAAAACATCTTTCAGATAATTTTAGTGTACTCCATTAAAATGCATCATTAAATAAAAGCACATTAAGGGCCATGTTTACTAAAGCTTAGTGAGCCTTAAGTGTTATGTAGCCCATAGGAATAAAATGGGCTGCACAGCACTTAGCATGCACTAAGCTTTAGTAAACATGGCTCTAAATTACTTTCAGAAGGTCAGAAAAGTAGTCTAGGTTTTATGGCAATATATTTATTCCACATAAGAGCCGACAATCAGATAGGACTTGGCACAAATTGATACAAACTTTGTCTTTATACACGATGGAACAACCATCAACCATTTACGGTACTTACAGAACATAAAGGTCGAATAGGCTTATATTTCTATGAGCATCTATGGTTTAGCATGCAATTAGACTTATTTTCAAAAGAGAAGGACGCCCTTTTTTCGACACAAATCGGAAGATGGGCGTCCTTCTCCCAGGATCGCCCAAATCGGCATAATCGAAAGCCAATTTTGGGCGTCCGCAACTGCTTTTGCCTGGACGACCAAAGTTCATGGGGGCGTGTGGTAGGCATAGTGAAGGCGGGACTTGGGCGTGCCTAACATATGGGCATCCTTGACCCATAATAGAAAAAAAAGGGCGTCCTTGATGAGCACTTGGACGACTTTACCTGGTTCTGTTTTTCTTACGACCAAGCCACCAAAAGGTGCCCGAACTGGCCAGATGACCACTGTAAAGAAACGGGGACCACCTCCCCTTACTCCTCCAGTGGTCACTAACACCCTCCCACCCTCAAAAAATCTTTAAAAAACATTTTGTGACAGCCTTTATGCCAGCCTCAAATGTCATACTCAGGTCCATCACAGCAGTATGCAGGTTCCTGGAGCAATTTTAGTGGGTGCAGTGCACTTCAGGCAGGCGGACCCAGGCCCATCCCACCCTACCTGATACACTTGTGGTGGTAAGTGTGAGCCCTCCAAAACCCATCAGAAACCCACTGTACCCACATCTAGGTGCCCCCCTTCACCCGTAAGGACTATGGCAGTGGTGTACAGTGGTGGGTAGTGGGTTTTTTTGGAGGGGGGGGGGGCTTAGCACACATGTTAAGGGAGTTATGTTCCTGGGAGCAATTTCTGAAGTCCACTGCAGTACCCCCTAGGGTGCCCGGTTGGTGTCCTGGCATGCCAGGGGGACCAGTGCACTACCAGTGCAGCACTCTAAGGTCGACCTAAATGTTGAGATTTGGGCGTCCCCAACCGTATTATCGAAATGAAAGATGAACGCCCATCCTGTTTCAATAATACGGGTTTCCCCGCCCCTTCGCAGGGACATCCTGCGAGGACGCCCTCAGGAAAACGTGGGCAGCCCGTTCGACTATGCCCCTCCACGTAAACAGTGGGGAAAGTTTGAAAGTTTCTATCATATTTCCACTTTTCCACCCTTCGACTTGCAATACTGCTACTAGGGGTCAACCAGCAATATCAGGAATAATATCCCATTACAGGACTGTATGTGAGCAATTCTTCATTGGATTACTGACAATAAATTAGTTTTAATTATGAGCAAAACTACAGCTTGCTGGGTAACTAGTAAATAGATCCACCCCACCTCCTCAGTACTACTTGTAGGTATGTCACTATCAATAGTAGATACGCTTAAGTATCTGGGGGTTTTAATACACACTCAATTGACTTTTAAAGATCAGAATACATTGATAGTGCAAACAGATTTTTCTGCTTTGTGGAAGCTGAGGTTGATCAGGATTCTTTTTGATAGCTCTTCATTTCAATCTCTTATTCATGAATTACTTAGGTCCCTTTTGGACTATGATAATAAAGCATTGACTGGAATAAGTGAAAGTAGCAAAAATAAATTGCAAACATTACAGATTGTGACCATTCAGTTGTTGGGAGGGGTACATCAATTTGACCATGTAACCATCTATATTTACAGTAGAATTAGCTACCTGTATGGTTTTTGATTATGTTCAAAAGTGATGGTTCTGACTCACAGGGCCTATTAAGAGAAGATGTTATCTTCACTTACAGGTCTGGTATTACCATATGTTTCAGGGAGAGTTTTGAAGTCAGAATCTACTTCACTACTTCAGGTATCTCCATTTTCTAGGGCAGATTGGGTGAGGGCCTTTATCTATTTAGCCCCATATCTGTGAAATTTCCTACTTTAAGTAGTACGGACTGAAGGGTCCTTGATATAGTTTAAACAATTGTTGAAAGTGCATTATTTTACTGTGAAAAACGAGGGCTATGCTGTATATCTGTAAGGCAACTTACATAGCTCTCAAATCTCTTACTCACAAAGATACATAGATCCCAATTTCTGAATCTGTTAAAATCTTAGGGGTCACTATTGATGCTGGTCTCACATTTCAAAAACACATCTCCACTATGGTTAGTAATTGCTTTTACAGATTATGCCAGTTTCAGTCTATCCTTTTATCTGCCCTTTTTAGAACTCGGGGCACTTTCCTCCACGTATACTTGCACATGCCCTGGTGCTTTCATGTCTAGACTACTGCAATGCTTTATTTAAATGTCCCTGTCAAAGGGAAACTAGGGGGTCCTTTTTCTAGGGTGAGCTGAAAATGGCCTGTGATAGTGTAGGTGCGTGTTTTGGGCATGCGCAGGATCATTTTTCAGCGTACCTGCAAAAAATGCCTTTTTTTATTTTTGATGAAAATGGACATGCGGAAAATAAAAATTGCCACACATCCATTTTGGGTCTGAGACTTTACCGCCAGTCATTGACCTAGCAGTAAAATCTCACATGGTAACCAAGCGGTAATGACCTACGCATGTCAAATGGCACTTGCTGCGTGTCCAAAAATAAAAATTATTTTTCGGCCGCACGTATCAGCCACGTGCCAAAAATTAGATTACCACAAGAACCACACAGTAGTTGGGTGGTAACTCCATTTTGGCATGTACTGGGCATGCGTAGACACTTATGTGGCTTAGAAAAAAGGCCCCTAGGTATTTGCAAATTGTCCAGAATGTAGTTAAGCTGATTACCAGTGGATGCAAGTATGACCATGTTAGCCCCCTTCTTAGGTAAGAACATTGGCTTCCCATTGAGTATACATTATTCATAAGATTCTAACTTTGGTTAATAAGGTTCTTATCTCTGGCCAATCCCAAATTCTTTCCTGCTATCTGACTTCTTGTTCCCCTAGGCAAGACCTTTGATCTTCACAGCAAAACCTTCTCGCTGTCCCTTCTTTCAACACAATTTTTTGACGTTTTTTCTAGAATTTATGTTTAATGTTTCAGGCCCCATCCTCTAGAACAGCCTCCCTCCTCTAAGTTACAGTGGTGGAAATAAGTATTTGATCCCTTGCTGATTTTGTAAGTTTGCCCACTGACAAAGACAGGAGCAGCCCATAATTGAAGGGTAGGTTATTGGTAACAGTGAGAGATAGCACATCACAAATTAAATCCGGAAAATCACATTGTGGAAAGTATATGAATTTATTTGCATTCTGCAGAGGGAAATAAGTATTTAATCCCTCTGGCAAACAAGACCTAATACTTGGTGGCAAAACCCTTGTTGGCAAGCACAGCGGTCAGACGTCTTCTGTAGTTGATGATGAGGTTTGCACACATGTCAGGAGGAATTTTGGTCCACTCCTCTTTGCAGATCATCTCTAAATCATTAAGAGTTCTGGGCTGTCGCTTGGCAACTTGCAGCTTCAGCTCCCTCCATAAGTTTTCAATGGGATTAAGGTCTGGTGACTGGCTAGGCCACTCCATGACCCTAATGTGCTTCTTCCTGAGCCACTCCTTTGTTGCCTTGGCTGTATGTTTTGGGTCATTGTCGTGCTGGAAGACCCAGCCACGACCCATTTTTAAGGCCCTGGCGGAGGGAAGGAGGTTGTCACTCAGAATTGTACGGTACATGGCCCCATCCATTCTCCCATTGATGCGGTGAAGTAGTCCTGTGCCCTTAGCAGAGAAACACCCCCAAAACATAACATTTCCACCTCCATGCTTGACAGTGGGGACGGTGTTCTTTGGGTCATAGGCAGCATTTCTCTTCCTCCAAACACGGCGAGTTGAGTTCATGCCAAAGAGCTCAATTTTTGTCTCATCTGACCACAGCACCTTCTCCCAATCACTCTCGGCATCATCCAGGTGTTCACTGGCAAACTTCAGACGGGCCGTCACATGTGCCTTCCGGAGCAGGGGGACCTTGCGGGCACTGCAGGATTGCAATCCGTTATGTCGTAATGTGTTACCAATGGTTTTCGTGGTGACAGTGGTCCCAGCTGCCTTGAGATCATTGACAAGTTCCCCCCTTGTAGTTGTAGGCTGATTTCTAACCTTCCTCATGATCAAGGATACCCCACGAGGTGAGAT
The DNA here is from genome assembly GCF_901765095.1 of Microcaecilia unicolor. NCBI lineage: Eukaryota > Metazoa > Chordata > Amphibia > Gymnophiona > Siphonopidae > Microcaecilia > Microcaecilia unicolor. The sequence goes on from NC_044032.1 coordinate 472,699,008, forward strand.
TTTGCGTGGAGCCCCAGATCTTTGTCGATTGACAGTCATTTTGTACTTCTTCCATTTTCTTACTATGGCACCAACAGTTGTCTCCTTCTCGCCCAGCGTCTTACTGATGGTTTTGTAGCCCATTCCAGCCTTGTGCAGGTGTATGATCTTGTCCCTGACATCCTTAGACAGCTCCTTGCTCTTGGCCATTTTGTAGAGGTTAGAGTCTGACTGATTCACTGAGTCTGTGGACAGGTGTCTTTCATACAGGTGACCATTGCCGACAGCTGTCTGTCATGCAGGTAACGAGTTGATTTGGAGCATCTACCTGGTCTGTAGGGGCCAGATCTCTTACTGGTTGGTGGGGGATCAAATACTTATTTCCCTCTGCAGAATGCAAATAAATTCATATACTTTCCACAATGTGATTTTCCGGATTTAATTTGTGATGTGCTATCTCTCACTGTTACCAATAACCTACCCTTCAATTATGGGCTGCTCATGTCTTTGTCAGTGGGCAAACTTACAAAATCAGCAAGGGATCAAATACTTATTTCCACCACTGTATGTATGTTGCCATCACCCCCTGAATTTAAGACAGCCCTTAAGGCTCATTTGTTTAAATAGACATTTGAGTCTACTAGCTGAATTTAATCTTCTGTTTGTCTCACACTTGTTTTTCCTCTGCCCTTAGAGATCCATGTTAGAGCATTGAGCTTGTATATAGCTTTTTAATCTAGCCTTTCTTTTGTGGAGAATTGTTGTTCTTTTCTTTCATTTTCTGATTTTCTATTGAATTTGTAGTTCTTTTCCTCATTTATTTCTCCTGTTATGAAAGACTTTATTGTTAACTGCTAGGATGGTACATTCCCTGTGGTGGTATATCAAATAAAGGTAAACTTGAACTTGAACTGTTACTTTTGGTGCATCCTCTTAAGGGAACTAGCTGTGACTATTTTCCTGATTTCTGGTGTATATTTTATTATTTTGCAAGAATGTGTAGTCTTGTGTAAGTGTGCTTTAGGTTCTGAATTTGCAGTTCTTTTCTTACTTTGATTTTTATATTGTATACCACTGTGTTCTTATGTTAAGCCAAGTGGTATAAGAATTATAATAAACTGTAACTTATATGGCAGGTTCACCCCTAGCAGTGATACCATAAGATTAATGCTAGAATTCTTAAGCACTGTTTTGAACCCCAGAGCCTGATCACTCCCTGATTGAACTAACAGAATGATCCCCCCCCCACACCCAAAAGGAGTCCTTGAAGAGGTTGGGGGTTAGGGGTGGGGGAGGATCTGGGTATGGTTCATGGAGGATTCTGCTCAGATGGGTTTTATTCAGGGGGGAGGTGCCTTGATCAAGAGAATGGTAAGGGTTGAAGAGGACTTGATAAGGAGGAATTGGAAGACAGAGAGAATATTTTTATCTGTCAATGGGCAGTTGACATGCTACTGGACTACCACTAGTATGACTGCACTTAACACCATTTCTTGAGGTAGTGTTTAGTATAGCTATGCTATTGAAAGGCTAGGCAGCTACTGCATAGTTACCAATCTTGTGGTAGATGTCATTGCCACCCATGCTCAATCATTGCCTAAAGTTTGCACCAGTTCTAACTAGTTCAGAATATCACAGAACAACTGATAAAAGGCTGTGATCACATCACACCATTTATGCAAAATCTTCACTGACTATCAGTACAATAAAGGGCTAAATCTAAAACTCAGTCTCTGATTTTTAAGGCCTGTAAAGGAAATGGGCCAGAGTACTTGAAGAACCTGATCTCCCTCTATACATGTCCTTGGAGGTCGCTAAGGTCCTTCCAAAGACTAACCCTAATCATACTATCTTCAAATGAATCATGTAAGTGACACCTGCCAACAAGCATTCTCCAGAGTAGTCTCCTCACGCTAGAACACAGTCACAGAAAGGCTTTGCCTAACAAAAGACTAGCTCTACTTCAGGACGCAGGAGAAAAGCTGACTCCTTTCCCAAGCCATTAGTGGAAGAAGTAACTAACTGATCAATATTTTGTTGATAGTGGTCAGCAATTGTTTTGCACACTGTTCACTGCTGGGCCATGTTTGGGCATAGCATTGAATATCCAGCTTTGCCCAGACAGAAGCTAGATGAAAGTATTTGTGCAGGTCCCATCAAATATTCAGCTGTGACCTGCATAAGACACTGTCATTCCTCTCTCCATGCACCCATGCATACTTCTAGCTTTTGCCATCACCTTTTCTACCTGTTTTGCCACCTTAAGATCATCACATACAAATACATCCAAGTCCCGCTCCTCTTTCATATACAAAAGTTCTTCAACCTATAAACTGTACTGTTCCCTCAGGTTTTTGCATTCCAGAGGGTCTACCCTATTGCAGATTTGGTATCATCTGCAAAAAGGCAAACCTTACTGGACAGTCCTACAGCAATATTGCTTACAAAAATGTTTAAAAGAACCGAACCTTGTAGAACAGCACTGGTAACATCCTTTTCCTCAGAATGAGCTCCATTTACCACTACCCTTGGTCATCTTCCACTCAACTAGTTCCTAAACCAGTCAGGCACTTTAGGGCCAATACCAAGGGCACTCAGTTTATTTATTAGTCATCTATGCAGAACAATGTCAAAGGTTCTGCTAAAATCTAAATACACCACATCTAGTGCTCTCTCTCGACCCAACTCTCTGGTCACCCAGTCAAAAAGTTAATCAAATTTGTCTGACAAAACCTGGCTCTAGTGAAACCTTGTTGTCTCGGGTCCTGTAATCCATTGGATTCCAAAAAATGTACTATTCTCTGTTTTAAAAGCATCCCCATTAATTTATATATACCTAAGCATAGCAACACTTTTAATTGTGTGGATTCTGCACCTTTTTAGTAGTCCTAATCAAGAGTGGAGTGGAGGAGTGGCCTAGTGGCTAGGGTGATGAACTTTGGTCCTGAGGAACTGAGTTAAATTCCCACTTCAGCCACAAGCAGCTCCTTGTGACTCTGGGCAAGTCACTTGACCCTCCATTGCCCCATGTAAGCCACATTGAGCCTGCCATGAGTGGGAAAGCACAGGATACAAATGTAACAAAAATAAACAAACATGTAGGGAAGCATTTTTGTCTAATTGTTATACTTCTCTCTTAAGTTCCTGCATTTTTACAGCTCTAACCACTGCCTGTCAGCCTTGATGTCCTGGCTATAATCACCCCAAATTGCCTTTTGTATTAGGGATATGTTGTTATTGATCATGACTTACACAATTAGAAATGATGAGTTTATAACATATAACATAGTACAGGATGGCAGAAATTTTTAGGAAAAATTCCGCATTTTTAGGTATAACTTGTCTGGAATGTTTTTACGTTTGGGGAGCGTGCCAGGTGCCCTTGACCTGGATTGGCCACTGTCGGTGACAGGATGCTGGGCTAGATGGACCTTTGGTCTTTCCCAGTATGGCACTACTTATGTACTTATGTACTTAAATATGTCTTCTTTGATCAATCATTTTTCAGGTTTTAAATTTTCAGTGCCATAGAGCTGACGTCATTAGTAGTTCTATTAATCACTGCTTCAAATTTGCATCATCAGTTTGAAATATCAAAATCAAATTTATCTAGTGCAGATTGTATCCATACATTAAGCTGAAATGGAAAAAAAATTCACAAGATACTGGTGTTCATTAAGATTCCCAACAATGCTGTTTGATGCTGCTGTGTGGATGATTGACATGAAGCACCATGGAGATTTTTTGCAACGCATTCTGTAAGTGGACATGGCACTGCATATCAATTGATGACCTGAAGTTTGCATAAAAGGAATCAGGCAATACCCAAGCTTTTTTTTTTTGTTCTATTAAACGATATTGGAGGAAGCCACTATAAGATTTTAAGAAATGTTCATTGTATTACTAATATCACAGAGTTAGGCTGCAAAGAGAATTCTTAATTCAGAAGTAGAACAAAAACATTTTCACCAGTTTAAATGGATTTTTAAAATACCTGCATTACTGTTAAGAACTTGTGCACTTCCTGCCAGCAGTCTTTGCATTAATGTTTTTCAAAATTGAAGCATGTACTAGGGACACATATTTGACTTTTAGATTTAAGTCATTGGATTTTATGTATGTAGAGGTCGATATTCCATTTTATTTAACTCAGAAGAAGAGATTCCAGCCCAGTTAAATGGTGATGTATGGGTCAGGGGCAGATATTCAGCAGAGAATGCTATTGAATATCTGCTCTGTTCACCACAGCACACTCTGGTTAGTGCTGGGATGGACGAGGGCAGACCTGGGAATTTTCTGGGCACCGCCAATATTCATTGCTGGGTCCTCATAACTATCTGGGCAAGTAGGACTGTTGAAATAGGTCTCTCTGAACTAGCATCGCATATTGGCCAAATCACTGGGAGTCACAAAAATCCTGGATATTCAGTGCTTGTTTATGGATTAGCATTTTAAAATGTTGGCTACCATGGACTGAATGTTGACAAGGTAAACAGCATGTATAAATTGACTTTATGTATATGGAACCTCTGAATTAATGTGCATGAAGTTGATTTATACCTGTGAAATTAATGTTTCATGTTCTAAACCCATTTTGTATGCATTTGTTTCTAAAATAAATTGAAAAAGTCTGAAAACTGATTAAAAAAAAAAAAAGATCCAAAATGAGCAATTTGTTTTTCTATGCATACCTATAGCATGAACAAAAATTTGCACCTACTTTTCCTGGGGGTTATTTTTCTAACTAAAACAACACACAGAGAGACCTGTTTACTAAGCCGCACTGTAGGCATACAAACTTTTTAGCATGCACTAACACTACAGACACCCATAGCAATTTGTGAACCAGAAAAAAAAATTGTTCTTTTTGTTTCGAAAATACATAAGTATATAAGTATTGTCATACTGGAACAGACCAAAAGGTCCATCAAGCCCAGCATCCTGTTTCCAACAGTGACCAAACCTGGTTACAAGTGCCTGGCAAGATCCCAAAACAGTACAATATGTTTTATGCTGTTTTTCTAAGAAATAAGCAGTGGATTTTTCCCAAGTCCATTTTAATAATGGTCTATGGACTTTTCCTTAAGGAAGCCAGCCAAACCTTTTTTAACCCCATTAAGATGACTGTTTTTAGTACATTCTTCTGCAACAAATTCCAGAGTTTAATTACACGTTGAGTGAAGAAATATTTTCTCTGATTCATTTTACATTTACTACTTTGTAGCTTCATTGCGTGCCCCCTAGTCCTAGTATTTTTGGAAAGAGTAAGCAAGCAATTCACATCTATCCGTTCAACTCACTCATTATTTTATAAACCTCAATCATATCTCCCCTCAGCCGTCTTTTCTCCAAGCTAAAGAGCCCTAGCTGCTTTAGCCTTTCCTCATAAGGAAGTCGCCCATCCCCTTTATCATTGTTGTTGCACTTCTCTGTACCTTTCTAATTCCGCTATATCTTTTTTGAGATGTGGTGACCAAAATTTAACACAATATTTGAGGTGCAGTCACACCATGGAGCGATATAAAGGCATTATAACATCCTCATTTTTGTTTTCCATTACTTTCCTAATAATACCTAACATTCTATTTTCTTTCTTAGCTGCCGCCACACACTGAGCAGAAGGTTTCAACGTATGACGCCTAGACCTCTTTCCTGGTCGGTGACTTCTAATGTGGAACCTTGCATTATGTAGCTATAGTTCAGGTTCCTCTTTCCCACATGCATCACTTTGTACTTGCTCACATTAAACATCATCTGACATTTAGATGACCAGTCTCCCAATCTTGTAAGGGTCCTCTTGAAATTTTTCATAATCCTCTTGTGATTTAACAACTTTGAATAACTTTTTGTTGTCAGCAAATTTAATTACCTCACTAGTTACTCCCATCTCTAGATCATTTGTAAATATGTTAAAAAGCAGTGGTCCCAGCACAAACCCCTGGGAACCCCACTATTTACCTTTCTCCATTGAGAATATTGACCATTTAACCCTACTCTCAGTTTTCTATCTTTTAACCAGTTTTTAATCCACAATAGGACACTACCTCCTATCCCATGACTCTCCAATTTCCTCTGGAGTCTTTCATGAGGTACTTTGTCAAACACCTTTTGAAAATCCAGATACACAATTTTGAAAGGCTCACCTTTATCCACAAGTTTGTACACCCCATTTCTTAAACATTTTGTATGGACACCATCTGAGAAAGGATTCCTTTATTTCTCCACTGTTTTTGCCTGGTGAATTCCATTCGTGCAGTTTTTTTCCCTTCTGTTTGTGTCTGACAAACATTTTGTATACATTTTGTGCTTAGTGCATTTTTCTTTTATGGCCATTTTCGAAAAAAAAAAAAAAAAATCATTCAAGGGAAAAATGCACAAAAATAAGACATTGGGACATATATAGGGTTACCATATTTGGTCCCCCAAAAAAGAGAACACATGCCCTGCCCCACCACACCCCACCCACCCACTTTCACACCCCACACTGCCCCTGTCACATATCGCCCCACCCATTCCCCCCCATCACACCACCCTAAGGGTGTCCTAGCCTCCCCTCTCCTTACCTTACTCTATTGCCCTGGTGGTCTAGTGACCTCTTCAGGGCAGGAAAGAGCCTTCTCTTCTTTCCTGCCTGGAGTGCTGCCCTGCATTCTGTTCCCCTTGCAATGCTGAATGCTGACGGTCCCGGCGCCGATTCAAAATGGCCGCCGAGAGTTGAAGCGGCCTCGCAAGACTTCTGCCTTAATTACTTCAGTGGTCATCTGGTCATTTAGGGTATCTTTTTGTGACTTAGTCATGACTGAAACAGGTGTAAACCAAAATGTCTTTTAGCCCTGGACCTTTTTGCTTTGTTCCATTATGGCAGAAAAAATGTTCAAGCATTGGGAACACTCAAATTACATTACATTTCTGACTTATATCCCACTAACACCTCACAGTTTTAAGCAGGTCACGAAGGTCAAGAGACCAGGACAATCTCTGGGAATTACTTAAGCCCATCATAGAATACTACAAACCTAAAAATACTAAACTTCCTGTAAGACATATTTCTTAAATAAACATATTTTAATTTTCCTTCTAAATGTAAGATTTACCAAAAAGCTTGAAAAGACAATGATTTCGCAAAAGCTGTTATTTGCATCTTTTCTTTAGCCAAGGGATAGGTATACAAAATACCCCTACACCCGTTTGTGATTTGGATGCACTGGAGATAAACTGCAAAGAAAAATGTCTTAAAATGGGTTTCCAAAATAGCAATTTGGATGTTTTGGACAAAAAAACAAAAACATCCATTTTCCACTTTGTGACGCTTTTTGAATGTTTTCTGTTTCAAAAATGAGCCCCTTAGTGTATTTCGAAAAATGCTTGCTGAACACAGAGCTTTTTATAAATTAGTATTACTTCCTTACCCCCACAGGTTAATGCCAGTGTGAATCAAATGTGCAAATGACAGATTGTTTACCAGCGTTTTCACATACAAATGGAGCTACTCAATTGTGTCTTTTATAGGTGTAACTGACTCATTTTATTAGTTACATGTATTTTAAGAATAGACAGGCACCACCAATTATACATGTAAGAACTGTGACTTTCTACCACTTACATACGTAGCTGTTTTTATTTATAAGCTGCACTGTCTGTCATTCAGAGTTATATTTCATTGGTCCCAGTGGGTTACAGTGTCTCATTTAGAGCAGGAGTTTTTAACCAGTCGTGTGGGAAGAGGTCAAACAAGGTGCAGAGACGGGTCTTAAAATCTGAAGCAAGTTTCTAGAAAGAGTGAAGGCAGTTATTGATAGTATAACTTTGTACCCCTGTAATTTTAATGACATGCCAACAGTGGCATATGTACCTGTCAGTAGTCCATAGTGGGCATGTGGTTTAGGAAGGGGATGCAAGGGTTTCACTGATCAGTTAAAGGAGTGCGAGAAAAAAAAAAAGGTTAAGAACCCCTGATCTAAAGGATGAAAATATTGTAAAGGTGGCAGCCAGGACACAGGAATTATTTTCTGAGGAGAATAACATACTGGTGCTTTCAAAGGAAATGGTCCTCATCTGGAGGGTGTGTGGGATCATACCAAATTCAAATTGTTTTTGCCTGGTAGAACATAAAGAAGGTTCTCCAATAATAAGCATGCTGTTTGGTATGACCTACAGCCACACTTCTAGAATTGCCCTGCATGTGTACAACCAGGATGTTAAGTAAGTGTGGTAAATTACAGTTTGCACAAGTAAAGGCTTTGAAGTAAGTCTCTAGATAAATTCTAGTACAGAGACTGTAAGCCAGTCCTGGATTTCTGGCAATCTCCTCCTGATGCTTTATGGATCTGCATCCCTTATTTCAGGGGCCCTTGGACCTGGCGGTAGGGTTTACAGAACATTGGGGAGGAATTGAGAACCCTGTCCAGCATATATCTGCATGCTAGCAGGTCACCCAATCCACTCAACAGAAGAGCTGCAACCCCTCCTCCTGCAAGAGACCTGACCTTGACTCCCACAAAAGACCTGACCCCTCCCCTGCAGGATCCATGACTCCCACCCCCCTGAAAGAAGAGGGCTGGAGGCTCACATCTGGTTGTCTAGTGCTACTACTACTGCTACTTATATTTCTCATAGCACTACAAGATGTACGCAACTCCCGATGATGGAGGAAGGAGTAGCACTCCCTCTCCTTCCAGTACTGCCTCCAAAATGAAGTTTCTCCCTTATATGGTAGTGAAGCTCTGCCCAGAACATCCCATGATGCACTGGGCAGAGCAGGGTGCTGCCATTTTGGAGTTGGCACTGGAAGGAGGAGGAAGCACCATCCATTTTTGGCCCTACCTATTGAATTAGCGGTAAGGTCTCATGTGCTAACCTTGTGGTAATCGGCCAGCTCATGTAAACTCTGATTACCTCCGGGTAAGCGCCAGGTGGTAGAAAATTGAAAATAATTTATACGATATGTTTCGGGCACACGTCAAAAATGGAATTACCACTTGGGGCATGCGGTAGCTGGGCAGTAGTTCCAATTTAGCAAACGGACGTGCATAGGCACCTATGCGCCTTACTAAAATGGCCCCTCTCTATTTTCCTCTTCATTCTAGTGAAAATGTTTACAAGTTAAATGAAAATTCTAAGTACAGATTTTGAGAGAGGTTCAAGGGCATTTTTGAAAGGTGGTTTCAGTCTGTGACACTTTACAATTGTTCATATGATTTATGTTTTAAATGCTGGTTAGAATAAATTCTTGTCTGTGAACTTTTGCTTAACATGTTTATAGCTTTAAATTAACATCCGAAAAAAAAAAAAATCAATAATTCTGAAAGGTAACTGAAACTTCTGTCTGTTCTTAGCTAACTAAATCCTTTTTAGTTTCTTTTCCTTATTATTTTGGACTAGCTCTACCCGGCCACGCATTCCTGTGGCTCAGTCTGGTTAAATGGAAAAGAAAGAAAAGAAGAAGCACACGTTTCTAATATGTTTAATTTCACAATGCTTGTGGGTATACAATATTTTTTGTTGTTCCATTGTGTGTGTAGAGATAGAGATTGTCTGGTTTGCCGACTGTAGAACATGCAACATATAATTGTCCATGTGAGAAGCAATCCATGTGTAGATGTAAACGGGTGAATTCTAAAGATTGGCCCTGAGCTTTGTTGATGGTGATTGCAAACGCCAATCGAATTGGGAATTACAATCTGTTAAATTGAAATGGCATATCTGTTGGAATCATAGGAATGCGAGGAATGAGGACATGTTCACCTTTGAAAGGTCCTGTCAAGATTGTTGCTTGTACGACATTGCTCGTTATTTTTTTTACTGCAAGCCGCGTGCGGTTGCAAAGCTTTAGCTGGTTGATATTTCGCAACATGATAATTGGCACGTCAATTTTCAATTGCGGTACGTGCGGTGGCATCCCTGGCAGATCGAGTGAATTGAAAAAGTCTGTTGGATAATTAAGTGCTTCATCTGCTTCCAGAACAGTGTTGACAGACTTGTATGTGAGTGGCTCACTTTGAATGTTAGACTGAATAATATTGTTCAGTTCATAGACGTCTTTTTTCTTGGCCGCAAGAATAGCTCGTTCACTCAGCGAATCATGATTCTTATAATTGGTTTGAATATTGGGAAATACTTTTTAAACCAATTGTTCTTTTGAGGTCATTAAATTGCAGAAGTTATGAGGCAATGAAATTCGTCCTGAGGTCAGATCAACCGGCACCTTTCCGTTCCCAATTTTCAACAATTGATGTGAGAATATCTGAGCTGATTGATTGTTTTGCAGCTGGACACGCATATTTGTAGTTAAGTTTAATGTCTTTACGTGTTGCCACAAAGTAGAGTATTTTAGGCAAGCATTTATTTTGTCCGCTGCTGTCGATCGAGGAACTACAGGTAATGTTTGCCTGAAATCTCCTGCAAGCAATATTAATGTGTTTCCAAATGGTCTGATGTTTCCAGGCAAATCTTGCAATGATCGATCAAGAGCCTCGAGCGATGTTTTTTGCTGTGCTGTTTCCTTGGCACGTATTTGAGCCATTCTTTGTCTGTTTCGCTCGTTCGCTGATGCCCGTTCTTCCTTAGTTTGATTTGCAATTGTAGGTATATAAAAACACGCGCGCATTCAAATGCAATGTTGTGTCAAAATTTCAAAGCAATCGGTGAAGAACTTTCGGAGATTTAAGCCACTCTCAGCTTGTTGCGTTGATTCTATTGAGAACGAAAGCAGATCTGAAGCTGCAGAACGCGATCGCCATGCTCGCAACCGTGCATCGTCAAGTCTGGCTGCACATCGCTCTGCTGCTTCCTCGGCACGTATTTGAGCCATTCTTTGTCTGTTTCGCTCGTTCGGTGATGGCTGTTCTTCCTCAGTTTGATTTGCAATTACTCAACGCACTGCTTCCGGTCCGCGAGTACGACAGCTGTGGCATCTATATAATAGTAGGTATATAAAAACATGCGCATATTCGAATACAACATTGTGTGAAGAACTTTCGGAGATTTAAGATTTTGAACAAACAAACATTTACATTTTTATTTATATAGATGATGAGAATGAAAATAGTGAATTGTATTCTACTGTTCAACTAAGGGGTCCTGGTCTGAGATTTTTGGCCGTTGACTAGAATAATTTTGGGTAACTCTAAGATCATCTGCCTATACTTGATAATAAAAGTTAAAGTAAAATAAAGTCTTAATGCTATCCCACATTGATAATAATGCCCCTATATTTAACATAATCTTTAATGTTTATGAAGTATTGTTTAAAAGTTCATTACCACTAACACATTAGCAAATGTGTCCAATTGATGTCTCTAAGAAGCAAGCACAAACAGAAAGTTAGCATTTTGTCCAGAAATAACTTTGATATACCTTAATATAAATGGCTTTAACACTCCATAAAAAATATCAGATAGGCTGCATTTCAGCCCTGTAGAATGAATTAGGTCAACTACTGCTTAATTTTAATATGAATCTTGCAATTAGCAAAGTTTTGCATACAACTTTAGACATACATTTCCTGCACCTAATTGAACAATTATATTTTAAAAAGTATTTACCTCTTGACAGTCTTTTCTTGAAAGGGAGGTGGACATGGAGAATTTGCACGAGATTACAATATGCCCACACATCATAGGTGAATATAAGGCAATATAGAATAAATGAATAGAAAAATAACTGTATTTCCAGTTGACCTAGTATAAATGATATCAGAAATATAATCAATGTATTTGACTGGCAGCTCTCTTTCAGAATTTTTGGTGAATAGGTAGAATGTTTTTCTGTCACTTTTTTTTTTTTTTTTACAAATCACCTACCTTTACCTTCATATTTCACTCTGAATTCACTTCCCTAATCCAAAAATTTAATTTAGAGTCAGTGAATAGGATACATGGCCTTAAGTGCTATGATTGAAGTTCAAGTCAGTCATGCAGTTAATTTAAAAACCGCCAGAATCTGCAAATTGTATTAAATCCACAATGGTTTACAGCAGTTAGTGACAGGCAGCATCTAAATGCTGTCCACAACGGGGATATTTACATCTTTAAATAGTATAGACTATGGCAATGTAAGTGTCTTCTGAGAGCATGACATTGTCATTGAAGTTCTCATTGTCCATCTACAGAATAAATCTCTATAAAGTTAAAATTACATGATTGGTCCGCATTTTTTCAAATTAATCTTACTAGCCATTAGTTTGAATCTTGTATAGGTAGTGGCAATGAATAAATATATTAGCTGGTGACTGTGCTGGCCTGTTATCTATTTAGCAGCTGAATATCTCCACTATCCAGATACCTTTTATAGCCAACCTGACCCTGGCTCTAACTTAGCCTCCAGTTATATGGATAGTATAGGGCCCTTTAATGATTTAATTAATGCAATATTATCTGTATATCTTTTCAAATTCTATAGATAAGTGAATTGCACATTCACTGATAACTAAGAATACCTAATTGTCTGGATATCTAAGAGTAATTTTATAAACCATTTTCATATATTTATTCAAATTTGTTAACTGCCTTTATGAAGAGATTCACCCATTAACCTCAGGATTCTATATATTGTGCTGAGAATTCCGTGTGGAAATCAAACCGTATTCCACAATAATGCATATAACTTAGTTAGCAAGCTAATCAGCACTGATAATTGGATGTTAAAAACCAATTATCAGCACTAATTGGCATTAATAAGAATTTACGTGCAATACTTGCTAAGCGTATTCTGTAACGTGGTGCACGTAAATATGTCATGTAGCTGAAAAGTGGGCGTGGTTTTAGGTGGGTCATGGGCGTTTCTAAAATCTATGTGCATTGCTATAGAATGTTCCATGCCTAATTTAGGCATCAGAATATATACCAGGTTTTACTTGGTGTAATTGACCACAACTAAATTTAGTCGTGTAGACCGGTGCTCAGCGTATTCTATAAACCACATGAAAATTTAGGCTTATTTTATAAAATATGCCTAAATTAAAGCGTACTTTATAAGTGGTATGTATTCAGGTATAGTGGGTATTTCTCTGTCCCTGGAGGGCTCCCAATCTGTGTTTGTACCTGAGACAATAGAGGGATCAGTGACTTGCCCAAAATCACAAGACGCTTTATTGCAATTAGAACCAGGCTCCCCAATTTCTCAGCCTGTTCCTTTAAGCATTGGCTACTCTTCTACCCTGGTTAAGTGCTAAGTGATGTTCTACAAGCTTAGAGTGAAGTTATCAAGGTACAGAAAAATGTGAGCTTTTACTTCACCTCAATTTGATTGGATTTGGTTTATTAATTTGATATACTGCTTAAGATGATGTTTGGTCAAGAAAAATGTAAATTAAAATAGTCAAACAAATATCAATGCAACAGAACATAATTAAAAATAATTCTACATTACTTCCCTCCCATTCCTCTTAAAGATTTCCAAATGAGCACTTAAAGAATCAGACTTTTAAAGCTTTATAAAAACTAGACCCCCCACACATTCATCCGGCAGCAGGTAGCACTTTTGCTGCCTGCTACCAGCATTAGACTCATATATTCAATGCCGGACTGTTTCCAGTGACCGACATTGACTATCTGGTTTCATTTTTGACTTAACTGGTAAAGCAAATATTCAGCACTAACCGATTAAGCGTTTAGCAGCAAAGGATAAGCCTGCTATTTATGCAGTCTATTTTTAGCTGCTAAACATTTATTTATTATTTATTTATTTATTACATTTGTACCCCACGCTTTCCCGCTCATCGCAGGCTCAATGCAGCTTACATAGTAACAAGAGAATACAATCTATAGTAACAGAATCAACAAAGGAGGTATGTGATCGGACAAATGAACAAGGAGTAAATGGGATAGAAGAGGTATGAGAAAAGGATAGGGATAGGTAAGGTGGTGGAGCGATAAAGGAGAAGCTGGGAAGAGCATGGAAGGTAAGAAGGTTGGTAGGAGATATTTACTAAAAATACAGGTCCTTCCTACATCCCAATGGCTTGATTTTCTGCATGTGTCACTTGTAAGTTTTTTTTTAATGGCCTGAAAAGATAAAAACAAAGCCTTATTATAAATGGTATTTTTGAAAAAAAAATACAGACATTTTGCGGTTTTATGTTTTCTATTCTAACTTGCGGTAGAAAACAGCTGGCGCCAAGCGCCGAGACACCCATTATATTCCTATGGGCATCTAAGCATTGGGCATCTTGGAGTCTACCACCAGCTGATTTCCACCGCAAGTCAAAAATGCTACCACAGCTTAGTAAAAGACCCTCTTATTTTCAAAACTATTTTCAAAATTGTTGGATCTGAAGAAGAAGGGTCACCTTCGAAAGCTAATCAAAAATGTATTAAGTAAGTCCAATAAAAAAGGTTTGGTGCTGAATATATGTGCCTAACTGGCTATCCTGCTTATAATCGAACAAGAAAAACGCCCAGGTTCCGACCTAAATCGGGAGATGGACGTTTATCTCACAAAAACGAATAACGCGGTATAATCGAAAGCCGAACTTGGACGTTTTGAACTGCACTCCATCGTGGAAGCGTACAAAGTTGACGGGGGCGTGTCGGAGGCATGGTGAAGGCGGGACTGGGGCATGGTTATCACCCAAACAGAGATGGGTGCCTATCACCGATAATGGAAAAAAAGTATGCGTTTGAAGCTAGAATTTAGGGCACTTTTCCTGGACCCTGTTTTTTCACGAATAAGGCCCCAAAAAGTGCCCTAAATGACCAGATTACCACCAGAGGGAATCGGGGATGACCTCCCCTGACTCCCTCAGTGGTCACTAACCCCCTCCCACCACAAAAAATGATGTTTCACAACTTTTTATTTTCACCCTCAAATGTCATACCCACCTCCCTGGCAGCAGTATGCAGGTCCCTGGAGCAGTTGTTAGGGGGTGCAGTGGACTTCAGGCAGGTGGACCCAGGCCCATCCCCCCCTACCTGTTACAATTGTGCTGTTTAATGCTTAGTCGTCCAACCCCCCCAAACCCACTGTACCCACATGTAGGTGCCTCCCTTCACCCCTTAGGGCTATAGTAATGGTGTAGACTTGTGGGCAGTGGGTTTTGAGGGGGATTTGGGGGGCTCAACACACAAGGGAAGGGTGCTATGCACCTGGGAGCTCTTTTACCTTTTTTTTTGTTTTTGTAAAAGTGCCCCCTAGGGTGCCCGGTTGGTGTCCTGGCATGTGAGGGGGACCAGTGCACTATGAATCCTGACCCCTCCCACGAACAAATGCCTTGGATTTATTCAATTTTGAGCTGGGCACTTTCATTTTCCATTATCGCTGAAAAACAAAAATGCCCAGCTCACAAATTGCCGAATAAAACATGGACGTCTATTTTTTTGGAAAATACGGTTCGGTCCGCCCCTTCACGGACCCGTTCTCGGAGATAAACGCCCATGGAGATAGACGTTTTCGTTCGATTATGCCCCTCCACATATCACATGATATAGCAGCTATTAAGCAGGTGATAACCAGTTATTTCCCGCTGAATATCCGTGGTTAGACACCAAAATGCTATTTAACCAGTTAGGAGCCGTTCCTGGCTAGTTAATGAATTTTTAATATCGAGCACAGTATAACCTGTGATGCTACTAAGTTCAGCTGGCAAAGATTTCCACAAAAGATGTCAAGCACAGCAAAAAGCTCTGTTCCTAGTTGAAGCTGGTTTGGCAAAACTCAATGAAGGAAGCTAGAGCAAGCAACACTGAAATGAACACAATGAGCACTGAGACTCTTGCTTACTAAGCACATCAGAAAGACATTTGGATGTGCCCATATAAAAGGCTTTATAAGCTAAATACAACAGTTTAAAAGTAATTCTTACAGAAATGGGAAACCTGTTTAGTTCAGTCAAAACTGGAGAAATGTGATCAATCTGTTTTTCTCCAACTCTTGGTTAGTCCTTGAAAAAGTGAATTGCAATAATCCAGCCTGCTGGTAACTAAGCAGGTTTCATTTTTACCAAATTGAATTTCTGAGAAATAGTTTTAGCTGATGGATCATCCACAATTGGTAGTAGCAAAATTTAAAAACATTTTCCATTTGAAGATTAACCTTTAATGAATTATCATAACAAAACCCCAATGTAATTATATGATTCATAAGTAGAAGCGGTTTGCCTTGTAACACTGTCATGGTGGTAAGAGACTGAGAATTGCAAGATAGTTATGGTCTTGTAGCCAATCTACTAAGAAAATTAGTTTATTATTAAAATCTGATATTGACATCAGTCTGATCAACAAAAAAATGAAAATTTAAATTCCAACTGTCTAATAACCTAGTCAGTAGTGTAAAACACAAATTGAAAAACATTGACAAAACAGATGCTTGAGGTACATCCCTTGTAAGATTTCTCTTAGATCAGTGGTTCTCAGCCCAGTCCTCGGGGCACACCCAGCCAGTTAGCTTTTCAGGATATCCACAATGAATAGTGGAAAAAAATAGAGCAGATCAGTGATACATATACACAAACTTTAATAGTAGAGTTGCAAATATGTATATTGCCCGACACAGGCCATGTTTCACCTAGGAGGGCTGTGTCAGGGGCTACATAATAATAAATAAACAAAATTACAAATATAAAAACATTAAAATTATACAATATGATAAAAACTGATAAACATAATAATATCATGACAAGATAAATAATAATAATAATAATAATAATAATAATAATAATAATAATAATAATAATACCATGACATATAATATGGAACCAGCAGTTGTATATAAAATACATATTTATAAATCATAGATAAAAGTAATACTGAAAACTATGTATAGATAAATAAATACATAAGTAAATGAATACGTCACATTAAAAATTTGTAATAAAACATTTGTAATAAAAATCATCTCTTAATATGACAGACATATATAATAAAATGCTAATGGGACACATACCTACTAAAAAAAAAGGAAAGGAAACATTATCAGTGCACTCAAGTCCATCATAAAGGGTGACATAGTTTAAAATTATCGTAGAAAAATTATAGTATTTATTTATTTATTTGTTACATTTATATCCCACATTTTCCCACCTTTTGGTAGTCTCAATGTGGCTTACATAGTTCGAGAGAGGTTGTTTCTGAGTCCGGTGTGATCAAATACAAAAAAGTGGATAGTACAAATTAAAGATTAGGCAGTTTACTTCATGTGGGTTACACAGAGGGGCATAATTGAACAAAAACGTCTATCTCCATGGGCGTTTATCTCCAAGAACGGGTCCGTGAAGGGGCGGACCAAACCGTATTTTCGAAAAAAATAGACGTCCATGTTTTATTCGACAATGTGTGAGCTGGGCGTTTTTGTTTTTCAGCGATAATGGAAAATGAAAGCGCCCAGCTCAAAAACGAATAAATCCAAGGCATTTGTTCGTGGGAGGGGCCAGGAGTCGTAGTGCACTGGTCCCCCTCACATGCCAGGACACCAACCGGGCACCCTAGGGGGCACTTTTACAAAAACAAAAAAAAAGGTAAAAGAGCTCCCAGGTGCATAGCACCCTTCCCTTGTGTGTTGAGCCCCCCAAATCCCCCTCAAAACCCACTGCCCAAAAGTCTGCACCATTACTATAGCCCTAAGGGGTGAAGGGGGGCACCTACATGTGGGTACAGTGGGTTTGGACGACTAAGCATTAAGCAGCACAATTGTAACAGGTAGGGGGGATGGGCCTGGGTCCACCTGCCTGAAGTCCACTGCACCCCCTAATAACTGCTCCAGTGACCTGCATACTGCTGCCAGGGAGATGGGTATGACATTTGAGGGTGAAAATAAAAAGTTGTGAAACGGCATATTTTGTGGTGGGAGGGGGTTTGTGACCACTGGGGGAGTCAGGGGAGGTCATCCCCGATTCCCTCCAGTGGTCATCTGGTCATTTAGTGCACTTTTTGGGGCCTTATTCGTGCAAAAACAGGGTCCAGGAAAAGTGCCCTAAATTCTCGCTAAAAACGCATATTTTTTTTCCATTATCGGCGAAAGGCGCCCATCTCTGATCGCCCGATAACCACGCCCCAGTTCCGCCTTCACCACACCTTCGACACGCCCCCATCAACTTTGTCCGCATCCGCGACGGAGTGCAGTTGAAAACGTCCAAATTCGGCTTTCGATTATACCGCTTTATTCGGTTTTGTGAGATAAACGTCTATCTCCCGATTTGGGTCACAATATAGGCGTTTTTCTAATTCGATTATAAGCTGGACAGTGGAATCGATTTGGTGAGGGTTTTGTGTGGTATCCATTACTTGTTTAATTGTTATGTTTCATAGTTCGGAGTTTATGTTGGTTGAGTGGGGTATGCCTTTCTGAAAGGTGAGTTTTTAGGGGTTTTTTTTTTTTTTTGAAACTTTAGGTGGTTACTTGTGGTTTTCAAGACTTTTGGTAATGTGTTCCAGAGCTGTGTGCCTATGTAGGAAAAACTGGACACATATGTTGATTTATACTTCAGTCTTTTGCATCTTGGAAAGTGAAGGTTTAGATACGTTTGTGCAGATTCAAGTGTGTTTCTCTTTGGTAGGTCGATTAGTCCAGTCATGTATTTCAGCGCAAGACCATGAAGTATTTTGTGAACTAAAGTGCAAATTTTGAAGGCAATGTGTTCTTTGATTGGTAACCAGTGTAGGAAAATTTCCAGCATGCTTTTACATAGCCTCAGACTATACGTTATTGATAAATCAAACTACAAGCAGAGAAGTCAAAACCATAGAAGCTACTTGGTGACTGGAAGCTATGAATGAGGATAAGTGATCTGGTACAAAGAAAATATATTATGTAGACCTATACTTAATTGTACAAATTTCAAAAGAAAAGGGCTCCCAGCTGGGGACCCCAGGCTCTTGGTCCACTCATTAGTTCTTTCATGACTAGACAATTGTAACTCATTATACTCTGGTCTTTCTGCTTCACAAATACATTATCTACAGTTTGTTAAAAATATGGCTGTAAAACTTCTCCATGGCAAGAAAAAAAATTGATAGCATTACCCCTTTACTACAGGAGGAACATTACCTGATGATCACCCATCAGGTCTACTACACAGAAACTCCTTCATTTCTCAGGGGCCCTGTTACTTAGCAGTGGTAAGCCCACTGCAGGCTTACCATGCGCCAATCTAGAGCACAGACAGGCTGTCCCGCTGATTGGTGCGATAACAACCCCTTGAGAAAGCCGAGTGTGCGAAACAGGCACCTGTCGGGGAGAGTTCCGCACTTCAAATCAAAAACTAAGTTAAATCATATCTTTGAATATGTTTACAGCCTTGTCACAGCATTAGATTGTCCTACTGTGTAGCTCCCAATGTGTATGCAACATTAAGCATTATTACACATCAGGCATAGATAAAAGATAATAAGATAAAAATTATAAAAATTATTTTTAAAAAAATAGTGAAGGAGGTTGGCAGGGAGAGCTGATGATTACAACTGTCGCAAATAAGGTTGTAAAAAACAAAATTTAACCTTAGCAGTTTATGAGACTCTCCTGCTTAAACATCATGCTCATTGCATACGTTGTATAAATTCTATTTCTATAGCTTTGAGGTTTATCCTAGAAATAAGCAGTGATTTTCCCCCAAAGTCCATTTTAATAATGGCTTATTGACTTTTCTTTTAGGAAACTATCCAAATCTTTTTAAAACCCCGCTAAACTAACTGCTTTTACTATATTCTCTGGCAAAGAATTCCAGAGTTTAATTACATGTTAGTACATAAGTACATAAGTAGTGCCATACTGGGAAAGACCAAAGGTCCATCTAGCCCAGCATCCTGTCACCGACAGTGGCCAATCCAGGTCAAGGGCACCTGGCACGCTCCCCAAACGTAAAAACATTCCAGACAAGTTATACCTAAAAATGAGGAATTTTTCCAGTCCATTTAATAGCGGTCTATGGACTTGTCCTTTAGGAATCTATCTAACCCCTTTTTAAACTCCGTCAAGCTAACCGCCCGTACCACGTTCTCCGGCAATGAATTCCAGAGTCTAATTACACGTTGGGTGAAGAAAAATTTTCTCCGATTCGTTTTAAATTTACCACACTGTAGCTTCAACTCATGCCCTCTAGTCCTAGTATTTTTGGATAGCGTGAACAGTCGCTTCACATCCACCCGATCCATTCCACTCATTATTTTATACACTTCTATCATATCTCCCCTCAGCCGTCTCTTCTCCAAGCTGAAAAGCCCTAGCCTTCTCAGCCTCTCTTCATAGGAAAGTCGTCCCATCCCCACTATCATTTTCGTCGCCCTTCGCTGTACCTTTTCCAATTCTACTATATCTTTTTTGAGATACGGAGACCAGTACTGAACACAATACTCCAGGTGCGGTCGCACCATGGAGCGATACAACGGCATTATAACATCCGCACACCTGGACTCCATACCCTTCTTAATAACACCCAACATTCTATTCGCTTTCCTAGCCGCAGCAGCACACTGAGCAGAAGGTTTCAGCGTATCATCGACGACGACACCCAGATCCCTTTCTTGATCCGTAACTCCTAACGCGGAACCTTGCAAGACGTAGCTATAATTCGGGTTCCTCTTACCCACATGCATCACTTTGCACTTGTCAACATTGAACTTCATCTGCCACTTGCACGCCCATTCTCCCAGTCTCGCAAGGTCCTCCTGTAATCGTTCACATTCCTCCTGCGACTTGACGACCCTGAATAATTTTGTGTCATCGGCGAATTTAATTACCTCACTAGTTATTCCCATCTCTAGGTCGTTTATAAATACATTAAAAAGCAACGGACCCAGCACAGACCCCTGCGGGACCCCACTAACTACCCTCCTCCACTGAGAATACTGGCCACGCAATCCTACTCTCTGCTTCCTATCTTTCAACCAGTTCTTAATCCATAATAATACCCTACCTCCGATTCCATGACTCTGCAATTTCTTCAGGAGTCTTTCGTGCGGCACTTTGTCAAACGCCTTCTGAAAATCCAGATATACAATATCAACCGGCTCCCCATTGTCCACATGTTTGCTTACCCCCTCAAAAAAATGCATTAGATTGGTGAGGCAAGACTTCCCTTCACTAAATCCGTGCTGACTTTGTCTCATCAGTCCATGTTTTTGTATATGCTCTGCAATTTTATTCTTAATAATAGCCTCCACCATCTTGCCCGGCACCGACGTCAGACTCACCGGTCTATAATTTCCCGGATCTCCTCTGGAACCTTTCTTAAAAATCGGAGTAACATTGGCTACCCTCCAGTCTTCTGGTATTACACTCGATTTTAGGGACAGATTGCATATTTCTAACAGTAGCTCCGCAAGTTCATTTTTTAGTTCTATTAATACTCTGGGATGAATACCATCAGGTCCCGGTGATTTACTACTCTTCAGCTTGCTGAACTGACCCATTACATCCTCCAAGGTTATAGAGAATTTGTTTAGTTTCTCCGACTCCCCCGCTTCAAATATTCTTTCCGGCACCGGTGTCCCCCCCAAATCCTCCTCGGTGAAGACCGAAGCAAAGAATTCATTTAATTTCTCCGCTACGGCTTTGTCCTCCTTGATCGCCCCTTTAACACCATTTTCGTCCAGCGGCCCAACCGACTCTTTGGCCGGTTTCCTGCTTTTAATGTTGAGTGAAAATATTTTCTAAGATTTGTTTTAAATTTACTACTTTGTTACTTTGTAGCTTCATTGTGTGCCCCCTAGTCCTAGTGTTTTTGGAAAGAGTAAACAAGGGATTCACATCTACCCATTCCACTATTTTATAGACCTCCATCATATCTCCCCTCAGCCGTTTTTTCTCCAAGCTGAAGAGCCCTAGATGCTTTAGCCTTTCCTGATAGGGAAGTCGTCCCATCCCCTTTATCATTTTTGTCGCCCTTCTCTGTACCTTTTCTAATTCACTATATCTTTTGTTTGAGATGTGGTGACCAGAATCACACACAATATTCGAGGTGTGGTCGCACTGTGGAGTGATACAAAGGCATTATAATGTCCTCATTTTTGTTTTCCATTCCTTTCCTAATAATACCTAACATTCTATTTGCTTTCTTAGCCACTGCTGCCGCCACACAATGAAAAGCTGTACATTCAACAGAGCCTTTCGTAAAATACTCAGGGAAATGCAAACATTCTGACAAAGACGTCTCATTCCCACATACAGCCTTGTAGAAAAATGTTTTTTAAATGTGATATTGTTGTCTGTCAGAAAATAATCAACAAGCAAGGAAAATGAAAGTAAATGGAAGTAGTATTAGAGAATTTCAATTAAAAAAATTATTTCTGAGTAGTTGAGTATCTCTGGCAAAATCAGGAAAAATCTGCATCCTAGTTCTACAAAACAAATTATCCTTCATTTTAGTATGACTTTAAAATCAAAGTTTTATCTCTATTATAAGTTGGGGTAGCTAGGAATGTAGTTTTTGGTATCAACATTATTATACCTTGCTTTCCTTCTGTTTTTATTTCTTTCTTCACTTTTTGCAAGTATCTCCAAAGATGTGGGCTGGAAGGTCATTTTCCTTATTGTATTGATTTGCTATGGAAGAAAGTATGCCTTGTTTCCTGTTTGTATAGCTTTGGGTTTGAAAAACTGTTTTCAAAAGTGTTAGCCCATTCTATTTCTACTGAATAGGAAAATGCTTGTTATAATAGTGATTTTGAAATATAAATACAAGGATATTAATGTATAGGCTACTGTTGGATCTTAGCTTTATTCTTTACTATGGGGCCCTTTTACTAAGGCACGTAGGTGCCTATGCACTTACAACCTGCGTCAAATTAGAACTACCTCCCAGCTATCGCTTGCCCCGGGCGGTAATTCTAATTTTGACGTTCATCCAAAACGCACAGCAGAAAATATTTTCTCCACATGGCTCTATCCAGGAAGTAATTGGCAGTGTATGTAGGCTGATGATTACCACCCAGTTAACGAGTGAGACCTTACCGCTGAGTCAATGGGTGGCGGTAAGGTATCATGCCCAAAATGGATGCGCGCCAATTTTTATTTTGCCGTAAGTCCATTTTTGGCCAAAAAAGACCTTTTTTTGCAGGCACACTGAAAAATAGACCTGCACGTGTCCAAAACACACACCTACATCAGCGCAGACCATTTTACAGCACGCCTTAGTAAAAAGGCCTCTATGCTTGTAAACTAAATAATGGTATATTTCATTAACACAGTTTAACATAGCCTTTATCCTTGTTTACTTCTAATGGCTTTGTCTCTGAAATCAGCAGAGGAACACCTATAAAAATCAGACAGTTTGCGTATTAATAAATCCCTATGGTAAAGTATGTCTATTATTAAGAACTGTCTCTACATTTTTCCTTTTTTTCTTACTTCATAAGCCTAAAAATTCAATTAGAACCAGCTAATATGCTACACTGCTCTTAATTGTCATGGGTAAGACCTGTGTCACATTTTTTAATTAAGCAGCAAATTAAGCCTAGCATGGCCTTTGACTGAATGGGGGAATGGATAGCAAAGGTTGCTCTCTATAATTTGTAGTGCTTCTTGATCTCACCATTAACCATGGCCTGAAGTCAATATTCACTTCTGGTGCTCAGACATTCAAAACACATGAGTGACTGAAGTGGAAATTAACAGGCTAACCAATGAAAGACCCTTACACTGAAACAAATGCAATAGTGCTATTGATATGACACCATGATAAAAACCACAGAAATAAGGGACACAATAAAATGTACACAGTTTCTGTTCAATAAAATATAGATGAAAAGACAGTTCAGAAAAGAACTAATTCTTGAAAAAGGACAAACTATATAATGAAGAGGAAGTATATATTTTCATTATTAAGAATATACTTTGTTCAGTGGTTTTGATTACATTCTGAATTAGAAATTTAAAGCAAGAAGTTTGTATGTTTGTAAAGTGACAAGGCAAGGTGATTGCTGTTTGAATATTTTACTGCTGTAATTGTCTATTGTTTATGTTTGACTTATTCTTGCTGTACACTGCCTTGAGTGAATTCCTTCAAAAGATGGTAAATAAATACTAATAAGTAAATAAATAAATAAACTTATTATGGCTACAACAAGGATATAATTTATTCCTATACAGTGTCTCTAGCATTAATACATGCTAATTTTTAGCGTATGCTAAAACGTTTGTGCGCCTATAGTGTGGCTTAGTAAACAGGGTCCTAAGCTTTGTTTTCCACGGGCTATGAGGGACTGAGTTGGGAGGCAAGATTGAGGTGTCAATATTCCAAAAGTTTTCCTGGCTAAAATTTCATTTTGCCTGGGTAAATATATAGATTTGAAAATTTGGCCTCAGCCTAAAGGCTAGATTTACCAACATGTACAACCACACATTAATAGTCATTATTGCAGGTTCAGTTTTATGCATTGAGATTAAATTACTAATGATGCGTAGAGATGGCACTGTTGTATGCTAATGCAGGAGTTCATGTCTGTAAATCCATCCCTAAATGCATGTGTTCAGAATTACAAGTGATGCATATTTTACAAGGTAGCTAAGGAGCTAGAGAATTTGTTAACAAGGTGTTTAGTTCTAATTGGTTAATAACGAAATAACAGGATAGACTTGTTTAAAGATATGTTTTGATCCTGGCTCCCTTGTAATCCCACACAGTACACAACAAAATAACAAAACATTGTAACATGTTAAATGGTAGAATTGATCATAGTTGTTGCCTTTGATGAAATATTTCCCCATGTTCCCAGTATTTGCTTCTTATTATTGCATCTACAATATGCATAAAATGATAAATGACTGTATGGTGCCTTTATATAGAATGCAATCTCTTTTTGCCTTACAGGGGGAACCATGAAAAACAATGTTGTTTACCCGTAACACTGTTTTCCATAATCATGCAACAAGGATATCACCAAATTATTCTCCACCCTCAGGAAGTTTAAATGCATCAGTCCTTACTTCCCATCTGGTATCCTAAGACTTCTTGTTCAATCCTAAATTCCCAGTTTGATTACTGTAATGCTGTTTATTCAGGTTGCAAGGAGTGGGTCCTAAAAAGACTCTAAACTGCTCAAAATACAACCGCTCAATTTATTAATAAAGTTCCACGTGTTGAGTCTCCCCTCTGCTAAATAGACTGCCTTGGCTCCCTATTAAAGCTAGGGTTTCGTTTAAGCTATGTACCTTTATCTTTCAAATAAAATACGGGCTAGCTCCAGATTTTGTGCACTATCTAATTGAACTACCTTCATATAATACCGTCCTTGGAGCCAGAGATTTCCTCAGACTCTGCCTGCCGAATTTTAAAAATGTCTGCTACAAATCAGTACTTTCCTCAGACTCCTCCTACATAGGAACTAAATGTTGGAACTCTCTCCCTAAATATGTTAGATTCCATTCTAATTAAATGTAATTTCAAAAGAAGTTAAAAACTCATCTCTTTACAAATTAATTTCACATTTCTTCACGTTAGTCTAAGTTTTTGATCGAATTAACTGGTCGACAACCTGATCTTCTGCTTGTATTATGTCTTTATCATATTGCTCATTGTTATAACTCTTCTATTAAGCTTGTTACTTGATACAACGTATTATGATAAATGCAATTTTTCATTCTGGGGTCCTTTCACTGAGCTGTAGTAAAAGGGGGCCTGTGCTAGTGTCAGTGCGTGTTTTAATACATGCTAAGGCCCTCTTTTACTGCAGCAGGTAAAAGGCTGTGTTTGTTTCCAGAAAAGAAACAGCCATGTGGTAAGTGAAGCACTTGCTGCACAGCCATTTCAGGGGGGGGGGGGCACTTACCACAACCCATTGAGGGGGCGGTAAGGGCTCCCATGTTAAACCAGCAGTAGCCCAATTACTGCCATGTGGGAACTACCATTGGGATCCTGATCCTGTGATAACCTGGTAGTAGTTCTGGATTGGTGCATGACAAGCCTGTTGCTGCATGCCAAACCTTTAGTAAAAGGGCCCCTCTATATTTATTTATTTAGATTTTGCTCACACCTTTTTCAGTAGTAGCTCAAGGTGACTTACATTGAGGTACTCTGGATATTTCTCTGTCCCAGGAGGGCTCACAATCTAAGTTTGTACTTGAGGCAATGGAGAGTTAAGTGACTTGCCCAAGATCACAAGGAGCAGTAGTGGGATTTGAACCAGCCACCTCTGATTTGCAAGATCAATGCTCTAACCACTAGGCCACTCCTCCACTCCACTATTTATTCAATCTATATTGTAAGCCACATTGAACTCAAGACTTTTTGAGATAATGTGGGATATACATGTCACACATAAATAAATAATTTGATAAGGCACAGAAGTGGGTGACATCTTATAATGGCACTGAGAAGGAACTGCTCACCCAGAGCTCAGAACTTAGTGTAGATTTCTAAACATACACAGATTTTCTCAGGCATAACATCCTTCTCATCTCTACAGGTAGTTCTAAAGCTGTAGAAGGAAATCTTGAGAATATGGGTGGAATCGTGTGCCTTATCAATTCTGCTGTCTATAGGAAACCTCTGTTGTAAGCAAGCATCGTTGTTGTTTTTCATTGACAAGCAAGTCATTTCCAGACATATATCTGTTCAGTGGTTTCATATTGACATAAGGGGTAATAATGAGCCCATGGTAGTCAGCATCATGGTTATCCAGATAGCTATCTGGATAGTGATAATAGTCAGTTGCTACCTGGATAGCTAATTTCTATCCTAAGCTATACAAATATGTATCTGGATTGTAGCACTGAAAATCACTGCTATCCAGATAAATGCCATCTCCAGCCCTGTTCTACCCGATTGATGTGTCACTATCCAGATAGTTAAATTTACCTAATAATTTTGCCAAAACTGGTCTATTGGAGGGGACCTCATATATGCAAGTGGTATATTCTGTTAATAATTAAAACCTGAACTGCCCAGGGGCGGTTAATAACAACCTGAAATCCTCCTAATGGGCTATTATCATAGATTTAATTAAATGCGAGAAAAAAAAAGAAACAGTAGAAAACCTCAGTCACTCAACAAACACTCTCAAGAGGTTTTTTTTTTTTAATCTTGACCAATCAACTGACTGAGCAGTCATAATGTTGAGCACTCTCTTCATGGGTGTAAAAAAACCTCGCTCTCATTAGTTTTTTTAATATGACAACTTTTATGTGTTGATTTGACAAATCTTTTTCATTCTCCATATATTTTTCTAAATCTCTTCTTGTTTATTTCTTAAAACACAAAAATATGTTCCAGCAAACTTGGCTGAAACATTATGACTTGTCTGACTGATTGGCTGATTGGTCCTGCTTGACAGAGCGCTGCTGTTTCGCATTAGCTTCTTCAAGAGCTTCACCAATTATACTGCCCAGATCAACTGAATGAATGTAGTTCGATATGCTGGCAATGAAATAGGACTCCTTCTTGTCTCTAGCATTAACGCATGCTGAAAATGCTAGCACGCCTATAGTGCAGCTTTGCAAACAGGGTCCTTAGCCCTATAATAAGCTTGCTTTATCACAGACCCAGGGTAACTCTTTCCTAGCAAGTGATCCCTCAAGGCAACAACATGACTTGCAGGGAGGAACATATCCTCCTAAGCCTCAAGAAATGACTCACTGGGAGACTATGAGGTGCATAATCGAATGAGGCGCCCAAGTTTTCACCAACTGGGCACCCTAGGGGGCACTGCAGTAGACTAACTGATGCACTAACTGAACGGGAAAAGCCCTTGCCTTACCGATCCCTTAGCGATTCGGAAAGGAACGAGCATGCATGAAGGAAATTGCATGCATATGAGCTGCTCACTGTTAGCTCATTTGCACATGATTTCCTTCCTAAGGAGAGGAAGCCAGTGCAGAGCAGCCAAGCGTTATGCGTGGCTGCTCTGCACATGCCAAAGACGGCTTCATACACGCAGACAAGCTGCGTATATAATAGCCATCTACAACCTTAAATAAATTGCCGTCTACAACCTTAAAAAAAACACAAGTCCAGGTGAAAATGTCCAAGTACTCGTCAGGGACGTCTTTTTTTTTTCTTGAGTATGGGTGAAGGACGTCCAAGTGTTAGGCGCCTTCGCTATGCCTACATCCCTGTGACAGTTGAGGACGTCCAAAATGTGGATGTTTCTGTGAGAAGGACATCCATGCCTTTGTTATGCCTCTGACACTCCCTTTATTTATTTATTTGGATGTTGGATCACAAGTAGCAGTAGTGGGATTTAAACTGGCCACCTCTGGATTGCAAGACCAGTGCTCTAACCACTAGGCCACTCCTCCACTCCACTCCCTTGACATTTGGCCATCCCTGTGGGGGGGGGGGCAGGTCAGGATGTCCAAAATGTTTGGAAGAAGGACGTCCACGCCTACGCTATGCCTCCGCTGACACACACACAGACACACATACCTCCCCCCCCCTCCCAGGGACCTGCATACTATATGAAAGTCTGGTTATACTTTAAAAAAAAAAAAAAGGGAAATGGGACTTGATATACTGCCTTTCGGAGGTTTTTGCAACTACATTCAAAGTGGTTTACATATATTCAGGTACTTACTTTGTACCAGGGGCAATGGTAGGTTAAGTGACTTGCTCAGAGTCACAAGGAGCTGCAGTGCGAATTGAACTCAGTTACCCAGGATCAAAATCCACTGCACTAACCACTAGGCTACTCCTCCACTCATATATCTGCTTTCTAAATAATTTTTAAATGTAACAAATTCTTATGCGCCGGTACAAATTCTGCTTTTGTTGCACTCACATTGTTTTATTTGTTGTAAGAAAATAAAGCTGGTTTGTTTGATAAGAAGATGAAATGCTACATCCACGGCAAGAAAAAAAAACTGTTCTGGCAGAAAGCTGGGAGATGAGGTTAATTTGGTATCACTGTGTGTGGGTGGGTACAGAAACAACATAAGCTATCAGCTTTGGCTAACAGGGTAACAATCAGACATGAAAAAATGATCTCTAAACAAGTTTCAGACTTTGCGTATGCTCTCTGCCAGAACAAAAATGTCTATCAGAAGGGTCAAAATGAATTTTTATTCAGTTCTTTTGCTCAAGTGCTGCAACTTCTAGGGGAAAAATGCAGTATGTATAATTCTATAAAAAAATCTTCAGGAAAAGACTGTGGAGACCTTTTACTAAAGCTTTATGTGCTCTAACAGAATTAGCATGTTCTAAATGCCAAGTGTCCTATTTGTTAGAGAACACAATCAACGAAGGGCCAGCGTTGGTCCGGGTGGTTTGTCTGGCATGCACTTCTGAGGACTGTCCAATCTCAATGCTAGTCGGATGCCATATGGGCGGAGAGGGACCGGACACGCAGGTGGAGGCAGCTACTACTTTTATCGCAGAGATCTCAGACTCAGAGGGGGAGATACAGGAGGCCCCTTCTGGGAAGGAGACTGAGGCGCAAATCATGACCTCCTCAGAGGAAGACCCCAAGGGGATAATAGCAGTGGAACTGGGTCCACCTCCACTGGGAGCATGCAGATCTATTCGAGGTACAAGGTCCTGAACCCACTGATAACCCTAAACAAGTAAAGGAGGAATGATGATGCACAAGGATCAGGTGCCAGCTTGCTATGCTTATCACCTATGCTTGCTGTGGGTGAGTCTTCCTGGGGAAATCTGGGTAGAGTGGCCAGGATTTCATTGACCACTCAGGGAAAAATTTCAAAGGACTCAACAATGGGTCTCCCCATGCCCATTATCATATTAGAATACCGGTGTTTGGCTACAGTGGAATTGGAGGTGAATAATCCCTGAGCTCCTGCTATTGAGTGGATAGTGAGAAGACCAGAGGTTGACTATTTGATCAGGAGCCTTAACCTCAACCTTGTTGTGGTAGGAGGATATGGAGTGGTTGTTTTGAGGTCAGCAGAGACCACAAGCAGGTGGCTGGGAGAGCCCCAAAAACTAATGGAAGAACCTTGGGTTGTTCGGGGGGAGGGGGGGAGTGATTGCAACAAAGCTTCCCAAAATGAGCACAGATACACATTTAAAGAGCACTGTCTGGGACAAGTGGGGGTTAGACTACCCTTATGTACCCTTGGCAGTGATATGTGTGGTGGAAGCTCAGGGGGAGGAGTGGACAAAGGAGGCCATTCTCCAGTGTATGAGCCATTATGGAAGCCTGATTGAACCTGCCACTATAGTGATACCCAATATGAGAATTGGAAAATTGGGCAGTGTTAAAATTGTGGACCCCCAACATAGACTACAATGTCATAGTGTAATTAAAATGTTACTTGGAGGCATTCTGGTGCAAAAGCCAGATCCTAAGTGGTATGGGTGAACTTGTTTTGAATATGCAGAACTGAGTTGAATTTCTGAATTAATGTTGCCTTATGAAGAGCATCACAATAAAGAAAAAGGTTGGGTAATAGTCCTAAGCAAAATGTTACAGATTATGCTATGAGAATGTAATAACTGTTGTAAAAATGTGTTGACATTTATACCTATGTAAATAATGTTTAATATGGAGAGTGGTATGCTGGAAGGTGAGAATGGAGTTTCCCTTACTGAGGGAAAACTGTGTGTGTGTGTGTAGGTATGGCACACAGGAGTGGTATAACCTTCCCACTGGCAGATTACCCCAATGGGTAGAGGTTGTGACTTCTCTGTGGTGAAAAGAGAAAAAATATGATACTGTTTCTCTCTCCTGGGAGAGTTTCTGGGTTTTTAATGTAGAAAGAAAGGAGTGTTCTCTCATAGAACGTGAAGGAAAGTGGATGATGATGGGTTTGTACAAAGAGTTATGTGATGAAGAAAGATGAGTTAACTGTTGAATAAAGTTGAAATGATGTTGGATATGGATTGCTGTTGCTCTAAAAGAGAGGAAGAACAGAGTCCAGGTACATCCCTTGAGGGCAAGGGATTTTGTACTGGGGGCAAAAAGTACCCCTTCCTCTATTGCATGGGGTTACTGAGAGGATAGAGCCCTGGTAGAAGGTCACTGGGGGAGTATCCTGGAGGTCCCTTGGTGGGACATAAGCCTGGCCTTAGGGGATGGGTTAGGAAATTAAATGCAGCAAGATGGTGCAGCAAAAGGGATGAGTAACATGTTGGGAGGAGATATGGAGTGATAAAAGTATTACCATATGCTTAAACATGGTCTTTTGGCTGTCTAAAAGTCCCCTGCCAGAGACCAGGGTGGATAACCTGTGGAACTGGGAAAAGGAGACAAGTCATAGTCTAGATGGACAAAGACTGTCGGGAACTCTGGAGCATGGGTCAGGGGAGTCACATCCAGGAGCTGGAGATATAAGATGGAATGCTTCCCATTTCCTAAGGGATCTGGGATACACAAGTCCAGAACCTGTACACAGGAACTACACTGCCCGTGTGGGGTGGATTGTCAATTTGAAGAGATGAACAAGGAGAGGCACTGTACAAAGTGTATATATTTCTGATCTGCATCCTTGTAAATATTCTGCCAAAATCAAGTCAAGATTATATTTGACTGCTATTTATTTAATTGGTTTGAACTGTCTGAGCTGCTGGTTACAGAAGTTAATAAAAAGGCCATTGATTTTTTATATAAATCACCAGATTGTGGAGTGATTTAATCCTGGAAAGTGCCTTAGGAACCAAGGGCTCTCAGGGGCTATTCTAACTAATTGCCAGCTTGCATCCCACAAGAGATTTGGAGCACAGACTGAGTTCCTGGGAGGATAAGAGTGTCTCCAAACCCACTAGACACTTATTTTGCCCAGGTGGAGGCACCACGCATCAACTGTGAGGTGAAAGGGTCTGAAGTAGTTTGCCCCTGGTCTTTGTACTTTTTAAAAGAGTGAAAAATCGATTCACTTTTACCCATTCTACTCTACTCAGGATTTTGAAGGCCTCTATCATATCCCCCCTCAACAGTCTCTTTTCTAAACTTAAGAGGCCTAACCTCTTTAGCCTTTCCTTATATGGATGCAGTTCCATTCCTTTTATCAATTTGGTTGCTCTTCTCTTAACCCTTTCTAATTCCACTATATCTTTTTTGAGATACGGTGACCAGAATTGAGCAAACTACTCAAGGTGAGGCCATACAATGGAGCGATACAGAGGCACTATAATATTCTTGGTCTTGTTTTGCACCCCCTTCCTAATAATTCCTAGCATCTTGTTTGCTTTTTTTGTCACCACTGCACACTGGAAAGATTTCAGCGTATTGTCTACAATGACACCTAGATCTTTTTCTAGAGGGCTGACTCCTAAGGTGGATTATTTTTTCCAATGTGCATCACTTTACAATTGTCCACATTAAATTTTATCTTCCATTTGGATGCCCAGTTTTCCAGTTTCCTAAGGTCTTCTTGCAATTTTTCATAATCCACATGTGTTTTGACAACTTTGAATAGTTTTGTGCCATCTGCAAATTTAATCATCTCACTCATCGTTCCAATTTCATATCATTTATAAATATGTTAAATAGCACCGATCCCAGTACAAATCCCTGTGGCTCTCCACTATTCACCCTTCTCCATTGATAAAAATGGCCATTTAACCCTACCCTCTGATTTCTGTTGAATAACCAATTCTTAATTCACAGAAGGATATTGTATCCTATTGCATAACTCCTTAATTTTCTCAGGAGTCTCTCTTGAGAAACCTTGTCATAAGCTTTCTGAAAATCTAGCTACATCAACCAGCTCAC
The DNA here is from genome assembly GCF_901765095.1 of Microcaecilia unicolor. NCBI lineage: Eukaryota > Metazoa > Chordata > Amphibia > Gymnophiona > Siphonopidae > Microcaecilia > Microcaecilia unicolor. The sequence continues at coordinate 472,731,518 of NC_044032.1, forward strand.
CTTTTAGATTCATACCTTTTACATTTAGATTTGTTAGGAACTGGGTGGCATTCTGGGAAATGGGGAGACTGTTCTGAAAGGATAGGCTCCACGTTAACCAGGATGGAACCAGGCTGCTGTCACTAACTTTAGAAAAAGGAGATACAACAGTTTTTAAACTAGAATTGGGGGGGGGGGGGGAGCTGACAGTTGCCCAGGAGTGCATGGTTCAATGTGGAGTATCCTTGAAGGATACTACTGAAACAGGACATTTAGGGAATCCCAGTAGAGAGGTTTTAACAATCTGAAAGTAAGCCAGGTGTGCTTAATGAGGGAGCAGGATAAAGGATGCACATTATCCCCTTCCACTTCTAAGTAGTTGTAGATCAAATGAAAAAACACAATTTGAAGTGCCTGTATACAAATGCTAGAAGCCTAAAAAATAAGATGGGAGAGTTAGAATATATAGCACTAAATGATGAGGTATATATAATAGGCATCTCAGAGAATTGGTGGAAAGAGGACTATCAATAAAACACTGTATTAACAGGGTACAAATTGTATCGCAGTGATAGGATCAAATTGGAGGGGGTTGTTCTATGTGTTAAAGAGGGAATTGAGTCAAATAAACATTTCACATGAAACAGCAGCGTGGAATCACTATGGATAGAAATTCCATGTGTGAAGGGAAAGAGTATTCTCATAGGGCTGTACTACCATCTGCCGGGACAGAACAGACAGACAGATGAAGAAATGTTTACAGAGATTAGTAAAGATGGCAAATTGGGCAATGCTATAATAATGGGTGATTTCAATTACCCTGATATTGACTGGATAAATGTTACATCAAGGGGTGCCATGGAGATAAAATTTCTAGATGTAATAAATTGCTGCTTCTTGGAGTAGCTGGTCTAGGAACTGACAAGAGGGGGAGCCATTTTGGATCTGGTCCTTGGTGGCATTGAGGGCATAGTGTGAGAGGTGGCAGTGTTGGGTCCCCTGGGAAATAGTGATCGTAACATGATCAAGTTTAAGCTTCTATCTGGGATGAACCCGCAAAGGAAATCTACTGTATCTGCATTTAATTTTGAAAAGGGCGACTATAATAAAATGAGGAAAATGGTTAAAAGAAACTACAAGGATCAGCTGCAAAAGGTTAGGATACTAACTGGCTTATTTTCTAAATAGAAGGACGCCCAAAAAGTGACATAAAAGGCACATGGGCGTTCCCGTGAAAGAAAGTCGTCCAAATCCAATAATCAAAACCGGGCTGTAAGGGCGTCCTCAACGTGAGGACGCCCATCTATGGTCGTCCCCACAGGGGGCATATTAGGGGCGGTGTTACGTACTATGCGCCTCCAGCGTATAACAGCTTGCAAAATGGTTTTGCATGGGTCGAAACATGGGCGTTTTTAATTAGAACTGAAATAAAAGTGACCAGAGTAAGGGGGAAGTTGTCTTTAGACCCATTAGCGATTTTGTGCTGTTGGAGAGTGGCGAGAGCGTTGTTGGGAGAGAAAGCTGAGAGTTTGTTGAGTACCTGTTACCTTTGTCTGTGTGCTGTGGTCGGAACGTTTTCACCCTCACCTGCCTCATTTGTGTTTTACCTTTTCAGCTTTCCTACCCCTCCTAGCCCCCAAACCCAGACACCACTACTCCTTCCTCTATCTACCCCATCCCCTTCCCCTATCCCTCTCCATTCACTGTCCCCAAGTTCATACTTCATTCCCTTACCTATTTGTAGTCTCTGTTTGTCTCTTTGTCCTGTGTACTGCTGCAGCGTGTTTGTGAAGACTGCTTGGAGAGTGAGTGACAAGAGGGTGCAGCAGGAGCGCTTGCAGTGTGGCTCTGCTGTGTGTGACTGCATTGTTTGTCGGTGGTGGGAGAGTGAGTGTCAGCTTCTGTTTGTTGCTGCTGTGTTTCACCAAGTTGGTATGGAGAGGTGAGCACTGTTGGCACTGCATTGCACCTCTAGTGTGGGGAAATGGAGGCACAAAATGCATAGGTGGCTTACATGTTGGAGGAAGAGGGGAGGCACCGCAGGAGGTACGCACGCCCCAGAGTTTTCAGGCCCCGTAGCAGTTTCCTAGACCTCACTGACCTGCAGTGTCTCACTAGGTATCACTTTGATAGGGCTGCCATTCAGCACCTTTGTGACCAGCTCCAACCCCTCCTGCAGCCCAGGACCCATAGGAAGAACCCCATCCCTGTGCACCTAAAGATCACTGCTTCTCGTCAAGCACATGTCCGCTTACCCTCCTTTAATTTATTTTTTGTTAGTACTTAACGTATTGGTATTTTGAATTCCATCATGTGGACTTATGTTGTTTAATTGTGGAAAGTTTATAAAGCTATAAAAATTTGATGTTTTAATTTCTAATTAACCAACTTTCTGAGCAAGTTTGTTATACTTGTAATGTACTAAAAAATTCAATAAATAAAATAAAAAAAAAAATAGAGCACTGCTTATCTCTCTTTTCTGGCCTCTGGGAGTTTCCAGTCTGTCCTAGCTGTGAATACGGGTCTCACCCAGCCTTCCATTTCTAACTGCCTCACCCAGTTCCTTGATGCCTTCCTTACCCACACCTCTGAGTACATCACCTTCCCCACCACACCCCAGGCCCTGCAGAACAACATGGCTGACTTCTACGCCGTAGCTCGCTTCCCCTCGGTCATAGGCGCCATTGACTGCACACATGTCACACTCAGAATACCCCTCCCCCCCCCGGGCATGAGAGGCCACTTAAAGGAACAGGAAAGCATTCCACTCCATGAATATGCAAGTTGTGTGTGACGCCCAGGGGGAGATTCTAGACGTGTGTGCCCGAAACCCAGGTTCCATCCATGACGCCTATATATTGCAGCACTCAGGATTCCTGCTGTGGCCCTGATGGATGTCTGGAAGAATCAAGTGGCAATATGGGTTAGGGTTGTGGAGACCTTCAGGTGGATCGTCAAAGCACATCTCATCCATTCAGTAGTCTCTAGATCATTTTATAGCATGCTACACTCTGAACATGTGCAGGCAGAGTCATTCAGTCATATCCAGGGATTATGTTCTGGGCCTGTATATCCTCTGAATTTGTGTTGTTGTTTTTTTCTGTGAGTCAATGCCCATAGTAGCAACAGCTCATTCCCACTCATGCTTATAGCCTACAGCATTTGGTACTAGTGCCAACCACCAGAACCTGCCACTAGTTAGACCCAATACCCACTACCAGTTTGACCCAATAATCACTAGCAGCAATAACACACAACTATAGTGGTACATTCTAACAGGCAAGGTAGCAAAGACACGGGCAGAGTCAGTGACATACAGGGAGAACAGGCAGATCAAGATCTGGAGAAGGTGTGGATGAGAGAGACACAATGGAGGCAATGGAGAACATGGGTGTTATTGAGATGTGGATGGTGTATGAAAGCTGAAGAATTGATAGGTAAAGTAGAATGCAGGCCTGACCATACACTGAGATGCCAACCAGCAGCATAACACAGTAACAAATGCTGCAGGTCATAACAGATATCTTCTCTGCCACTTGGTCACTATTAATAGGGCTGTGTATTTGAGTGTGCCTTTTTTTTTACACCATTCATGTTCTCTGACATCTATAGAATACATTATGTGTGCTTGATTGCTTCATCTGCTTTCCCTCCACTGCAAACATGCCTTTTTTCAGGGCATGTACATTTACATGATATGCTGAACATGTGTGTCTGCTTTACAACTATAGAATACCACTTAGCACCATGTTGGCTGTTGGGAATCCTGATTTTGATTTTGCATGCATATATAGGGTTAGATTCTATATATGGTACCTGAGAAATCCACACAGAGAAAATTTATTCCTAGGAGTATTCTCTAAAGCATGTCTTAAAGTTATAGAATAGTCATATTTCTATGCAGTATGTAGAATATGCCAAGCGACTCACCACATGACAAATTTGGTTGTGTCCATTTAGGTCACGTTTTACTTGGTGTAAATCCAGATACCCAAATTAGGCACAGATCGGGTGTATTCTATAATAATATGCATAGATTTTAGAAGCACCCACGCCTCATCCATGGCCATGCCCCCTTTTCAACTGTGCAACTTAGAATTTAGGTGCACATAAGCACATAAGCATAAGCACATAAGCACCGCCACGCTGGGAAAAGACCCAAGGTCCATCAAGCCCAGCACTCCATCTCCCGACAGCAGCCAATCCAGGCCCAAGAATCTGAAAAAAAACCAAAATTTAATAACGATCAATGGACTTTTCCTTCAGGAATCTATCCAGATCCCCTTTAAACTCAGCAAGACCAGCTGCCGTCACTACCTTCTCCGGCAATGAGTTCCAGAGTCTAACTGCGCGCTGAGTAAAGAAAAACTTTCTCCGATTCGTTTTAAACCTACTACATTCTAATTTCAACTTCTGTCCCCTGGTTCTATTATTGTTAGAAAGTGTAAACAAACGCTTCACATCTGTCTGCTCTACCCCACTCATTATTTTGTAGACCTCTATCATATCACCCCTCAGCTGCCTTTTCTCCAGGCTAAAGAGTCCTAGCCGTCTTAACCTCTCCTCATAGGGGAGTCGTCCCATCCCTTTTATCATTTTTGTCGCCCTTCTCTGCACCTTTAGCGAGTTTTGAGCATAAATCTCAATTAATGCCAATTAGTTCTGACAATTGCTTGTTAACATCCAATTAACAGCGCTGATTAGCTAGTTAACCAATTAAGTTATGTGCATTGTTATAGAATATGCTTTGGTTTCCATGCAGATTTTCAGGCACCATGTATAGAATCCGGGGGATACTGCATACATTTTATGGAATTGTCATCTAAGTGATTTTCCCAAGATTGCACAGAGTACCAGTGAGCAAAGCAGAAGTTTTGCTCTGGCTTCCACCCAACTCCTCTAACCATTTTGTTACTTTTTGCCTTTTACATACTTGAAGATGGTTATTGCCTCAACTGCCACTGCTCATCATATTTAAATGGAAATTTTACATTTCTCTGCAGGAACTAAATATATAACAAATAGAATCTAGTAAATATATCAATAAAGTTTGGAGATGCAATTATATACCAAAATCCAGTACATTTAAATAACAAATGTCAACTTTCCAGTGTTCTATACAGTACATTTCCTGTTTTATTCCTTATGAAAGCAAAATAATACAAATTTCTGTTCTGTACTATACTAATGAAATTTACTAGATTGAATCTACAAGAAACCAAAGCAGTGCTCTAAAGGCTTATTGAGCTACTGTTTGCTTTATTGAACCATAGACTTATTAAAGAAATATAATGACTTGTTTCTGTTTCTGTATATTTAGTTCATGCCAGCAAGTCGAATATGCACAAAGGCCTCCTATTAGTTGGGGCATTCTGTGACCCTTGTACGCACTTTGGGAATTAAATTAAATAACAATAACCCTATTTTAATAATAGCTATCTCTCAGCATTGCTTTTCTCTCAGTGATAACTAAATAACTTACCAATCGCCTCTATCCTTATAAAAGCAATAATTTATATGCTGCTATATACAGTGTGTTACTGTTGCCTGTACTGTTGGTCAATAGCCAAGTGAAAAAAGATATGTTTTATTTCAGGCTAGAGGATGCAATCTTTTTATGTCATAAGAAAGCACAAAGGCAGACGGTCTGCAAACTCCAAGGTGGAAGATAAAAAAGAGCAGATCGTATAAAAAGATAAATATAGTTTATTTCAAACAATATATATATAGACAGCCCGACACAGGCCGTGTTTCGCCCAACTGGGCTGCTTCAGGGGCTATAAGAAACATATAAATTAACAGTTATAATATCAAATTCTACATATAAAAACATATATAATGTAATTATATATACATATATATATACATACATGTATATGCACATACAACAAATATAGATCTAAAATGATACATACCAAAACATGCTCTATATAAAAAACCATATAAAAAGATTCTATTGAATGTTAATAACAAATTAATAAACAAGAATATCAAAAAAGAGATAATTATGTCCTATATTTATAGTGATATGTTTCATATAGTGACAAGTAAACTGAAATTATTAAACAGACCAAAAACAAACCAAAATATAAAGGAGAAATTAAGACACCCACCTATATAAGTATTCTTTGCTACCATATATAAGGTGCGCTTTGCTACCAGATATAAGGCACATGTATAATGCCCTATTAGCCACTACAAGACAAAAAGAAAGTTTTTGCAATTAAAAGATATTGTTTGAATTAGTGCTATTGGAAAAATACTGTTGAATAAAGACTCACGTGTATGAAGAATGGATCTGGTTTGAAAAAAACAGCTAAGCCAGAGATGCCAAAAGCATAGCTTGCTAATCTAATGTAAGGAAAAAATGAGAAGGTGATGATATGTATGCATTAGGTAAACCTCAAATGATGCTTACTATTTAGAAAAAACAGGACTATTCTTTGTATAGGATAACTAGCGTCGTTCAATGTTATCCTCATAAGTTATTATTCGCGTAAAATCAGTGACGTCATTCAATATTTTCCTCAAGGAAACCGAAAGTGATATCTTTAAAAGTATTACTTACATGGAATTGTTATTATACTCATGTATCTCAGTGATAGCTAAAAAGAAGACGGTGAACAAGAATGCTTATGACCGGAAGCAAGAGTTCAAGGGTCACGTTTGGAAATGTAGCGGTCCTGCAATAAGATAAACCACAATGGTATCTTTTACAATTTAAACATCATAGGATGCTTGTTATTTTAAAAAAACTTAAGCCAGGACTGTTATTTAAATAAGATCAAAAGCTTCATATACTGTTTGCGTGAAATAAATGACATAATTTGTGTTTAGCTGAGCTACACGATGATAACCACGGAGGCTCAAAACAAGAATTAATAGTTCTTACAACTAAGGACAACTAGTGACATAAGGTGCCGTACAAAACTATAATTATCTCTTTTTTGATATTCTTGTTTATTAATTTGTTATTAACATTCAATAGAATCTTTTTATATGGTTTTTTATATAGAGCATGTTTTGGTATGTATCATTTTAGATCTATATTTGTTGTATGTGCATATACATGTATGTATATATATATGTATATATAATTACATTATATATGTTTTTATATGTAGAATTTGATATTATAACTGTTAATTTATATGTTTCTTATAGCCCCTGAAGCAGCCCAGTTGGGCGAAACACAGCCTGTGTCGGGCTGTCTATATATATATTGTTTGAAATAAACTATATTTATCTTTTTATACGATCTGCTCTTTTTTATCTTCCACCTTGGAGTTTGCAGACCGTCTGCCTTTGTGCTTTCTTGGACCCTCCCTTTTGGGCATTGTTGAGCCTGTTATTACAGGCAATATGTCTTTTTCACCATGGAAGGACGTTTTAAGTTTCAATGAGGAATGTCTCCAAAGTATGTTACCACCAAACCCCTTCTTTAAAGAACCTGATGTTCTGGAGGACTATCTCAAACATTGGGAAGAAGCAGTGAAGTTAAGTAAAAGATGGAAGAGGACGGAACTCCACGGGTCGTCATTGTTAGAATACTGCAGGTACAAACGTATTCCGAAAAGACTACGTATGAATAAAGGATCCACTATGTTTAACGATGATCAGTCCTTTATGTTACAGTGGGAAGCTATTTTGAACAAATGTTCTCTAGATCTTATGATTCTGTTAATTAAAACATGCAAAGAAAAGGAACAGAAAGTAAAAGAGGAGTTAGATAAAGAACTAACTTTTCTTAAAGAGAATGATACATGCTTTGAGCTCCTATACGAAGATTTTAAAAAAAAGTACTGATCAGTTTGAACGAGATCTGAGACTAATTAAATTTGAAAAATTTCGTAGGGATGATGAAGATTATAAAAATCACAATATCTACCCATGGCATAGACTTAGAAACCATAGGAATAGGAGTACACGTAGATATTCGAATAGACGCGTAAATAATTCTCAAAAAATTACGAACCATAATACATTATATAATAAAGCAATAAAAAATAATATCGCTAAAAGCCCTCCCGCTGTAAGAGAGAGGAAACGTCCGAGAAGTGATCAAGATGAAGTATTTGATCCATCAGCTTCATTATATACTACACCACCAAGAACTAATGTAGACAAACAAATGCAACATTTAGGACAGTTCTGGAGAAAGAAATCTACGACAGGTAACTCTACCTCTGAGTATCCTAAAGGATATACATCATATCGAGGTACAGGTTGTGGCAGAGGTAGAGGAAGGGGTGGTTTTTTTCAAAATAGACAAGGACAGGAAAACATAACCAGGTATTAAGTACGGTATATAATCTCTCAAATAGAGAACTAACTGATACTGAGAAGAAGGTTCTTAGCAAAGGTTTGTCATTTATACCCACGCCAAGATATGACGCATTCAAGACCAGAGTAGAATTTTTTTAATTCATACGTAAACTAAAGATAATGGAATTTTTTTCAAAAAAACCATCAGAATATAGTGATCACTCCATTGTCAAAAATAGTAGTAAATGGCTTCCACCTGGTAATACCCATCATTTGATTGAAACCTATGAAACTGTGGTACTCAAAGAAATATCAGCATTAGAAAAACAGGGTAAAAAAAGAACATTCTTTAATCTGACCAAAGAAGAAAATGCTGCGATTAAGGACCTACAGAAAGATCATAGCATAGTTATTAAACCAGCTGATAAAGGTGGCGCCATAGTAATCATGAATAGAGCAGATTATATTTGTGAGGTTCATAGACAACTTAATGACACTACTTTCTACAAAGTTTTAGCAAGCAATCCTACAGAAAATATTCAAAAAGAAATTTCTACACTAGTCAAAATAGGCAGAGAAGCACAATATTTAACAGAAAAGGAAGCGAAATTTCTAATAGTTAAAGAACCTGTGATACCAACAATATATATTTTACCCAAAATACATAAATCCCTGTCCAAACCCCAGGCAGACCTATTGTGTCTGCTTGTGGCTCACTTTTAGAACCACTGTCCATTTTTACTGATAAATTTTTACGTCCTTTGGTTCATGAGATACCATCATATATTCGAGACTCAGCACATATGATTAATACACTTGAAACAATATTACCAAGTGAAGACATGCTCTTAGTGACTCTCGATGTAGAGAGTCTTTATACCAACATTCCACAGGAAGAATCAATTGAAATTATTAAAGAACAACTACATGAACAGAATACACTAACCAGGTTTCCGGTTCAATTCATTATTGAACTAGCTACAATAGCACTTACCGAAAACTTTTTTTCATTTAAGGGTAAATTCTACCATCAGATTAAGGGAACAGCTATGGGTGCAACATTTGCACCCTCTATTGCAAATCTTTATGTAGCAGATTTTGAGAAGAAATTTTTGCCAGGAGATAAATATATGACAAATATACTTCTGTGGAAAAGATACATAGATGATATCTTTATGGTCTGGAAGGGAACAGAAAATGATCTAAAAATTTTTTATAATTGGATAAATACTTTAGATACTAATCTCAAATTCCAAGTGAATTATGATGATAAAACTGTTCCTTTCTTAGACATTAATATTAGCATCAAACAAAATAAATTTATTACAGACGTGTATCGTAAACCCACAGATGTCAATAAGTATTTACATTATGAAAGCTGTCACAGTAAAAGCCTGAAAACCAATCTACCGTATAGTCAGTTCCTGAGACTAAGACGATTATGTTCAGATTCAAGAACTTTTACATATAGATCCAAAGACATGTCAAGACGATTTATGGAAAAGGGTTACCCACGGAAATGCATTACAGAAGGCTTTCAGAAAGCCTCAAAGTTCACAAGGGAAACACTACTTAGACCAAACCAAAAAACTAATAAGGATAAGATTGTATGCACTTTACCCTTCAATAACATGTCTTATTCCATTGTTAGTATAGTTAAAAAATATTGGCACCTACTTGAAAATTTAGAAATATTCAATCAAAGGAAACTCATTGTTGCATACAAACAAGAGAAGAATCTGAGAGACCTTCTCGTCCCATCCACATTACCAAATATAGAGACACCACTAAGTAATCTCCCTAAAGGCCATTTTCAGTGTGGTAAATGCTCTGTTTGCAATGTGAATATCAGGACTAAAAATCTATTCATACAATCAGCTAATAAAGAAATAAATCTGCAACATTTTTCTAATTGTCAGACTAGCAAGGTGATATATATTGCTACTAGTAAAAAAGGCCCGTTTCTGACACAAATGAAACGGGCGCTAGCAAGGTTTTCCTTGGAGTGTGTATGTTTGGGAGAGTGTATGTGAGAGTGACTGTTTGAGAGTCAGAGTGAAAGTGTGAGTGTGTGAGAGAGAGAGTGAGTCTGGGTGTGAGTGTGTTTGTGAGAGAGTGTGTGTGTGAGAATGAGAGTGTGTGCAAGTGTGTATGTGAGACACAGTGTGAGAGAGAGTGTGTGTATGAGACCAAGCGAGTGTGTGAGTGACTGTGTGGCACATAGAGAGTGAATGTGATACAGTGTGAGACAGAGTGTGTGAGAGTGAGAGTCAGAAATACATTGTATATGAGAGAGAGAGTGTGAGCCGTGCCCTCCCAATCCATGGCCATCTGTCCCCTGCCCCCTCCATTCATCCTTTTCCAGCAATTCCCCTCTCTCCCTAAGCCCTGCCCTCCCAATCCATGGCCATCCATGTTTCTCTGTCACCTGCCCCCTCCATTCATCCCTTTCCAGCATTTCCCCTCTCTGCCTGAGGCCTGTCCTGCAATCCATATCCATCCATGCCCATCTGACCCCTCCATTCATCCCTATCCAGCAATTCCCCTCTCCCTGAGTCCTGCTCTTCCAATCCATGCCCATCCATGCTCCTCTGTCACCTGGCCCCTCCATTTTTCCCTATCCAGCATTTCCCCTCTCTGCCTGAGGCCTGTCCTGCAATCCATATCCATCCATGCCCATCTGTCCCCTCCATTCATCCCTATCCAGCAATTCCCCTCTCCCTGAGTCCTGCCCTTCCAATCCATGCCCATCCATGCTCCTCTGTCACCTGGCCCCTCCATTCATCCCTATCCAGCATTTCCCCTCTCTGCCTGAGGCCTGCCCTGCAATCCATATCCATCCATGCCCATCTGTCCCCTCCATTCATCCCTATCCAGCAATTCCCCTCTCCCTGAGTCCTGCTCTTCCAATCCATGCCCATCCATGCTCCTCTGTCACCTGGCCCCTCCATTTTTCCCTATCCAGCATTTCCCCTCTCTGCCTGAGGCCTGCCCTGCAATCCATATCCATCCATGCCCATCTGTCCCCTCCATTCATCCCTATCCAGCAATTCCCCTCTCCCTGAGTCCTGCCCTTCCAATCCATGCCCATCCATGCTCCTCTGTCACCTGGCCCCTCCATTTTTCTCTATCCAGCATTTTCCCTCTCTGCCTGAGGCCTGCCCTGCAATCCATATCCATCCATGGCCATCTGTCCCCTCCATTCATCCCTATCCAGCAATTTCCCTCTTCCTGAGTCCTGCCCTTCCAATCCATGCTCATCTGTCACCTGGCCCCTCCATTTTTCCCTATCCAGCAATTGCCCTCTCTACCTGAGGCCTGCCCTGCAATCCATATCCATCCATGCCCATCTGTCCCCTCTATTCATCCCTATCCAGCAATTTCCCTCTCTCCCTTAGTCCTGCCCTCCCAATCCATGCCCATCCATGCTCCTCTGTCCCCTGGCCCCTTCATTCATCCATTTCCAGTAATTCCCCTCTCTCCCTGAGCCCTGCCCTCCCATTCCATGCCCATCCATGCTCCTCTGTCCCCTGCCGCCTCCATTCATCCTTTTCCAGCAAGTCCCCTCTCTCCCTTCCATGACCCCCCCCCTCGCATCCATGCTCCTCTCTCTCCCATGTCCCAGCCTGGCCCGCCCTCTTCTCCCCCCCCCCTTCGCATCCATGTCCCCCCCTTCGCATCCATGCATCCCCCCCCCCTTCGCATCCATGCCCCCCCCCTTCGCATCCATGCATCCCTTTTTTTTTCTTCTTCGTTTTAACTTTACCTCCGTGGCGGTTCGTGCAGCGAAACGTCAGGGAAGGAGGCGGCGCTCCCAACGTCTTGCTTTCCCTTCGCTGTCTCCCGCCTTCTTTTGAAGGCGGAACACAGCGAAGGGAAGGCTAGACGTCGGGAGCGCCGCCTCCTTCCCTGACGCTTCGCTTCCGGATTTGTTTGGTTTGAGGCGAGGGCGGGGCAAAGACGGCTGGCTGGCTTGAAGGCTTCACACCACGAATCCGGCGCGAACCCTTCAGCCTGGGAGTGACGTCAGATGGCTTCATGGCTTCAAGGCTTCAAGGCTTCAGGCTTCAGGCTTCAGGCTTCAAGGCTTCAGGCTTCAAGGCTTCAAGGCTTCACAGAACGTTGTCCTCAGAACGTTGAGGGTGCGTTTTATTATATTAGATATGTCCTTGCAAACTAGCGTATGTAGGCAAAACCAAGAGGAAACTGAATACTAGAATTATAGAACATAAGAGCGCTCTAAAGAATAAATCTATAGAAAAACCATTAGTAGAGCACTCACTGGCCCTTGGTCATAAGTTCAATGAATATAAATTCTGTGCAATTTATGTATATAAAAATAAGTGGAGAGGTGGTTCAGTAGATACATACTTATTACGGAAAGAGCAGGAATTTATCTACAATTTGAATACCCTCTCTCCACATGGTTTAAATGCTGATACAGACTTATCTGTTTTTTTATGAGTCTCTTGGTCTTTCATGAGTCTTGTTTAAAAATTCCCTTTTTCATCATACGTTGTACTACAATTTTGTCTCTTACAATTGAAGGAGGTATCCAAGACATCCACCATATATTTAAGTTGATCTTTTCTCAAATTCTCATTAATTCAATTATGAAATATTCACTATTCCCCCTCTTCATTTTTTTTATATACATCCCTTATATATTTTGTGATGCCTTTTTTTGGGGGTCTATATTATACATATGATCCATTATTGGACTCCACAATTGATTGTTTATTCATTGGAATTCACAGATTTTAATATATTTTCAATAAACATAGAAGGTAAGCTACTTTTTAGTGACCTGGTTATTCAATTATTAATTTAATTTTGAAATCTTATCTAAATTAGTGACGTCCTGACCTTTGACCTTCTGAACTTGGATTTTGTAGGTTTTTATTTCCTTTGTTTTTTTATATATAAAAAATAGAGTAAAGGATCATTTTGATAATTTTCTTTATTAAATAAGTTACATGAAATGATCTATTCATCTATTTATACAATCAATAAATTTTAGTAACACCCTGACCTTTGACCTCCAGAGCTTGGTCTTTATAATTAGCGACGTCAAGAATTATTTGAATTGAGAAATCTTATCAAAATTAGCGACGTCCTGCTCTTTGACCTCCTGAATACAGATTTTTTTATATTTTTTATTCCCCCCTTTTTTTTAGAAAAATAGAGGAAAAGGACCAGTCACATTAAATCATTTATTTATTCATCTATTTATACAATCAATACATTTTAGCGACACCTTGACCTTTGACCTCCAGAGTTTGGTCTTTTTTAGTCTTTTTTAATCTAGTGTAACACAGAAAAAAGGTCTTTTTAATAATAATAAAAATTTAATACACCAGGTACACTATCCCCTATATTAAACAACTTCCCTACTATGGTTCAAGCAACTAGCAACATGAAATGAACATAGTGACGTCACAATTCTTTTAATGTATACTCTTAAAGATTCATTATCTCCCATGGCACCTTTTCTCATTATCTGTCCTCAGTTGTATTGTCCAAATTGATACACAACCTTTTTCAAAAGTAAAATATCATGATATAAATTATTGCGGGACCGCTACGTTTCTCAATCTGACCTTCGACCTTTTGCTTCCTGTTTAAAAACTTCCTCTATTTGCCGCCGTTTTTTTCAGCTACCTCGGAGATATATGACGGTAAATGGAAAGGCTCACCCTTTAAGGGGAGCCGATTACAACCGGGCTGAAGGCTCAGGAAGAACCTGGGGTGGGAGGGGGGAGAGGGAGGGAGGAGTGGGAGTGGATAGGAAGGATAAGAGATTGAAGGGTGATGGGAAAAGGGGCGGGTAGGGAGGAGGGGTGAAGAAGGGCTGTGAAGGGAGACACAGCGCCATGGCTTGGACGGCCAGGGGGCCAATAGCTTTGGTGAAAGTGGTAAATGCATCCTTGTACGGGATGCATTTGATTGCACAGCGTGCTATAGCAGACAGCACTGAGGAGGAACAGGGTGCTTGGACGGCACAGCCTGTAGTAATATAAGCAAGAAGGGCTGTGTACTCGGAGGGAGATGTTTATCAATGATGTTTATCAATGATGTTTACCAATGATTGTTTATGTGAAGAAATGTTATGCCTGCATGCGGGCAGGATTACAGAACAAGATGGACACGGCTAGTCTCCTGGCTTGGACGGCCAGGGGGCCAATAGCTTTGGTGAAAGTGGTAAATGCATCCTTGTACGGGATGCATTTGATTGCACAGCGTGCTATAGCAGACAGCACTGAGGAGGAACAGGGTGCTTGGACGGCACAGCCTGTAGTAATATAAGCAAGAAGGGCTATGTACTCGGAGGGAGATGTTTATCAATGATGTTTATCAATGATGTTTATCAATGATGTTTACCAATGATTGTTTATGTGAAGGTTTACGGTAAATAAAATTTTGGGACCTGGCTGCGGCCTAAATAAATCCACATTCGTTAAAGAAATTGGCTTCTGGTGTGGTGTTTGGATTAGAAGGGGGTGACTGAGTGAATGCCGAATGCCCGTGTTGTACCCACTCGATGTAAGTAATACTCTTATTGTAAAAGATATCACTTTCAGTCCCGTTTCGATCATCCCCTCCATTAGTTTTGTACGGCACCTTATGTCACTAGTTGTCCTTAGTTGTAAGAACTATTAATTCTTGTTTTGAGCCTCCGTGGTTATCATCGTGTAGCTCAGCTAAACACGAATGATGTCATTTATTTCACGCAAACAGTATATGAAGCTTTTGATCTTATTTAAATAACAGTCCTGGCTTAAGTTTTTTTAAAATAACAAGCATCCTATGATGTTTAAATTGTAAAAGATACCATTGTGGTTTATCTTATTGCAGGACCGCTACATTTCCAAACGTGACCCTTGAACTCTTGCTTCCGGTCATAAGCATTCTTGTTCACCGTCTTCTTTTTAGCTATCACTGAGATACGTGAGTATAATAACAATTCCATGTAAGTAATACTTTTAAAGATATCACTTTCGGTTTCCTTGAGGAAAATATTGAATGACGTCACTGATTTTACGTGAATAATAACTTATGAGGATAACATTGAACGACGCTAGTTATCCTATACAAAGAATAGTCCTGTTTTTTCTAAATAGTAAGCATCATTTGAGGTTTACCTAATGCATACATATCATCACCTTCTCATTTTTTCCTTACATTAGATTAGCAAGCTATGCTTTTGGCATCTCTGGCTTAGCTGTTTTTTTCAAACCAGATCCATTCTTCATACACGTGAGTCTTTATTCAACAGTATTTTTCCAATAGCACTAATTCAAACAATATCTTTTAATTGCAAAAACTTTCTTTTTGTCTTGTAGTGGCTAATAGGGCATTATACATGTGCCTTATATCTGGTAGCAAAGCGCACCTTATATATGGTAGCAAAGAATACTTATATAGGTGGGTGTCTTCATTTCTCCTTTATATTTTGGTTTGTTTTTGGTCTGTTTAATAATTTCAGTTTACTTGTCACTATATGAAACATATCACTATAAATATAGGACATAATTATCTCTTTTTTGATATTCTTGTTTATTAATTTGTTATTAACATTCAATAGAATCTTTTTATATGGTTTTTTATATAGAGCATGTTTTGGTATGTATCATTTTAGATCTATATTTGTTGTATGTGCATATACATGTATGTATATATATATATATATATGTATATATAATTACATTATATATGTTTTTATATGTAGAATTTGATATTATAACTGTTAATTTATATGTTTCTTATAGCCCCTGAAGCAGCCCAGTTGGGCGAAACACAGCCTGTGTCAGGCTGTCTATATATATATAGTTTGAAATAAACTATATTTATCTTTTTATACGATCTGCTCTTTTTTATCTTCCATCTTTTTATGTCATGCAAGATAAATGTTCTTATTTTTGCAGATTGGGAACAGTATTGTTCTAAGGCGACCAGTTAAGACAAATTTGAGTTTGGTGCGTTATTTTAGCTTTGATAACATGCAATATGACCATGACACATGCTTCAGTGTTCTTCATTCAGCTAATATGTAAAAATATAGCACAATGATCAACGGAAACTTTTATTTAGATGTTTAATAGTGAGAGTCATAATATATTGTAAACACTCTGGTGGTGGAGCAATGTAATTACACTTTTGAAACATCAACCCATTTATCTACAAATAGTATACAAACACCTTATGTTTTCAAATATTGGGACACAATTAGACTTTTTAAACTGTCAGCTTGCCTGCTATATTTTCAGTACTCTAGGATGGCTAGGAAGAGGTAATTTCATTTCATGGTTTTACTATCAGCTAAGGAAGAACTGCTAATTCCATTCAGTGGTTAGTATTTTATAAAATTTGCAATAATTCCATCTTCAACATATAGCACCACCCCTTTAAAATTGATTCACCCTATCATTGCAATATAATTTGTACCCTTGTATCAGTGTCTCTTTGGTTATCTTCCTTCTATCAGGTTTCTGAGATGCCTATTATATCTATCTCTTCATACTCTAATTCTCACACCTTACTTTTTAGTCTTCTAGCATTTGTATACAGACATTCTAAAGTATATCTTTTAAAAATCTACAATCTGCTTAGTAGTGGACAGGCATAATTAACAAATTTTACATTCTGTCTGCTCTTCCCTTTAAGACTGCTGGCTTACCTTTGCTTTTGTTGCAACTTCTCTATCAGAATTCCCTAACGTCTCTGTTTAGATAGCATCCTTCAAAGATACCTCACTCAGAACCAAGCACTCCTGAGTGACTGTTGCATTTTCCCCAGGTTCTAAATTAAAAACTGCTTTATCACTTTTTAAATGTTAGCTCCAGCAACCTGGTTCCATCCCTAATAAGGTGGAGCCTATCCTTTAGGAATAGGTTTCCTTTCCCCAGAATGTTGTAAGTTCCAATCAAATCTAAACCTTTCATCCATGTATTGAGACACCAGAGATATGCTAGCCTCTTAGATCCTGTATGTGGACTGGGGAACATTTCTGAAAATAGTACTAGGAGGTTCTGGATTTCAACTTTCTACCGAACAGCCTATATTTTGCTTCCTTTCATCACTGGTACTCGCATGTACTGAGACAGTCAGTTTTTCCCCAATATACTCTAAAATCTAACCTAAGTGATGCGCGAGGTCTGCCACCTTTCTGCCAGGCAGGCAATGACCAACTGATCTTCATGCCCATCAGCCATCCAGCTATTTATATAACTAATGATCAAATAACCAACTACAATCATCCTAACCCTTCCTTCCTGGGCAGAAGCCACTGCTGACACGTCCTCGGTACAAGAGACTATTGTATCCTCCGGAGCACAGGTCCTGTCTAGAAAATTGCTTCCTGCCTCATCAAGGTGATTCTTTCCTGTCAGAGGACCTATCCAAGGCAGCACAAAGGATTCCAGAGTGGAAGTAGAATCTCTCTACTATGTCCCTGTAGGTCTCCTCTACTTACTTCCCTGTCTTTCACAGCTCTTCAAAGTCTGCTACTCTAGCATCAAGAGATCAGACTCATTCTCTGAAAAACTTTTTATACCATGTGCACACATATGTTCTTTCACCAACAAGGAGATAATCATACATATGGCACTCTGTGCAACAAGCTGGAGTACATATTGCTAACGGATTGCTGTCTACATCTTAGTATTGGTGAGTTGTTCAATTATTTAATGTTGCTAAGGGAGTATGGATACCTAAAATATAGGGTTTTAATAGTATTTGATATATTATAGCCAGTCGATATTCAAAGTGATTTAAGCAGGCAGGTGATACTCCTACCAGAAGCAGAGCCAGGTTGAAGGCACGGGGGGAGCGAGAGTGGACTTCTGCTGGTGCTGGCTCGCATTTTAAATGCAACACATTGAATAAAAAATAGGCACCGGCGCTGGCGGAATTCCATTTGGGGGAGCGGCCACTTTCCTGGTGCCCCCTAGCTATGCCACTGACTCCTACATGCTTAAACGGCACTCAGCGGGTCGGCTGCCAGTTCTCAGTAGTGCTGCTCAATATTGGCTCTGACCAGAAATTAGAAAAGGAAGCAGGAGAAGGGCATTTTGGAAGCAGAATCAGGGAGGAGCCAACAGCTGTGTGGGTGCCGGCAATATTCACTGCTGGCACCCGCATTGCTAAGTGAACAAATAGGACCACATATATTAAGTCCTAACTTTGATTGCGTAGCTATGCTGGTGGCAGCACTGAATATCAGCCAGAACCTGTATAACTTCCAGGTACTGGCTTGAAGTGTGACAATATCATTTCCCCCTCCGTCCCCAAAATCTCACCAAAGCCCCTTCTAATCCCCTAGCTCTCCTTCCCACCTCCCTGAACATCACCAAAGCCCCTTCCTCCCTCCCACCCTCTGAACTTCACCAAAACCCCTTCTGATACCCAGTCCTCTCTCCCACTCCCTAAATATCACTAAAGTCCATTCTGATCTTCCAGCCCTCCCATCCACCCCCAAAGATCAATAACATCCCCCCAGAATCCCTCTGGGCATGTTTGATTCTTGATGGTCTAGTGGAGGATTGGGCACAAGCAATGCCCATTTGCTCCTGCTTGTCATGGCTGCCTCTTTGAAATGGCAGCCACAACCTCTAGAAGCATTGTCCAAGCCTGTTCCCTATACCCCGTGGGCTAAATATTGACCTGTATATCTTTATTTGTATTTGTTTCTAACTGCAATTAAATAATTGCTGTTTTGGTTGAATCAAATGCTGATGAAAATACTCTGTGGTGACAGTCAATATTCAGCCAGTTAGCCATGTGTAGGCTTTGGCACTAAATATCTGGGGCTAAATAGTGCTGCACTGGCTGCCAGAGCTTATGTAGGCCCCAGCCAATATTCATCCAGATTCTGCATGAATCTGGGCCTGCACATCTTTGCAGATTTGTTAGCAGCCCTCTGAGCCCCCTCAGGCATCCCCTAAGAGTCCCTTCTTCTTTCCCTCTCCCCCAGGTTGCAACCTTAAATACCTTCCTCCCACACCTCCCCACAACAATACCCACATCTCGGAACACCCATTGGTGTTCTAGTGTGGACAATGATGGCAAGAGTGAAACCCCTTCACTTCTGCCCCAGTGATAGCTTCTTCAATATGGCTTCCGTGACCTCTTGTGGCACCCTTATGATGCTACTGCAGTACTATAAGGCTGCTGCAAGAGGTCATGGCAGCCATTTTCCAGATGCTAGAGGCAGAAGCAAGGGGAGTGCACCCCGGTCCCCATTGTATCCACTAGACCACCAGTGATTGAAGGTACACCTGGGAGAGTCTATTGAGAAGGGGGTGGGAGTCACTGAAGGAGGTACTTAAGATCGTTCAGTGGGGAGAGTGTTGCCATTCTGGGGAGTGGGGGAAGGGAGATCAGACCGACACAGTTGGAGTTGCTACCTGGAAGGTAACCATTCACTAGCCAACTTTCAGCCCAGTGCCCGCTTGCCTTCACTGCATTAAGTTAGGGCAGCCTTTTTAAAAATCTCTGCAAATCGGCTAGCTTTCTGCACTGCCCTTTCTCTGCTGTAACTCTTCCTCTGCACCTCCCACAAAGTAGCTAGTTTTGGCATGGTGGTCATAGAGGATATTCAGAGGCACTGTCTGGTTAAATGTATTTATTTATTTATTGTATTTGTACCCCAAATTATCCCACCTATTTGCAGGCTCAATGTGGCTTACAGAGTGTTGTTATGACATAGTCATGACAGGATCTTAGATACAATCATTGATAAGCAGAGGTGAGGAATTAGAGAAGAAGGTGTTAGATAGGGTAATGTCCGAATTGTATTTTGATATCTGGGTGGGTTGGTGTGATTTTGTGTCGTTAAGGGTTCTCTTTGTAGGCTTTGTTGAAGAGGTGTGTCTTCAAAGATTTGCGAAAGTTAATTAGATTAGAATGCTGCTAAATATCTCTGATTAGCCCCAGATAACTGATTTTGGTGACCAGGAACCTCTCTTGGCTGCTTAAATTGCTTTAAATATTGACCCCTACAGGCAGTGGTGTGCTGGAGCAGGCTCTCACAGGCTCTCAAGAGCCGGTTGTTAAGTTTTTAAGAATTTTGGGAGCCGGTTGTTAAAGTAGGGCCCTCCATGGCTACTTTAACAACTGGCTCCCAAAATGTGGGCTTGGGCCCCCTGCTGAATTCTCTTTTACTTTGCTGGTGGGGATGCTGAGCCCTGCCAGCCAAGTAAATAGACTACTGCTGCTCCCCGCTCCTTGTTTCCAGCTCTGGGCAGCAGGCTGGGACTTCTCGAGCATGTGAGAGAAGTTCCAGCATGCTGCTCAGAGCAAGAGGTTGGGAGCGGTGGCAGTCCATTTATTGGCTGCCAGCAAAGGTATGCCTAGCATGCCCGTATGAAGGGAGGGGAGAGAGAGGCAAGTGTTGCCCCTCCCCCCCTCCCCCCCGGCCACCCCTGGCCCTTCCAAATGCAGAGCTGGCTATGTCCGGAGAAAGAGCATGTTGTTAAAAATTTACCAGCACACCCCTGCCTACAGGTTTAGTGAATCCAAGAGATTGTTCATGCTTTGGCTGTATTGTGCAAGGTGTAGTTGGTAGGCAATTGCATAGTTTGTTTTTAGTAATATTATTAATTTGTTAGTTTAAATATTGGATTGAACATTTGATCAGGCAGCTGAATTTCTAAATTCTTTTACTGGGAAATTTGACTGTAGAATTTTCCTTCTCTTCCTGTTTGTCATCACATCATCGAGAATGGATGGTTTAAGGAAGCTAGTTGCATATCTGTCAATGTAGAACAAATAAACACTTGCTTGAAAATTTAAAAACTTGTGTAATGCTAACAACACTATTTGTGGCACTATTGATGAAATGCCAGACAGAGGTGTTTGATTACAAACCTGGAAATGACTTCTTTCAGATATAATATCAACTACAGATAGATGTACAAAAAGCATTTCCATTCAAATTATCAGATATTTCAGTGACGTGGTGACCCTGTACATCTCTTCTTACTGCCTGAACAGGTCAATCTCAACTACATCTTAAGAAACAAAATATGTTTTATTTTTTATTACATTGTTGGCCTTTTGGGCTTTTCTGAGCAAGATTAAAAGTCTGAACAAGTTATTGTGCTCTTTGCAGGAACAAGAAAGGTGTCTTGTTCCCTTTGCTCTGACAACATTTCTATTGTGTTGTACACTTCAATAGTTTGAAGAACCCCATTGAAAGGGGTTTGGGTTTATATATATCACATTGGCATGAGACGTTTACATGTACTGAGTCAGGAGAAGTGAATTTATTCTCAGCCAGGCAGGATTGAACATAGGACACTTGCTGGTGCACATTAGATTGACCTTGTATCTCCCCCCTCCCAAAATAAAAGCCATGCGGTAAGATAACCCTTACTGCATGGCCATGCAGCGGGGAGCACTTACGGTCATCCATTGAGGGTTAGCACCGTGCTAGAGAAAAAAAAATTCCCATATTACCAGAAACAGTGCACGCTCCGGCCGGAATGACCACCAGCTGCTGCTGGTTCTTCCTGACCCAGAAACAGGAAGTTACGTCAGGGTTTGGCAGGGGAAGAGAGGGACAGATGTTGGAAATGGGGGATGAAAGAAAGAAAAAAAGGAAGAAGCAAGATAGTGGACATGAACTGAGGGTAGGAAAAGGGAAGAGAGGGAAAATGCATATAGATGGCAGGAAACGTGGAACTAGGCTGCTGGCATCAACCTTTAAAAGGGAGATAGAGGGAAATGGGGGAAAAGATAGTGATAGAAGTGTAGTACCATCCACCTGGGCAGGATGAACAGACAGATGCAGACACGTTATCAGAAAGTAGGGAGGCTAACAAACCACGTAACACAATAATAGTGGGTGATTTCAATTATCTCAATATAGACTGGGTAACTGTAACATCAGGTCATGCTAAGAATGTAAAGTTATTTGATAAAATCAAGGACTGCTTTATGGAACAGCTGGTTCAGGAACCAACAAGAGGGGGAACAATTCTAGACTTAGTCCATAGTGAGCACATGATCTGATGCAGGAGATAATGGTGCTAGAGACACTTGATAACAGTGATTATAACATGATCAGGTTAGATGTGGAGGGGCATTTTCGATATGATGTTCAAGTTTGACTTTGGATATTTAGCTTAATTTCCTGTTTTCCAAACAGAGGCCAAGCCAGGTCACAAGTACCTGGCAGAAACCCAATTAGCAGCAACATTCTATGATACCAATCCCAGGGCAAGCATTTGCTTCCCCATGTCTGTCTCAATAGTAGATTATGGACTTTTCCTCCAGGAATTTGTCCAAACCTTTTAAAACCCAGATATACTAACTGTTGTTACTACATCCTCCGGCAAATAGTTCCAGAGCTTAATTATTCACTGAGTGAAAAAATATTTCCTCCTATTTGTTCTAAAAGTATTTCCATGTAACTTCCTCAAGTGTCCCCTAGTCTTTGTACTACTCCATTTGCTTCTACTACAGAAGTTAAGCTGCAGAAGCGCTAGTCAGGTAGGTCAAGTTTATCTTGGAACTCTGCTGAAACTGTATCATTGGAACTAAGGGCCAAACCTGGGCCCAACTGTGCTGAATACTGGAAGACAGTATTTTAACTCTGGGACTCTAGCTCAGAGACAAACTGTTTGTATTGCCTTTTGAGATCAGGATCAGTGCACACCATGGCCTTGCCAGACCATCCATGGGACAGAAATGAATATATATATATTAGGACTGGGTGTTTTGTTTATTTTCTCCAGATCTGTGTTTTCAAGGTACCAGGCCCCCACCCCCACTCAAACTGCTACAGAAAGGAATGGAGAACAAAACAAAATATTATAACACCTTTGTGTTATTCTATGATTTGACTGCACCTCGAATATTGTGTGCAATTCTAGTCACTGCATCTCAAAAAAGATATAGTGGAAATAGAAAAGGTACAGAGAAGGGCAATGAAAGTGATAAAGCGGATGGGACAACATCCCTATGAGGAAAAGCTAAAGAGACTAGGGCTCTTCAACTTAGAGAGGAGATGGCTGAGGGGACATATGATAGAAGTCTATAAAATATTGAGTCTTTCAAAAATACAAGGACTAGGGGACATGCAATGAGTCCAATAAGTAGTAAATATAAAACAAATAATAAAAAATATTTCTTCATTCAATGTCTAATTAAACTGTGAAATTTGTAGTAGAGAATGTTGTAAAAGCTGTTAGCTTAGAAGGGTTTTTAAAAAGTTTATACAATTTCCTAAAAGAAAAGTCCATAAGACATTATTACAATGGACATGGAAAAATCCACTGCTTATGTCTAGGACAAGCAGCATAAAACTTGTTTTACTCTTTTGGAATCTTGCCAGCTACTTGGACCTGGATTGGCCAATATTGGAAACAGGATACTAGGCTTGATGGACATTCAGTCTGTCCAAGTATGACAATGTTATTATTTTCTTATGACTTTTAAAGGGGCATGAACACTTGTTTCAATATTTATTTTGGTGTGTAATGATTATAAGTGTACATTGTGAGCCCATTAGGGACAGTGCAATTACCTGTTGAATTGTATGTAAACCACCTCAATTTGTGCTTGAAAGAGGTAGTATATCAAATTAATAAATGATAGGAGATTAATGTTTTTGAACACCTTGTGGTTCAAACATCATATCTCATTTTATGAGTACAAAAAAACAACAACACACATTTATGTACATAAGTATTTACAATAGTTCACTCCTGCTGTATGCTTTGTAGAATTATGCACCACTATGAACTGAAATATATAATTTATATAGAAAAAATAGCCTCAAAGGCCCAGGGAACCTCGAATTAGGACTCCACTGAGATGGCCAACATCATAGGCTCCTCCTGCCTTTCGGAAGGCAGGAGGAGCCTATGATGTTGGCCATCTCAGTGGAGTCCTAATTCGAGGTTCCCTGGGCCTTTGAGGCTATTTTTTCTATATAAATTATATATTTCAGTTCATAGTGGTGCATAATTCTACAAAGCATACAGCAGGAGTGAACTATTGTATATATTTTTGTATATTATTGCACTCCAGACAATTGAGAAAAATTGTTGTACATAAGTATTGCCATACTGGGACAGACCAAAGGTCCATCAAGCCCAGTATCCTGTTTCCAACAGTGGCCAATCCAAGTCAAAAATACCTGGTAAGATCTCAAAAAAGTACAAAACATTTTATGCTGCTTATCGGAGAAATAAGCAGTGGATTTTCTCCAAGTCCATTTTAATAATGGTCTATTGACTTTTCCTTTAGGAAGCCATCCAAACCTTTTTTTTAAACCCCGCTAAGCTAACTGCTTTTACTACATTCTCTAGCAAAGAATTCCAGAGTTTAATTTCATATTGAGTGAAGAAAATTTTTCTCTGATTCGTTTTAAATTTACTACTTTGCAGCTTCATTGCATGCCCACTAGTCCTAGTATTTTTGGAAAGAGTAAACAGATGCTTCACGTCTCTGTTCCACTCCACTCATTATTTTATAGACCTCTATCATATCTCCTCTTAGCCATCTTTACTCCAAGCTTGAAGAGTCCTAGCTGCTTTAGCCTTTCCTCATAGGGAAGTCGTCCTGTCCCCTTTAACATTTTCGTTGCTCTACTCTGCACCTTTTCTAATTCCACTATATCTTTTTTGAGATGTGGTGACCAGAATTGAACACAATATTCAAGATGTGGTCACACCATGGAGCAATACAAGGCATTATAACGTCCTAATTTTTGATTTTTATTCCTTTCCTAATAATACCTAACATTCTATTTGCTTTCTTAGCCACCGCAGGTCACTGAGCAGAAGGTTTCAATGTATCATCAATGACGACATATAGATCCCTTTCTTGGTCGCTGACTTCTAAAGTAGAACCTTGCATTACGTAGCTATAATTCGGGTTCCTCTTTCCCACATACAACACTTTGCACTTGCTCACATTAAACATCATCTGCCATTTAGACGCCCAGTCTCCCAGTCTCATAAGGTCCTCTTGTAATTTTACACAATCCTCTTGAGATTTAACAACTTTGAATAACTTTGTGTCATCAGCAAATTTAATTACCTCACTAGCTACTCCCTTCTTTAAGTCATTTATAAATATATTAAAAAGTAGCAGTCCTAGCACAGACCCCTGGGGAACCCCACTAACTAGCCTTCTCAATTGAGAATACTGACCATTTAACCCTACTCTCTGTTTTTTTAAATCTTTTAACCAGTGTTTAATTAACAACAAGACCCTACGTCCTATCCCATGACTCTCCAATTTCCTCTGGAGTCTTTCATGAGGTGCTTTGTCAAACGCCTTTTGAAAATCCAGATACACAATATCAGCCGGCACACATTTATCCACATGTTTGTTCACCCCTTTCAAGAAATGTAATAGATTGGTGAGTCAAGATTTCCCTTCACTAAATCCATCTTGGCTTTTGGGCTCATTTTTGAAAGAGAAGGACGTTCATCTTTCGACATAAATCAGAAGATGCACGTCCTTCTCCCAGGGACGTCCAAATTGGTATAATCGAAAGCCAATTTAGGATGTCTCCAACTGCATTCCGTCGCAATGACGGCCAAAGTTTAAGGGGGCATGTCGGAGGCGTAGCAAAGGTGGGTCTTGGGTGTGCCTAACACTTGGACATCCTTGACCCATAATCGAAAGAAACAAAGAATTCCCTGACGAACACTTGGACATTTTCTCCTGGACCTGTTTTTCTTACGACTAAGGTACAAAAAGGTGCCCGAAATGACCAGATGACCACCGGAGAACATCGGGGATGACCTCCCGTTACTCCTTCAGTGGTCACTAACCCCCTCCCACCCTCAAAAAACATCTTTTAAAACATTTTGTGCCAGCCTCAGATGTCATACTAAGGTCCATGACAGCACATGCAAGTCCCTGGAGTAGCTTCGTAGTAGGTGCAGTGCACTTCAGACATGTGGACCCAGGCCCATACCCCCTACCTGTTATATATATGGAGGAAACAGCGAGCCCTCCAAAACCCACCACAAACCTACTATACCCACATCTAGGTGTCCCCCTTCACCCATAAGGGCTATGAAAACATTCTTCTTCAACAAGTCCTACAATTGAGAACATGTGGAGGGGCATAATCGAATTGAAACGCCTATCTCCATGGGCGTTTATCTCCGAGAACGGGTCCGTGAAGGGGTGGGCCAAACCGAATTTTCGAAAAAATGGATGTTTTTGAGCTGGGCGTTTGTTTTCTTTAGCGATAATGGAAACTAAAAACGCCCAGCTCAAAAACGCCCTAATCCGAGCCATTTGGTCGTGGGAGGGGCCAGGATTGGTAGTACACTGGCCCCCCTGATATGCCAGGACACCAACTGGGCACCCTAGGTCAGTGCGGTGGACTTCAGAAAAAGCTCCCACATGCATAGCTCCCTTACCATGGGTGCTGAGCTCCCAACCCCCTCCCCCAAAACCCACTACCCACAAATGTACAACACTACCATAGCTCTTAGGGGTGAAGGGGGCACCTACATGTGGGTACAGTGGGTTTTGGAGGCCTCCCATTTACCAGCACAAGTGTTACAGGTGTGGGGGGGATGGGCCTGGGGCCACCTGGCTGAAGTGCACTGCGGTACCCACTAAAAGTGCTCCAGGGACCTGCATACACGCAGGCCTCTAGGACTGGTTGCTGCTATAAAACATTGGCACACCAGTTGACACCTGAAGACTAATCTCTCCGAAAACGTCCTTTATTGGAATAACCACCTTTACTCACCGTTAACTGCAGATCAGAGGTTGTGCCCCACTGACAACGAGTCTCCCTGGTACTGAGATGAGCAGTAGGTCAGAGCTGGCAGAATGCTGTACAATGCCCTCTTTCAGCCACATTCAAGGGAAGAACTAAGTTGTCTAACGTGGCTAACACAGGAAAGGGAACTAAAACTGGCTTACAAAAATGGCCACTACCGCATGGACTACAACAGGAAACACAACAGGGCACTCTGACCCAGTAGGCAGGGGGAAAAGCACCATGGGAGAAGAGCCTACCAACTACCAACGTCGTGAGACTGTAACACAAGCTAATGAAATCACGGAGCCCAATACCCTACACCCACCACAATGCAATGCTGATGTGACCCTGTACTGCACCCGAGAGCCACATCTGACCCAGGGAAAGGCTGTGACAGGATCGAACACATTCTGCAGTCATGGAGGTGGGTACAGCATTTGAGGCTGGCATAGAGGCTGGAAAAAAAGTTTTTAAAGTGGTTTTTTTTTGGTGGGAGGGGGTTAGTGACCACTGGGGGAGTCCGGGGACGTCATCCCCGATTCCCTTCAGTGGTCATCTGGGCAGTTGGAGCACTTTTTTGGGACTTGTTCGTGAAAAAAAAGGGTCCAAAAAAAGTGACCCAAAATCGCAGTAAAACGCCTTTTTTTTCGATTATCAGCTAAAGATGCCCATCTCTCCTCGGCTGATAACCACCCCCAGTTTAGCCTCCACCACGCCTCCGACACGCCCCCGTCAACTTTATTCGTTCCCGCGACGGAGTGCAGTTGGAAACGCCCAAAATCGGCTTTCGATTATACCGATTTGGGCACCTTTGCGAGACAAACGTCTATCTCCCGATTTAGGTCGCACTATAGGCGTTTTTCTCTTTCGAAAATAAGCTGGATAGCCTCACTAAGTCACTTCACCAACCCACTCAAGTATGAACTCCCACCTTCTATAACTACCCTAATCACTCTCCTCCCTCTTCTCTCTTCCCTTCCTTGATCGCTACACATTACTAACTGTACCTGATATCATGAAATGACAATGTTAACAAATCTATGTAAGCCACATTGAGCCTGCAAATAGGTGGGGGAATGTGGGATACAAATGCAATAAATAAAATAAATAAATAAATAAATAAATGGTAAATGTGTACAGTTATGAGTAGTGGGTTTTGGGGGGCTCAGCACACAAGGTAATGGAGCTATGTACCTGGGACCAATTTATGAAGTCCAATGCAGTGCCCCCTAGGGAGCCCGGTTGCTGTCCTGGCATGTCAGGGGGGACCAGTGAACTACAAATGCTGGCTCCTCCCATGACCAAATAGCTTGCATTAGGACGTTTTTGACATGGATGTCTTTGGTTTCGAAAATCACCGAAAGTCAGAAATGTCCATGTCTAGGGACGTGCAGATTTAAGGATTTGGACGTCTCTGACGGTATTTTCGAAAAAAAAGATGGGCATCCATCTTGTTTCAAAAATACGGCCATCTTGTTTCAAAAATACAGGTTTCCCCACCCCTGGATTTTGCTGTTTTGCAAGGACATCCAAATCGCAACTTGGACGTCCCTTTCGAAAATGCCCCTCTTTGTCTCATTAATCCATGCTTTTGAATATGCTCTGTAATTTTGTTCTTTATAATAGTCTCTACCATTTTGCCCGGTATTGACGTCAGGTTCACTGGTTTATAATTTCCCGGATATCCTCTGGAACCTTTTTAAAAAATTGGCGTTACGTTGGCCACCCTCCAATCTTCCGGCACTAAGTTCAATTTTAAAGATAAATTACATATTACTAACAATAGTTTCATAAATTCATTTTTCAATTCTATCAGTACTCTGGGATGAACACCATGCAGTCCAGGAGATTTGCTACTCTTCAATTTGTCAAATTGCCCCATTACATCCTCTGGGTTTATAGAGATTTCATTCAATTTCTCTGACTCATCAGTTTTGAATACCATTTCTAGCACCGCTATCTCTCCCAGATCTTCCTCGGTGAATGCGCAAGCAAAGAATTCATTTAATCTCTCCGCTATGGTTTTGTCTTCCCTGATTGCCTTTTTTTACCCCTTGGTCATCTAGTGGTCTAATCAATTCTTTTGCCAGCTTCCTGCTTTTAATATACCTAAAAAAAAAAAAAAAAAATTACTATGTGTTTTTGCCTCCAACGCATATATGAAATTAATACTGTGGTATGTTTGTGTTTTTGTAGGTTCAGCATGAGATACCAGAAGAGCACTAGGAAGGTGAGGCTGCATCTTCTGCCACCAGGACAGCTGACTTGGAGGCTGATGTACCTATACCACCTTCAAGGAGAAAGATATGCCATCTGAAGGTGCCATAACAGAAGAACGAATGAATCGCCATCATGCAAGTTGATGAAGTCATCAACTGATTTATAGTGGTGAGTGCTTTCTTGAGAAAAAACCAGCAACTATTCACCAATCAGGAACAAATTCTTCGGCTCAAGATGCAAATGCTAGCACTCTCAGAGCAGAAGCTGGAATTGAGAGATAGATAGATAGATGTTAATAAGCTGATGGTTGTGTGCAATGAAATTAAAGATATCCATAGGGACCTGCTGGTATAACTGATCTCCCATTCCACCACTTGCCTTCTTTAACTACATCACCTCATCATTTCAGCTGCCTTTCAACTACATGAACTTGTAAGATAAAAAGTATCCAAGTCACTGCCAATTACCTCTTTGGGTTAATCGAAAACCTGACAGGCTAGATGTGTTCCAAAGACAGGGTTGAGAATTCTTGCACTAGAGGTTGGATTGGGGAATCTACAAAGGGTAATGCTAAGTACAAGACAAAAAGCAGGGACCTAATGACTTACATGGACATAGAAGACAATCAGGCAAAGACTCACAATGAGATATTTTCCAATCAGCAACAAACAGTCCAGCAAGACAAGTGAGGTTGGCATTTGTACATAACTCACAGCAATTGTAAATACTGATGTTTAAATGTATTGTCCTACACATCAATGTACTTTGCAACAAGTCCCCAACACGCCTTCTGTATACACCTGGAAATATAGATATATGCCTGATGTGTTTACATATATATTGCCATCATTCATTCAAATGCTGGGGTTGCCACATTTAAATTAATAAGCTTTCTAAAATGGTCTCTATAACATGGAGACTACTACATAGCAGCAGGCCTAAACAAAATGTATAGTTTATCTAAAAGTGGCTGAATATTGTTGCTATCTGGATAGTTTATCAACTTTGCCCTTGCCCTGCCCTCCTTCCTTTCCTTCACTATATGGAAAGTGTAAACTAGAGGGATTTTCAGTCCCAGACTGTCTGTGTAGTAACTGAAAATCTACACAGAGCAGAGCTACAGTATATGTTCACCAACTGCCGTGAACATGTCATGCCATTTGCATAGCAGCCCTTACAATTATTTTATCTACTTCTGCCCTTTTTAAACTACAGACCTGAATTGTTGTGTTTGCAAGCAATTGTGTTACTTTATATCACATCTTTCACCAGATAATTACTTGAAAATTCTTATTCAATATTTCTTCGCTTGCGTTGCAGGTCATATCCATATTTTCCGTGCCTTGAAGAGGAAACAAGTCACAGAGCAGGTACACGATGTGCTAATTGAGCTGTAAATGTTAACACCATTAAAAGATGTAAGAATAAGAAGCAGCTGCACTCTTAGATCTGACTGAGGGACTCATAAAAAGAAAATGTCAGCTCCAGAAGCTCAAGTGAAAATAAAAATAAATGGGAATGTTACCATTTATTACAGATCACCCTTACTACAGCTCACGTGACATGCAATGAACTTTTAAAACAAGAAGGTTTGCCTGAGTTGCTTTCAAAGGAGGCAGAGAGGATCCCTTTATCAGGGGCCCAACGTGTGCCAGTTTGGAGTTACAGCCCGGCTACCTCGGGGTCTTTGTGGCAATTTCATTTGTGGTGCACATCCGCTACGCGTGTCCAAATTTTTTTTTCTGGCGCTCGTCAGCTACGCTTGTCAAGTGGCATTTGACACGCGTAGGTCATTACCACCCGGTTACTGCATGAAACCTTCCCTCTAAGTCAATGGCTAGTGGTAAGGTCTCAGACCCAAAATGGACGTGCGCCAATTTTTATTTTGCCGCATGGCGTCAAAAAAAATTTTTAAAGGCCTTTTTTTTACAGGCGTGCTGAAAAATGGATCTGCGTGCGCCCAAAGCCAACGCCTACACTACCGCAGATCATTTTTCAGTGCACCTTAGTAAAAGGACCCCTCAGTCACTTATAAGTCATAAGCAATCAGAGCAGATTTTCAGGAACATGGGCCACATGTCCTTTTGCCTACTCAGCTTGCATTTAGTATGATCAGTTTCTAACATACACATTTAACAAAAGTGAACTACGTGTAGGTGTTAGAAATGACAGCTCAAAACACATGCTGCTTGATATTCAAAGTGATTTATATGGCTTGTAGTGGCTCCTGGATTTTTAAATCACTTTTCATTGCTAACCAGTGGCGTAGCTATGTGGGGCCACGGGGGCCTGGGCCCCCGTTTATTTGGCCCTGGGCTACCTTTGCTGGCGGGGGACCCCAATCCCCGCTAGCTGAGGTCCTCTTCTTCCCGTGAAGGCAGGACATGCAGGACGTCAGAAACAGAACGAAGCCTTCACGGGAAGAAGAGGACCTCAGCTGGCGGGGATTGGGGTCCCCCGCCAGCAAAGGTAGCCCACGATGGGGGCGGCGGGAGGGGGGGACGAGAGGGTCGTCGTCAGGGGTCGTCAAAGTTGTTGTTATTGGTGGTGGTAGTGGCGGCGGGGGGGGGGCGCAATGGCGGGGGGGGGGGGGGGTTGTCGGCACTGGGGGGGGGGGGGGAAATGTGCTCCCTCACCTTGGTCTCTGGACCCCCCTCCCGCCGAAGTCTGGCTATGCCCCTGGTGCTAACCATGAATGTTCAGCAGAACTTAACCGGTTAGTGCCACTTAATATTTGTGGTTAGCACTTGAGTCGAAACCGGCTATCTTGTGGCCATTCCAGAGTTGGCATTTACCTGATTAGTTGCTAAAATTCAGCCCTTAACCACATATCTACATAAATTAGGCCGCATAGAAAGCAGTTCTATATTATTTGATTCATTTTTTTTCCAGTTAAGAGCTGATTACAATTAACCACATAAGTTTTAGAGGTCACCATATACCTAGAATATCCAGGAATACATCCCGCAGTGGATATAAAAACGCCGACCGACACCAGCTGAATATCGGCCGGATGGAAGAAATTAGCAATTTCTTTACAGACGGGGGTAAATCCTATCTGACATTTTAACTAATATCTGCGGTGCATTATATATATTTGTGTGCATGTCTGTATCTGTGTGCAATGAAATATACCACCATATACATGTGGGACAGAGTCTGGTGTTGTCTAAGAACTGTTGACATTTTCTATGTAGAACAGAGCCAGCGTAACTGATAGCTGGGCAACTGGAAGCATAACACATACACCAAGAAAGAGGCAGAGAGAATTAAAAAGAAAAAACACCCCAAAACCTTTCATTTGTATTTCCAGTTTGGTGTGAAATTACATTTTACAAACAGAAGACACTTGGTTGCTCCCAGCACAGCATGCATACTATGTTCACAGGTTTCTAATTGGATCCAACTTTTTGCACTCTGAAAAACAGAAAAATAAATACAACTTGAATTTGATTTTATACAGCATCTATCTCACTATGTAGAACTCTTAAGATCTGATTCAGATAAACTTTACAGGCATGACAGTTTGTACACAAATAGGCAAAGTAATGCATAAAGGACCCTATATGCTGAAATTTCTAACATCCAATTTTAAGGCTATTTTGTTAGAAAACCTCTGTATTAACTGATGGGGGCATTCACAGCATTTTAGGGAACACAACCATTCAGTTAACACAAGACAATGACTTCTATTTTGATTTAACACCACAAACAAAAACAAAGAGTGTAGTTTATTTGTTATTTATTTACAGTGTGTGATGTGCCTTCACTCAGATACTTAGCAATTGCAAAGGTTTACAACAGCATGGTTTAGTAAAAGAGGCCCTTGGTTTCTAGGCAGAGATACTTGGGAAGAGAATTCCAGAGGGCAGGGGCCAAATAAAAAATGCTGATTAATTTGTGGCATCTAGCCAGACTCTTGATAGTAGAGGGATCAGTACCTAAGGGGCCCTTTTACTAAGCTGCGTAGGCACCCACGTGCTCCCAATGTGCGCCAAATTGGAGTTACCGCCTAGTTACTGTGTGGCCCTTGCAGTAATTTCAATTTTGACGTGCATCCGCTATGTGTGTCCTAAAAATATTCTGGCACGCATCAGCACCATGCGTCAAGTGGCATTTGACGCACGTAGGTCATTACCGCCGGGTTACCGCATGAGACCTTACCGCTAAGTCAATGGCTGGTAGTAAGGTCTCAGACCCAAAATGGACGCGCAGCAATTTTCATTTTGCTGCACATCCATTTTGGGCAAAACATTTTTAAAGGCAATTTTTGTAGGTGCGCTGAAAAATAATTCTGCAAGCGCCCAAAACACGTGTCTACACTACTGCAGGCCATTTTTTTCAGTGCACTTTAGTAAAAGGACCCCCTAAATTGTTGTTGAAATCTCAACATACGTGTCGGACAATAGGGAATAAGTAAGTTTGGTAAATATTAGGGTTGGCCTGAATAAAAGGCTTTATAACCTACAAATTTAATTAGTCCATAGCCAATGCAACCAATCATTTACCCCACTGAGAAAAAAAGAAAAAAAAAAAACTAAGTGCCCAGCATTCATCCATTAAAATTTGACCTGGATATTCAATGCCAAACCCCTATCCTAGCACTGGCAGTGAATATATGGGCATTTGGTGGCACTCTGAAGTTAACCGAGTAGGTTCTATATTCCGTACTGTTCCCAGATATTTAACTAGACATAGCTAGGGCTACCTTTTGTGCAGTCAAACATACTCAGTTAGCTATCTGGGCACTGGAACTGAATATCAGTGATGCCCAAATATTTTCCAAGTCCATCTCGACTCCAGCCCTGGACTGCCCTGACACTAACTACATAGTGGTACAGTGGTTAGAGTAGATATTCAGCACCACGGTCCAATTAAGTGCTGCAGAATATCTCTCTTAGCATGATTGAACTTATCCGTGTAAACCCCCCCCCCCCCTGTAAGGGTTAATGTTTTTTTGTTTTGTTTTTAAATCAGCTTAGCAGGACTTAACTGGGCTGGAGCATCTCTTGCACAGCTTCACCTTGTTATCCTTTATCCTTCATCATTTATTAAACATAATATACCAGGGGGTCTTTTACTATGGCGTGCTCACATTTTTAGCATGTGCTGGAGACACCCATAGAAATACATTGGCATCTCTAATGTTTAGCGCACACCTGTTTTTAGTAAAAGACCCCTTCACTCTCCTTGCAGGCAAATCAAAGTGGTTTACAATAAAAATAATAAAGAAGAAAATTTTGAAAAAGACAGAAAGGAACTCCAGTCAGAGACAGGAAAAGAGCAGACATTCGGTTTCACACAAACACTAAATATTTTATGATTTCATTCCAGTTGAAACATTTTTGGCAGCTTGTTCTACTGTACTCAGATGGGTTTTTTTTTTAAAAATTAAACTTGTACTCGCTAACCTGTAGCACAGCTGATTGTAAGCAACAATTTCTGCAAAAACGTCACTGGTTATCTGTACAATAGAGGGATAAATTTAAAACACAACTAGTCTGGTCTTCAAGGCCCTAAAAGAAAATGAGCCAAAATACATGAAGAACAGGATCTCCCTCTATGCACCTCCAAGGTGGTTAAGGTTATAACAGGAAGTATCACTAACCACACTTTCTCTAAAGAAAATCATACAATGTGACAGCCACTAACAAACTTTTCCAGAGTAACCCTCACACTCTGGAATACACTCCCGGAGAAGCTTTGCCTACTGCAAGATTATTTCTGCTTCAGCACATAGGTGAAAACCTGGCTCTTCTCCCAAGCCTTTAATGGAAGAAGTAACTAACTAACTAGCTAATCACACACACACAATGACTAGACGCACTGCACATACCATAGTAGGACTTGTTTACAACACATGCACTTTTTCCTTAAATTAGGCACACTTGTCTTCTATTCAAATTCATATTTATCTTATCTGTCTATATGTTCCACCTCTACTTATCCTCTGTGTAATCTACTATGATTTTTTAATGTGTGTTGTGCTGACATTGTTAATAGCATCATAGGCGGTCGGTGGCCCAACTGTTTGGGGAGACTAAAGGGGGCGGGGTTAGGGGTGGAGCCAGGGGTGGAGCTTAAATCCATAATTGTCTGATAACACACAGAAAAAAAATAAAAATAATAGTCACAATTAATACCTTTTATTAAATTTAGATATTAGATATGTATCATGTCAAAGAATACAATGGTTGCTCAAAGCATATACTAACCACAATCGCTCAACTGCAAAACACTATGCACAACTTTGTGCAAAAACACACTCAGAACCTTACTGTACCATAAATATTTTACTGGGCAGAACTTAATACACCAATATAGCACCCATACGGAAAATGCAGACCGTCAACAATATGAAACAAGGGATCATAATATCACAATTCTCATGTACAGCCACAAAACACCCTAATTCATGTTTAATGTGGGATAAAATGCCATAAATAAGTAAATAAATATAAACTTTTAATGTTGAGCACCTGATTCTCAAAGTGGACATATTCCAAACACTATAATGAAAATAAAATGATCTTTTCTACCTTTGTTGTCTGGTGACTTTGTTTTTCTGATCATGCTGGCCCAGTATCCGATTCTGCTGCTATCTGTCCTCTTAACTCCATTTCCAGGGCTTCCTTTCCATTTATTTCTTTACTTTCCGCCTTTCTTCTTCATTTCTTGCTCTATATCCTAAGTAAAATCTGGGTCCTCCGCAGACTTGAATGTCCAGTGTATCCAGCTTCTGCCTATTTTCTCCATCAATGTGCAGTTTTTCTTCTCTTTTCCTTTTCCCTCATCTCATCTCCGTCATCTCTCTTCTCTTCCCTCCCCTCTCCTCTATGTCCAGCAATTTCTCCTCTCTCCCTGGCCGTATGGCTCCAGAAAAAGGAAGACGGATTGAGCCAGCCGGGTTTTACTTCCATTGCTTTCAATGGAAGTAATTGAGCCAGCCGGGTTTTACTTCCTTTTTCTGGAGCCATATGGTAACCCTGGGCACAGTCCTCCCATCCATGTCCACCCATGCTCCTCTCTCCCCTGCCCCCCTCCATTCACCCATATTCAGCAATTCCCCTCTTTCCCTGAGCCCTGCCATCTCATCCATGCTCCTCTCCCCTGCCCCCCTCCATTCACCCATATTCAGCAATTCCCCTCTTTCCCTGAGCCCTGCCATCCCATCCATGCTCCTCTCTCCCCTGTCCCCCTCCATTCACCCATATTCAGCAATTCCCCTCTTTCCCTGAGCCCTGCCATCCCATTCATCTCACTCTCTCCCCTGCCCACCCTCTTCTCCCCCCAAGATCCCTTTACTTTTTTTTTCTTTCAAATTTACCTCCAGTCCGGCAGCGCAGCGACAGACAGCGTCAGTGAAAGCGCTCCCAGTAAAAGCGCTTCTCTTAGCTCAGTGCCCCGCCTTCTTCTGACATCATGATGTCAAAGGCGGGGCACTGAGCGAAGAGAAGCGCTTTTACTGGGAGCGCTTTCACTGACGCTGTCTGCCGCTACGCTGCCGGACTGAAGGTAAATGTAAAAAAAAAAGGAAACGGATCTTGGGAGAAAGAGGGCGGGCAGTTGGGACGAGCGTCGTCATCAGGATCCGATCTTCGGCTGGGGAGGCTAAGCCTCCCCAAGCCTCCGATACCGGGCGCCTATGAATAGCATACTCTGTTATAGTGTGTACTGTTATTTTACTGCTTTGATTGCTTATGTACAGGTTATTCTTGCAGTACACCGATGTTAGAGAATGGAGTGATTTGATATGAAGGATACTGCAGGTGCATTCTATATATACTAAAGAGAGATGTCTATAAAAAACCTTGGCTTAGTGTATAGCCTTATCATGCAGTTAGAAACTATTTTAGATGAATTTGTTTTTCTTAGGAACATGTGAGGTGAAGTTTTGACCTTTTCCTTTTACCTCTTAACTGACTTGTACTGCGTTCACTGAGACCCTTATCTAGTCTCCCAAACTTTAAAGCTGAACTGAAAGCTCACTTATTTGCAGACGCTTATCGCAGGGGCCCTTTTACTAAGCTACGTAGGCGCCTATGTGTGCCCAACACGTGTCAGTTTTGAGTTATCACCTGGCTACAGTGTGGCCCTTGCGGTAATTTCATTTTTGACGTGAGTCTGCTACGTGCGCTGGAAAATATTTTTATTTTCTGGTGTGCGGGCGGTAATCGGGCAATAATCGGCATTTTACGTGCATAGACCATTACCGCCTGGTTACCGCGTGAGACCTTACCACTAGGTCAATGGCTGGCAGCAAGGTCTCAGACCCAAAATGGACATGAAACAATTTTCATTTTGACACGTGTCCATTTTCGGCAAAAATGTTAAAAAGGCATTTTTTTTACAGGTGCCCTGAAAAATTATTCTGTGCATACCCAAAACACGCGTCTATACTACTGCAGGCCATTTTTCAGTGTGCCTTTGTAAAAGGGCCCCAATGTCTTTTACATCAAATGGACAGAGCTGTCTGTTTGTAACAGAACACTCCATCCCTGGCCACCTTTAAATCCAGGCTAAAGGCCTACCTGTTTGATGCTGCTTTCAATTCCTAACATGTCACCTGCTCGTAACCTTTATCTTGTCTTCCTCTCTTCAATAGTCCCTTTTTCCTATGTGTCCTATCTGTCTGTCCTTCCCTTATCCCTTTTTTGTCCTGTCTGTCTGTCCTGATATAGATTGTAAGCTCTTTTGAGCAGGGACTTTCTTTTCTTCATGTTCAGTTGTGAAGCGCTGCGTACGACTGATTTGTAGTAGTAGTTTTGTTTTACTCACCCCCCTTTCTTATCACGATTGTAGTTCTTGCATTACTACCCTATCACACCATGCCCTACGTGTAACATATTCTTGTTTGTTAATTCTTTTCTATCACTCTTTTTTAAGATTATAAACCACCCTGACAGTTTCCATAGGGAGGGGTAGTAAATATTGAATAAACGTGGAAACTTGGTATGTACAGTACTTCACTTTTAGGTATTTACAATGCTGGGCAGTAGTTAAATACAAAGTTAAAGTATTTTTCAGTAGTTTATCTAAAACGTTTAACTATTTAAATATAGTTGGTTGCTGCACAGTAGTTAAACTACATTTTAAGTAGTTAACAACAAAAACATCTCAGTTGTGTTTTTAAGTTGTTCTTCACTGCTTGCTTACTGATTTACTAACACCCCAGCTAGTACAGTTCTCTAAAATATTTGGCTATGGAGAAAGTGACTACATAAACTTAGAAACTGCATTGTAATTGAATAAAAATGAGAAACTGTATTGTGGATGGATAGGAAGAAGAACTGTGATTGGATTTCTTCCACTTGGTCTCCTGGTTGTGGGGTTCATCAGGGTTCCTCTCTTTTTTCCTATCTTAACATTATGATGATACCTCTTGGTCATCGTTTAGAAAAACATGTTTTTTTAATATACATATATGCTGAAGTTGTCACCACATATATCCCATTCTCTAAGGAATTACTTGACATATCTCACATAATTAGTCTAGAGATAACAATTATGGAATCATGGGCTT
Organism: Microcaecilia unicolor; assembly: GCF_901765095.1. NCBI lineage: Eukaryota > Metazoa > Chordata > Amphibia > Gymnophiona > Siphonopidae > Microcaecilia > Microcaecilia unicolor. The sequence goes on from NC_044032.1 coordinate 472,770,250, forward strand.
CTAATTTCAAATTAAAACTTAACATAGATAAAACTAAGTTTCTAATTATAACCCTCACCATCTTATGAATCTTAGTAACTTTACTATTAAGAACAAAACCTATTCCCTTGAGTCATCAATGAAAATCTTGGGAGTCACAGTAGATCATTTCCTCACCCTTGAAAACCAAGTCTCTAAGTTGACTTCAAGTGTCTTGCATTCACTTTGGAAGCTAAAGAGATTGAGGACATTTTTCTCTAAATTTGTCTTTTGTTCTTTGGTTCAATCCCTGTAGATCTAGCTTCACCAAAGCCACTCCTCTTTTATACAAGGTACATTGGTTACTGATAAGAAATAGAATATCTTTCAAATTATGCATTTTCATTCACCAAATCCTGTTTGGTCAAGCCCTATCATATATGAATAATCTTATTCAATTACCCCCTTGTAATGCTGCTTCGAGACTATTTTGTCTTACATTTCCCTATCTGTAAGAATGTGATATATAAAACAATTCACTCTGCTAATTTCTCCTATCAAGGCACCAAAAATTGGAATTCTCTACCTAAAATCCAAATAAATAATACATTGATCAATCAAGTTTACAGATGATTACATAACTTTAAGAAGTCTTCTAAAAACACATTTCTTCAGTCTGGCCTTTCTGAACACAAAGAACTCGATTTGAATTTTACCCACATCCTTTTCTTTAATCTTGTTTCCCATCTAGTCCTGCTAATTATGTTCTCACCTATCCACTCTTAATTATTTGTTTGTCCTTGAGATAGTCTAAATCCCTGGTTACTTACTGCACATGTATTAATTTGCTTCTTGAAGTTATTGTAATTTGTGTTATATTCTGTACATTATTATGCTTTATTCACTTTATTGTTTGTTTGTAAGCCACTGAACTTGAGTCTATTTCGGGCTAATGTGGGGGTATAAATGGCATGGATAAATAAATAAATAAATAAATACAACGAGAAAACGTATTGTGCTAGTATAAAATGGTAAACTATACTATGATTGAATGAATGGGAAGGAAGTACTATGACTGGATAAAATGAGAAACAGCACTGGAATTGGATGGGTAGGAAGAAGCATTGTGATTGGATAAAAAGAGAAACTGCATTGGGGACATTTCTTTTCTTTTGTTATGGAATACTAGTGCTTGTTGATGATTTAGGAACCAGTTATGATTTAAATAAGTCAGAATGAATAGTTTAGTAGTAAGGGAATTTGATAAGAAATTGAGTTTGAAAAGTAATAAACTGGATTAGAAACACGTAGAGGTGTCACAATGGCAGAATCCTGAACAGATGCCTGGCATCCTCTCTCCTTCCCCAACCCCATTTAAATAGTAATTTTATAGGAACCATTCAATGCCTGGATTACTTTTACTTTACGCTCACCTAGTAGATGACTTGGGGAGCGGATTGCTGGTGGCTGCTTGCCCAGCAGTGGTATGCCTGTTCAGACACTGCATCCTGGGAAGCAGAGACATAGAACACTTGTGTATCTTCCCCAATGGAGGTTGCTTCCCCTTCAACGGTGACATTCCTTGAGGAATCCATTACGGAAATAACCAGAATTATGTCTACAATTTTGGATGGCAAGCTGTCCAAATTGTATACAGCTATAGATAATATTAAGGGCAGTTTGGAAGCCCATGCCACAAGAATGCAGGCCACTGAGGAGTGTATCTCTAGACAAGAAGACACAACAGAAACCCTCACCACTCAAATAGTGGCATTGGAAATCCAGTACAAACAACTCCCAGGCAAAGTTGATGTCAAAGAGATCAGAGGCTGGAGGAAGAACATCCACATAATTGGAGTGCCAGAGTCTATGAAAAACAGAAATTTATAGGATCTTGTGGAAACATGGCTACCCAAGGAGCTAGGCCTAGAGTTGGAGGTCCCCCTTATGTGAGCTGAGAGAGTGTATAGAATAGATGTGGTACAAGAGGGAGGGGGCCACCCTCGCCTGGTCATTACATGGACCTTCAATTTTTGCGAAGAAGGCTTAGCTCATGGCTTGGTATAAGCGACAGAGGCAGTTGGAGTATAAAAGCTCTAAGATACTTTTATTTCAGGATTTCTTCATCCGGGTGTCAGAGCAGCTTACGTTGGTAAGCTGCTTACCCCTTAGTGCACACAGCTGGCACAGAAGGGGATCAAGTTCACGCTCCAGTACCCAGTCAAATTGCACGTAACCTATGAGAACACAATGGTGGTGTTTGATTCCCCTGATGCCCTCAAAGCCTTTCACGAGCTAACTGTACCTAAATGAGCCCTGGAGAGATGCAGTTCTGAATGCCTCATAGATTTGACTATTTTGGATGGTTAACTATTTGATACTATCTGGACTTTGGTGACATTTTTTGATTTGATTCATGGTGGACTTAGTGCTTTTTGGATTGGTGCCACTAGAGCCCTTAATGGCTCATGTACAGGTCAGGAGCTCTTGAGGTGCACTTTCAGATGGTGTATTCCACTGTGTTTGATTTGCATACTGTGCACTGAGTGGGTACACCTGACATTTTGCTTCAACAGAGGTTGCCACTTTGCTGTGTGTCAACTGCTACTGGCTCCACTATTGATCTGTGCCTGCTTTTCTGCTGCACCCTGGAGGAACTAGCGACTTGCTGTTGAAGTGGGCGAATCTTGTTGGCAGATGGGCAGTTGTGGTGTGCAGCGGAGATAGGCACCCAGCGGGATGCAAGGGAGCACTGACAGTTATCACTTCAGAGCCTTTATTTGGGGGGGGGGGGGGTATTGTATCTGCTCTCTGCACCTCAGTTGACTGACTGGGGTCTGCCACCAGGTGGCCAATCCTGGACTATGATATGCTTGTAGCTTGTATATTGTATATTTGCATTGTTGTGCTCGTTTTCATTGACATTTTGCTGTTTTGGGGGGCCTAGATGGAGTGCTCTGATCAGGTTCCTGTGTTGTTTTTCTTGCTTGTTATTTAGCTTTGGATGTTGGGGGAGGACTGGTATAAGGAGGTTATAACCTTCATTATTGGGTTAGTAGGGTGAATATAGGGTTGGTATGGTTGATTGTATGGGGATCCTGATATGGCTTTGGTATGTTGTGTGGATGTGTGTGTGGAGGGGTGGGGGTGGGGTAGAGTGTGGGGTAGAGTGTGGGGTTTAATTTGGATGGTCTCTGGGGGTGTGGTGTCTTTAGGAGAGTGTAGGAGGGTTGGGGAGATTCTAACTAGGGATGGGGTGACTGTGTCTGGGAACAATATGAAGCACTGTTTTGAGTCAGGACCTCTCTTTGCCAATATCTTGCACCTGGATGGCTTAGCTGAGAGGCCACTTCTGGGAACATAATTACTGAGCGGTTGCTAGTGGGTCAACTTGCCTCACTGCCTTTTGGGAATGAGTAACTTACTAGTGGCTACCTTGAATGCTGATGACATGCACTCCCCTATAAAGTGCAATAAAAGTTTTACTTACTGCAAGCAACGGAAGGTAGATGTCTTGCTGATGCAAGAAATGCATCTTACCAATTTAGAGCATTAGAAGCTGAAGAGAGACTGCATAAGGGAGTTGGCATTCGTTTCTTTTAATGGCAGTCCTTGTGGTGTGCATAGAGCTATTCAGGATGAGAAGGGCAGGTATATGATTTGGTTTGGTGAAGTTTTAGGGAAGAAAATTGCTTTGTGTTCAATTTATACATCTAATGTATGTTTGCACAATTTTTTTTCTGTTTTCTTGGCTGTTCTGGCCCCATTACAAGATTACCAGACAGTAGTAGTGGGTGATTTTAACATCACAGCTGACCCCTTGATAGACTGTAGCTCCCCAAAGCCCAGACTGAAGGAGGCTGAGGGAAAGAGAGTTCCCATGTAAATGTTAAGTCAGCTGGAAAGAGATGAATTATGAGGCCCATTTACTAAGCGGTTTTAAATACTAATAAGTGCTTACTGCATGCTGAAAGGCACTACTGCGGGACATGCTCAGGTGTAAAGCGGTAGTTCTGGAATCAGCATGTGCCAATCTTGTGCTAAAAAATGTAAAATATTTATTTAGCACAGCGGTTGTGTTTATGGATGGAGAGTTGGTGTGCCATGCACTGACAAGATAATCAACATGCACTGCTGATTAGCGCAGGTTTAGTGTCGGAGCCCGTACCGCCTAGTAAATAGGTGGCAGTAAAGGATCCCACGCTATTGGGAAATTAGCATGTAGCTATTAATGGAAAAACTTTGTGGCCATTTTACAGTCATGCTAAAAGAGGCCTCAGCAAATGGAAACCCACATGCTAAAAATAGCACAGGCCGCTTTTTAGTGTGGATTAGTAAAGGGGTATAATTTATTATTTACTTAGTGAAAGGGTCCATATGTCATTTTTGATCCACCCAATTGGAGAATTTTCTTGAAGATAGTAAATAAAAAATGTGGATAAGAATTAAAGATAAGGGATAATGGTCCTGTACTTAGATAGATGCTCCTAAATAGCTTATAATAAATCTGCCATATTTAGATACCTAGACTGATTTTAAATTTCATTGTTTTTTTTCTGTTGTTACCTGATTTAGAAAATATATTTTCTTCCTTGACATGGGCTAGGTCACTTTTTTTTGTGTGTGTAGGTATATATCTTTTTTTATTTATTTGAATTTTGTTCACACCTTTTTCAGTAGTAGCTTATAAGTACATAAGTCTTGCCATACTGGGAAAGACCAAAGGTCCATCAAGCCCAGCATCCTGTTTCCAACAGTGGCCAATCCAGGTCACAAATACCTGACAAGATCCCAAAAAAGTATACTGCTTATCCTAGGAATTGTGGATTTTCCCCTAGTCTATTTAATAATGGTCTATGGACTTTTCCTTTAGGAAGCCGTCCAAACCTTTTTTAAACTCCGCTAAGCTAACTGCCTTTACCACATTCTCTGGCAACAAATTCCAGAGTTTATTACATGTTGAGTGAAGAAAAATTTTCTCTGATTTGTTTTCAATTTACTGCATTGTAGCTTCATCGCATTCCCCCTAGTACTAGTATTTTTTGAAAGCATAAACAGACTCTTCACATCTACCCGTTTAACTCCACTCATTATTTTATAGACCTCTATCATATTTCCCCTCAGCCACCTTTTCTCCAAGCTGAAGAGCCCTAGCCGCTTTAGCCTTTCCTCATAGGGAAGTCATCCCATCCCCTTTATCATTTTCGTTGCCCTTCTCTGTACCTTTTCTAATTTCACTATCCGCTTTATTTTCGAAAGAGAAAGACGCCCATATTTCGACCCAAATCGGGAGATGGGCATCTTTGCCTGTATCAAAAATACAGAAGAAACCAGTCTTCACAACGACAACAGTAATCAAAAAACAGCGAAGATGACACAAAAAAGGGGAACCGAAGAAAAAAAGAAAAGATAATTAAAAATTAAAAAAAAAAATATAGAAAATATAAAAATCAAGAATATAGAAAATATAAAAATCAAAAAAGGAGACGACACAAAAAGAATAAAAAATAAATGGATTTATTAAGGTGATATGACTCTACACAGCTGTGTTTCGGCCCAACTGGCCTGCGTCAGGAGTCTAAATAAAACAAATTAATTTTAATTTAAACATGTAAATGTACAATAAGAAAAAAGATTTTATTTTTACAATAAAAAAGGTATGTACTACAATCGTTGGTGCAATACTTTTTGTGAGACATTTTTTTAAATAAAAACTGACTGAATATACTGTCAAGGTGGCTAAGAATGGACATATGAAGGTGCTTATTTTAAAAAAACAAATAAAGGAGTACCAATAACTCTACTTTGAATTATGTCTATCGATGAATTACATATTGCCACTAAAAAATTAAATCTTTAAAAAATATATATACATTTATAGTTTCATTAAGATTAACAGAGTTTTTAATTATCTACTGATCTTAAATTATTGTATATATATATATGATATAATACAGATTAATGGTCATTGTTATATGTAACTTTAATATGTAATACGTATTCAGAAAAAGAAGATGATTGTAATTTTTGATTCTAAAATTTTTTAAAATTTTTTTTACCTGTTGCACCATATACCTGTTGCACCATATATGTCCTCTCTGGCAATCAAAGTCCTTATAGAGTATTCAAATAAACACACTTTTATTCAGTGACACTCTACCTTTAGAAAGGCTGTGTGCACAGTTTGAACAAAATTCTGTATAATAAAAGAGGAAACAATATGTAAACTATGTAAATAAATGTGCTCAATTTTGCTATAATTCTTGTTGTTCTTATGTATAAGTAATATGTCTCGTATCAGTTATCTACTATCTTCTACGTAGCTCTATTTATAAGGGAATATTGAATATTGAAAAAATAGTAGGAAACAATGTATTTATGATGTAACAAACAAGAGTCTCTAAGGCAAAATATTATGTGTTTAAGAAAGGTCTTGTGAACATCGCTGATACTATTTTTCAGCTAAGTTTATCTATTGCAAGTCTATCAGTGAAGCTCAGATTGTGAATGGTATAGAATATTTCTATATTTGCCTGCGGGATCTATACTGTATAAACATTTCGTATGGTCAAATCAATGGACTCAAAATAAACTAATTTTAGCTCCTCGAAAGTTATCCAATTTACATAGTATATACACGTTGCTGTGGATATAAACTATGAAGGTAAATGTTCTCAATTTTGCTATCATTCTTGTTGTTCCTTATTATAGGTGATGTATTTCATATCAATTGTCTACTGCCTTCTACGTAATTCTATTTGTAGGGGGATATTGGGTATTGGAAATAATGGTCAGACTCAATGTATTTATAATATAACAAACGGGAGTCGCTGAGACAGAGTAACGTATCTATAAAAAGGGTCTCGTAACTATCGCTGATATTATTTTCCAGCTGAATATATCTATTACAGGTCTGTCGGCGAAACTAAGATTCTGAATGGTATACAATGTTTCTATATTTATCTATGTGGTCTGTGCTGTATAAGTATTTCGGCAGATAAATGAAATCGACTCAAATTAATTTGAGTTCCTTAACGGTTATCCGATTTGTATAGTATATACGCGTTATTGTGAATTCATATGATATTAATGATGTATACTCTAAATATAATCTTAAATGTCTTACCGTTGTGGAGGACTCTGATGTTGGTAATATATGTATATCTCTTAACAAGGGAAGTTCCAAAGATACTTGCGTTCGCTGGCAATCAACTATAGTGACGTATACATTTTTCTTTTATAGAGATATTAAAACTACTAAAAACGTCACTGCCCACGTCATGTCCGCTTTGTTTGAAACAGCTTCTCCCGCCAAAAGTAAACTGTAGCTAATGTCCGTCACTTCCTTTATCTTGAACTTTTTGAGTAATTATTTCTATTCACACAGTCGTACTCACAAAAAATTATTATGTATGTAAATGATTCGTTTCAATTAATTCTCTTATGTAACACAAATGAAGTAAAATAATCAAGAAAACACATTAAAACTTTAAATATGATTGCTATTGAGTGAATACTTATATTATGCATTGAATTTTGATTATCCAATTGATAATTAAATTAACTGATTATGTTCATAATTAAAAATAATGTAATAAACTTGAAGATAGGACATCATTCAATGATGCCGCTGTATCACCAATTGAATTTTAATTGTTTGTTTAATAGGTGATGAAACGGACTAATTGTGAATAAAATAATAAACATAAATATTGGACGTTGTTCAATGATAGCAATGTATAGTTAATTGCTAATGGATCAATTGTTGATTTAATAGTTAACCTTAAGAATGAAATAATAGTATATGGCTATTTAGATGAAATAAAAAATAAAAAATAAAGATTAGCTGACTAAGTCAAAGTACGATTGAATCTTTATTTGTATGTTTAATAATGTTGGTTTAATAGACAACCTTAAGAATGAAACAATAGTAAATGACTATTTAGATGAAATAAAAAATAAAAAGTAAGAGTTAACTAACTAAGTCAAAGTGCGATTGGATCTTTATTCGTATGTTTAATAATGTTGGTCTAATAATTTGTATGTTCTCTTTTGTCAGCTTATCAAAATAGTAGCACATAAACAAATAAACAAATAAATAAAAATAAAAATAGAGAAGTATTTATGACATCTGAAATATTTGGTTGACAATATAATATTATTTGGAAATTAAATTTTTTGAAAAATATAAGATTAATATAGAAAAAGGCCAACTGTTTACTAATCTAAAGGTATCAATCTAAAAAAATATAATGTAAATAATAAAAACAAGATGTCACCTCAAAGGGTGTGATCACGGAGTGCATATATATTTTTTATGTTCACAACATGTACACAATAAAAATATGTATAAAGATGTTATATATCATCTTACAAAATGACTTACATGTATATATAGAATGGTTATATATTGATCATTTTAAAATGAAAATAAAATTTGTTTCTTATAGATATTAAAAGTACCTGATATTGTACTGTAAACAAATTTTTTGTGAAAACAATAATCTATATATTATGATTCAAAACTGCTATTTGAATTTTGAATATGATGTGTAGCTACATCTGACTAATATAAAAAACTTAAAAAACTTAGAAAAAAAGGAAGAGGAGAAAAACTTGCCAGTGGGTGACATTGTATATAATCACACAAAAGGAATTAAATCTAATTCCATATTCAGACCATGTGGAGAAACAGTATTAAGTGTATAAATGAAGCGTTGTTCTTCTTTTAATAAAATATTGTCTATTTTACCACCTCTCCATTTTTGTTGGATGTGTTTAATGATAAAAAATTTTAAATCATCTATTGTATGTTCTGCCTCGTACCAATGATTAACTAACGGAGCTGTCGTGATGTTCCTACTTATACAGGACCTGTGTTCTATGATCCTCGTTTTAATCATTCTTTTAGTTTTGCCTACATATAAACGTTCGCAAGGACACTTAATTATATATATTACATGAGTAGTTGTACAATTTGTTGAATGTTTCAGTGGAAAAGTTTTTTTAGTAACTGGATGTATGAAATTTTGTAAAGTAATGCAATGTTTGCATACTGTACATTTGCCGCACGGATAATGTCCAAAAAATACTGTATCCCCTGAATTTTCTTCTGGAAGTGTTGAAGGGACTAAATGTTCTTTTAAATTTTTATTTCTTGAGTATGCAATAGTAGGTCGAGACTCTTGAAAACATGTATGAGTTTCTAAAATGTGCCAATTCTTATGAATAATTTTCTTAATTTGATTTGAAATTGTTGAATATTTTAAAGTACAGATTAATTCTGGAGTCTTCTTTTCCTTTTTATGAGTGAGTAATTGTGCTCTCTCTTGTGTCCTTGCTTTGTTTTTACATTGTTCTACTACTTTGAAAGGATACCCTCTCTGGATAAAACGCTGGGACATCTCTTGTGCATGAAATTCAAAATCTTCAAGGGTCGTACATAATCTTCTTAGTCTTAAGAATTGAGAATAAGGAAGATTAGTCTTAAGACTTCGATTATGGAAACTTTGAAAATGTAAATATGTATTGCGATCTGTTGGTTTTTTAAAAACTTGTGTAATTAGCCTATAAGGAGTCTAAATGATCTGAATATCTAAATATGAAATTTGACACCTATCGTAATGTATCTTAAATTGTAAATACTTATCTAGACCATTAAGCCAATTAAAAAACTCTAATAATTAATTTTCATCACCCTCCCATAGGATTAAGATATCATCTATATACCGCTTATAAAAGATTACTTGAGATATATATGGATGGTTCACTAGAAATTTATTTTCAAAATCTGCTACATCTTTGCCTGTATGCCAGCCTCAAATGTCATACCCAGCTCCATCACAGCAGTATGCAGGTCCCTGGAGCAGTTGTTAGTGGGTGCAGTGGACTTCAGCCAGGTGGACCCAGGCCCATCCCCCCCTACCTGTTACACTTGTGGTGGTAAATGGGAGCCTTCCAAACCACCCCCAAAACCTATTGTACCCACATCTAGGTGCCCCCCTTCAGCCATAAGTGCTATGGTAATGGTGTAGAGTTGTGGAGAGTGGGTTTGGGGGGGATTTGGGGGGCTCAGCACCCAAGGGAAGGGGGCTATGAACTTCAGAGGTAGTTAACTTTTTTTTAATTGTTACAAGTGCCCCCTAGGTTGCCCGGTTGGTGTCCTGGCATGTGAGGGGGACCAGTGGACTACGAACCCTGACCCCTCCCACAACCCAATGCCTTGGATTTGTTCGTTTTTGAGCTGGACGCCTTCAGTTTCCATTATCGCTGAAAAACGATACCGCCCAGCTCAAATCCGCACAAATCCGATGCATTTGGCTGGCACAAAAAGATGAAAGCCCATTCTTTTCCAAAATACAGTTTGTCCCACCCCTTCACGTACCCGTTCTCGGAGATAGACGCCCATGGAGATGGGCGTTCGCGTTCGATTGTGCCCCTCCACATCTTGTTTGAGATGCAGCGACCAGAATTGAACACAATATTTGAGATGCGGTCACACCATGGAGAGATACAAGGGCATTCTAACATACTCATTTTTGTTTCCCATTCCTTTCCTAATAATACCTAACATTCTATTTGCTTTCTTAGCCGCAGCAGCACACTGAGCAGAAGGTTCAAACGTATCGTCAATGACGACACCTAGATCCCTTTCTTGGTCCGTGACTCCTAACGTGGAACCTTATATGACATAGCTATAATTCGAGTTACTTTTTCCAACATGCATCACTTTGCACTTGCTCACATTAAACGTCATCTTCCATTTAGACGCCCAGTCTTCCAGTCTCGTAAGGTCCTCTTGTAATTTTTCACAATCCTCCAGCGATTTAACGACTTTGAATAACTTTGTGTCATCAGCAAATTGAATTAGCTCACTAGTTACTCCCATCTCTAGGTCTTTTATAAATATGTTAAAAAGCAGTGGTCCCAGCACAGACCCCTGGGGATCCCCACTAACTAGCCTTCTCCATTGAGAATACTGACAATTTAACCCTACTCTCTGTTTTTTTATCAACAATAGGACACTCCTCTGGAGTTTTTCATGAGGTGCTTTGTCAAACGCCTTTTGAAAATCCAGATACACAATATCAGCCGGCACACCTTTATCCACATGTTTGTTCACCCCTTTCAAGAAATGTAATAGATTGGTGAGTCAAGATTTCCCTTCGCTAAATCCATGTTGGCTTTTGTGCTCATTTTCGAAAGAGAAGGGTGCCCATCTTTCGACACAAATCGGGAGATGGGCGTCCTTCTCTCAGGGTCACCCAAATCGGCATAATCGAAAGCCAATTTTGGGCGTCCCCAACTGCTTCCGGCCACGGGGACAACCAAAGTTCCTGGGGGCATGTCGGAGGCATAGCAAAGGCGGGACTGGGGTGTGTCTAACAAATGGGCACCCTCAAGCGGTAATGGAAAAAAGAAGGGCGTCCCTGACAAACACTTGGCTGACTTTACTTGGTCCTTTTTTTTTACGATCAAGACACAAAAATGTGCCCTAAATAACCAGATGACCACCGGAGGGAATCGGGGATGACCTCCCCTGACTCCCCCAGTGGTCACTAACCGCCTCCCACCCCGAAAAAAACAACCTTAAAACCTTTTGTCTTTTTTTTTTTAGAGTATGGGTGAAGGATGTCCTTCACTATGCCTCCGTCCCTGCGACGGCAGTTGAGGATATCAATTAAAATTCAATGTGAAGAAATGCAAAGTGATGCACTTAGGGAATAGAAATCCATGGGAGACGTATGTGTTAGGCGGGGAGAGTCTGATAGGTACGGGCGGAGAGAGGGATCTTGGGGTGATAGTATCTGAGGATTTGAAGGTGACAAAACAGTGTGACAAGGCGGTGGCTGTAGCTAGAAGGTTGTTAGGCTGTATAGAGAGAGGTGTAACCAGCAGAAGAAAGGGGGTGTTGATGCCCATGTATAAGTCGTTGGTGAGGCCCCACCTGGAGTATTGTGTTCAGTTTTGGAGGCCGTATCTTGTTAAGGATGTAAAAAGAATTGAAGCGGTGCAAAGAAAAGCTACAAGAATGGTATGGGATTTGCGTTACAAGACGTATGAGGAGAGACTTGCTGAACTAAACATGTATACTCTGGAGGAAAGGAGAAACAGGGGTGATATGATACAGACGTTCAAATATTTGAAAGGTATTAATCCGCAAACGAACCTTTTCCGGAGATGGGAAGATGGTAGAACGAGAGGACATGAAATGAGATTAAAGGGGGGCAGACTCAAGAAAAATGTCAGGAAGTATTTTTTCACGGAGAGAGTAGTGGATGATTGGAATGCCCTCCCGCGGAAGGTGGTGGAAATGAAAACGGTAACGGAATTCAAACATGTGTGGGATCAGCATAAAGGAATCCTGTGCCGAAGGAATGGATCCTCAGGAACTTAGTCAAGATCGGGAGGCGGGGCTGGTGGTAGGGAGGCGGGGATAGTGCTGGGAAGACTTATACGGTCTGTGCCAGAGTCGGTGGTGGGAAGCGGGACTGGTGGTTGGGAGGCGGGGATAGAGCTGGGCAGACTTATACAATCTGTGCCAGAGCCAGTGGTTGGGAGGCGGGGCTGGTGATTGGGAGGCGGGGATAGTGCTGGGCAGACTTATACGGTTTGTGCCCTGAAGAGCACAGGTACAAATCATAGTAGGGTATACACAAAAAGTAGCACATATGAGTTATCTGGATGGACCGTGCAGGTCTTTTTCCTCCGTCATCTACTATGTTACTATGTTACTATGTCCTTCGCTATTTAGATTTTGCTCACACCTTTTTCAGTAGTGGCTCAAGGTGTGAGCAAAATCTAAATAAATAAATAGTGAAGAACTTCCTCTTCTGCCATCGCAGGGACAGAGGCATAGCGAAGGAGGTCCTTCACCAATACTCTAAAAAAAAAAAAGAAAGTTTTTTAAGTTGTTTTTTTTTTCGGGGTGGGAGGTGGTTAGTGACCACTGCATGCCTTTTTCCATTCAGTTAGTGCATCAGTTAATTCACTGCAGTGCCCCCTAGGGTGCCTGGTTGGTGTCCTGGCATGTCAGGGGGACCAGTTCACTACGAATGCTGGCTCCTTCCACAACCAAATGACTTGAATTTGGTCGCATCACTTTTAAAGTATGCACACTAGTCCACAAAATCATTCATGGTGAAGCCCCAGCCTACATGTCTGACTTAATAGACCTACCACCCAGAAACGCTACAAGATCATCCCGAACTTACCTCAACCTCCACTTCCCTAACTGCAAAGGCCTAAAATACAAAGTGCTGCACGCATCAACCTTTTCTTATATGAGCACACAATTCTGGAACAAACTACCACGAAACCTGAAAACGATTTACGAACTAACCAACTTCCACAAACTACTAAAGACCCATCTTTTTGAAAAAATCTATCGAAAGGATCAAAACACATGAAATCCACACACACTGTTAGCAATGCATCAATACCTTCTCTTCTGTACGCTTATCCCCCACAATTTTAACACATTTAAACCCAATCCACAGGTAAAGACAGAAAATATTACACCTGAACGATCTCTTGCTATTGCTCTGATGCCCTATTATTATCCGCTATTATTCTATTGTTCAGTTGTTCTTTTCCATAGTTTTGTTCTATTCTCCTTTACGATAATTGGACTTTGTTTTAACTTAACTCCTCACAATGTAACCATAATTATGTTGTAACAGATTGTACTTCCATTACTACAACGTATTGTAAGCCACACTGAGCCCGCAAATAGGTGGGAAAATGTGGGATACAAATGAAACAAAATAAAATAAATAAATGGGCGTCCTTGGTTTCCATTATCGCCAAAAACTGGGGATGACCATCTCTAAGGTCCACCTAAATGTTGAGATTTGGGTGTCCCTGACAGTATTATCGAAACGATGGCCGCCCATCTTGTTTCGATAATGCGGGTTTCCCCGCCCCTTTGCGGGGACATCCTACGTGGACGTCCTCAGGAAAACGTGGGTGCCCCCGTTCGATTATGCCCCTCTTTGTCTCATTAATCCATGCTTTTGAATATGATCTGTAATTTTTTTCTTAATAATAGTCTCTACCATTTTACCCGGCACCGACATCAGACTCACCGGTCTATAATTTTCCGGATCTCCTTTGGAACCTTTTTTAAAAATCAGCGTTACATTGGCCACCCTCCAATCTTCTGGTATCACACTCGATTTTAAGGATAAATTACACATTACTAACAATAGCTCCGCAAGCTCATTTTTCAGGCAATACTTTTCTTGTATCTGGGTGGATTTGCCTTTTGTTATTATGATTTTTTTGTAAAAATCTGGAATTTAAATTTAAAAAAAAAAAGAATTACATATATGCAATAGCAAAATCATGTATATATTATTTCTTGGTCACATTAGTGTCTCTAGCGCTAGGATGTGCTAATTTTTAGCGCGCACTAAAAACTTTGCGCGCCTACAGCGTGGCTTAGTAAACAGGGCCCTAAGTTTTACACCATTTTTTACTGCTTCCTCTTTTGAAACATACATGCAATATACTTCTATTTTATCTGTTATCCACTTTTTCTATATTATCTGACTTTTCAATTATCCAACAACCTGTCACTTCCATTTACATTGGATAATCAAGACTCTACTGCAGTAGCGTTGTAACAGTATAAAGTATATAAGTTTCAGCAAAAAGCTATGCCACTCAGAGATAATCTGGTTTTCTGATGCTCTGCCTTCAGCGCTGTAAAATAAATAATCTTCCATGCATGCAGCTAATTATTTTTGGCTCATTTAATAAAAACTTATTTCTGTGACAGTATATCTGAGTTATTGTGTAACTCTTCTTCAAAATGGTGCCAAATAAATCCTAATAAATAAATACAAATCAGCTTCCGATCTTAATGAGCATCAATATTCAAAGATTTATTTTGCTGTTGTAATGCTTCTTCCCAATTAATTTTATGTCCTGTCTCCAGAAGCTTAAAGTTTATTCTTTGCACTGTTGGCAACCAGTGCAATTTGTATAATATCAGAGTTGCCCAATCACACTTAGCATCTTCTGTAATTACTTTTGCTGCAGTGTTCTGTACTAATTGTAGGTACTTAACTTTTACCTAGCTCAGATAAACAGATTGCAATAATTTAACTGTAATATCCTCACTGCTTATATAACTGATTTCAATTTGTCCTCTGATAAAAAATGATCAAATTTGGCAAACTAAGGGTCTAAACTAAGGGTCCTTTTACTAAAGCTTAACATGTGCTAAATGCTAACAAGCCCATAGGTATAAAACAGACTTCTTAGCATTCAACACACCATCCACCTTATAATTGAAAGAGAAAAACGCCTAGATTTCGACCCAAATCGGGAGATAGACGTTTATCTCACAAAAACGAATAAATCGGTATAATGGAAAGCCGATTTTGGATGTTTTCAACTGTACTCCATCGTGGAAGCGTACAAAGTTGACGGGGGCGTGTCGGAGGCATGATGAAGGTGGAACTGGGGCGTGGTTATCGGTCAAGGAGAAATGGGCGCCTTTCGCCGATAATGGAAAAAAAGTATGCGTTTGTAGCTAGAATTTAGGGCACTTTTCCTGGACCCTGTTTTTTCACGAATAAGGCCCCAAAAAGTGCCCTAAATGACCAGATTATCCCCAGAGGGAATCGGGGATGACCTCCCCTGACTCTCCCAGTGGTCACTAACCCCCTCCCACCACAAAAAATGATGTTTCACAACTTTTTATTTTCACCCTCAAATGTCATACCCACCTCCCTGGCAGCAGTATGCAGGTCCCTGGAGCAGTTGTTAGGGGGTGCAGTGGACTTCAGGCAGGTTGACCAGGCCCATCCCCCCCTACGTGTTACAATTGTGCTGCTTAATGCTTAGTCGTCCAACCCCCCCAAACCCACTGTACCCACATGTCCCTTCACCCCTTAGGGCTATAGTAATGGTGTAGACTTGTGGGCAGTGGGTTTTGAGGGGGATTTGGGGGGCTCAACACACAAGGGAAGGGTGCTATGCACCTGGGAGCTCTTTGACCTTTTTTTTTTTTTTTGTAAAAGTGCCCCATAGGGTGCCCGGTTGGTGTCCTGGCATGTGAGGGGGACCAGTGCACTACGAATCCTGGCCCCTCCCACGAACAAATGCCTTGGATTTATTTGTTTTTGAGCTGGGCGCTTTCATTTTCCATTATCACTGAAAAACAAAAACGCCCAGCTCACAAATTGTCGAATAAAACATGGACATCTATTTTTTTCGAAAATACAGTTCGGTCCGCCCCTTCACGGACCCGTTCTCGGAGATAAACGCCCATGGAGATAGACGTTTTCGTTCAATTATGCCCCTCCATGTAGTCCTTTTACAAAGGAATGCTCGTATTTTTAGCACACACTAAAAATAAGTGTGTGTTAAATGCTAGAGACACCCATATATTCCTATGGGCGTCTCTAGCGTTTAGCACGCTAAAAATGCTACTACGCCTTTGTAAAAAAAAAACCTAAGATTTCAGCTTGGAGAAGAGATGGCTGAGGGGAGACATGATACAGGTATATAAAATAATGAGTGGAGTGGAACAAGTGGATGTGAAGCGTCTGTTCACGCTTTTACAAAAATACTAGGACTAGGGGGCATGTGATGAAACTACAGTGTAGTAAATTTAAAACAAATCAGAGAAAATGTTTCTTCACCCAATGCATAATTAAACTCTGGAATTCGTTGCCAGAGAACGTGGTGAAGGCAGTTAGCTTGGCAGAGTCTAAAAAGGGGTTAGACGGTTTCCTAAAGGACAAGTCCATAAACCACTACTAAATGGACTTGGGAAAAATCCACAATTCCAGGAATAACATGTATAGAATGTTTGTACGTTTGGGAAGCTTGCCAGGTGCCCTTGGCCTGGATTGGCTGCTGTCGTGGACAGGATGCTGGGCTCGATGGACCCTTAGTCTTTTCCCAGTGTGGCATTTCTTATGTACTTATGTAGTAAAAGTGTCCTTAGTGACTTTTGACACCTGCTTCCTCAGTTAGGTCTGAGTCATTCATCACTGCTAAACTCTTTATTTCCATTTTAAAATTCATAACAGATCCTTTTAAATGCACTGGATAGATACAGGGGATGTCTAAATAGAAAGAGGATGGAAACACAACATGGCTGTTGAGGTGTTATGTTGTGCAAGAGTAGTGGGAACTGAAGCCATTGCTGGACAGACTTCTACAGTTTGTTTCCTGAAAATTTCAAAAGAATGAAGAAGATTCACCAAATCCAGCATGGGGAAATTAAGGCTGATGCTGGACAGACTGCTACGGTCTGTGTCCCACAATTTGGCAAAAGACTGAACAAGATTCAGCACCTTTTTTCTTCCTTTTTTATACAGGAACACTTCACCCCTTATATTGTACATCCCTCGGATTCTTGTGACCCAAGTGCTTGACCCTCCATTTTTTAGCATTAAAACTTAGATGCAAAATATTAGACCATTCTTCAACCTTCGCTATGTCCTTCCTCATGTCATCCACACCTTCCAGGGTGTCCACCCTGTTGCAGAGTTTGGTATCATCCACAAAAAGACAAACCTTACCAGACTGCCCTTCCACAATTTCACTCACAAAGATGTTAAAAAGAGCCGGCCCTAGGACCGATCTCTGTGATACTCCACTGATAACATCCTTATCTTCACAGCAAGTTCCATTTACCATTACCCTTTGTCTCCTTCCGTTCAACCAATTTTTAACCCATTCAGACTCTAGGCCCCATACCGAGGGAACTCAGTTTATTCATGAGTCGCCTGTGCAGAACTGTGTCAAAGGCCTTTGCTGAAATCCAAATATACCACATCCAGAGTCCCTCCCACATCCAACTGTTTAGTCATCCAGTTGAAAAAAATCAATCAGATTTGTCTGACATGACCTGCCTCTAGTGAAGCCATGCTGCCTTGGGTCCTGCATTACATTCAGTTTGAGAAACCTCACAATTCTCTGTGATAGAAGCATTTCCATTAGTTTACTCACCACTGAGGTCAGACTCACAGGTCTATAATTCCCAACCTCCTCCTTACTTCCACTCTTGTGCAAAGGGACCACATCCGCCCTTCTCCAATCCTCTGGGACCACACTGGACTCCAAGGAAGCATTGAAGAGGTTGGTCAGCGGAGCTGCCAGAACTTCTCAGAGATCCTTGAGCACCCTCGGATGAATCCCATCAGGCCTCATTGCTTTGTCTATTTTTAGTTTACCTAGGTCCTCAAGAACACTGTCCTCCGAGAATGGGTCTTGGTCTATCATACATCCTTCCCCATTTGCATATGTTTTCTGCGGTCCTACTCCCAGCCTTTCATCCGTGAACACAGAACAGAAACAATTGTTAAGCAGTTCAGCTTTATCCTTGTCAGCTTCCATGTATTCCTCCCTTTTGAACCTCACAATGCTGTTTTGGCATTTCCTCCTGTCACTGGTCAATAATCGAAACCATGCTCTGCCAAGGGTTAGAGTCCTTTGGTGTCTGAGGGCTTTTCTCCAATATAACAGTAAATCAGCTTTGTTTGAATGCTTTACACTAGTGCATTTTGTTGTTAGTATTAGATTACCTGAATTGAGCACTAGTACTTACTGCATTTATTTACCTTTGTAAGAAATTATTTTGAACAGGCTCATGAACCTCAGCATGTATACGCTGGAAGAGAGGCGAGAGAGGGATATGATAGAGATGTTTAAACATCTCAGTGGTGTTAAGGTACAGGAGGTGAGCCTTTTTCAAATGAATGAAAACTCTGGAATGAGAAGGCACAGGATGAAGTTAAGAGGAAATCGGCTTAGGAGAAATCTAAGAAAATACTCTTTCATGGAAAGGGTGGTGGATATGTGGAATGGCATCCTGGTGGTGGTCATGGAGACAAAGACTGTGTCACAATTTAAGAAAGTATGGGACAGGCATGTGGGATCCCTTAGGAAAAGGAGGAGGTAGTGGTTACTGAGGAAGGGCAGACTGGATGGGCCATTTGGCCCTTATCTGCCGTCATGTTTCTATGTTTCTTTAACATATGCTTCTCTGCCTTTTATCGCAATCCTAACTCCTGGTTTTGTAACAATATCGTGATTCTGAGACAATGACTGTATAGCTTGCATTTCAACTTTGGCAAGATTATGAAATTCCTTTTATGAGCTCTTTTCTAAATCAGAGATATCTTTTAGCACACACTAATAGAAAGCTGTAATAAGTGGATCTGGTGGACCAGGGGGAACCCATTTGGAATCCTTCTTTACTATAGAAATGACTACATGAGTTGCAGATTGACTGGAAAAAATTTGTGACTTATAATTGACATAAAAATCAGAAAAGATCCGCCTGCATTTGGAACAGATTGTATTTAGCAGTAAGCACAATAGACCCTTTAGAAGTATTGTAAGCTCATTATCTGTAAGACTTGTATGTAATAGATTGAAAATCGGTATTTCTATTACCACTGGTGTCTGAAGAAATTGTTGTTCCTGCCCTGCCTCTGCTCTAATGGGGAAGAATTGATGATTGTAATCTCTTGAGATGGTTCTCTGTACATCTTATCTAAAAAAAAACTAGTGATGGGGTCAGGCATGGGAGTAGGAGAAAGGCTTGTAGGAAAAGTGAAAAATTCATCTGAATCATTTCAGATATGTTTTCTGCTTCTTTCTCTAGCAGGTAAATTATTTTTTATAGTTTAAACATTTTCATTGGTATGGTGTGTTAAATTGGAAACAGATTGTCTAGTTGGCCTAGAGAAAATCCTAGCTTTAGCTCACGGATAGATATTGCCTTTCCGGTAATCATTAGAATCTCTCTTCATTTTTTCAATCTTTGCTTTCCCAATATTGTTTCTAAACACATCAATGCATCTGTTTACATCATTCATAACTCCATCAAAATTCTGATCTTTTCAAAATATCTATTTTGTTACCCAAAGTAGCCTTCACAATGTCATTCTTTTTCTTTGAAGTTTCATCAATTAAAATAATCAAATCTACAGAGCATTTACTTAAAATCATACACCACTGTTCCAGAAATTCGTGGTCATCTTTAAATAGATGAGGATCTTTCATTTCTCTAAGTCCTTTTGGAATTCTCTTTGTCCGACTATACAGAAGAACTGAGACATAATGTAATTCATTTTGAATAATATTTTTCTTGAGATTGATCAAATCTGTCCACGTGTTTGCTACTGTTTCTGAGAGTGATTCGTCTTCAACAAAAGGTGAAGGATCTTGTAAAAAAACGCTGAAGACGTTCTTCGGTAAAGCTAAGCACATTGTCCCAGTGCTGAAAGGTCATATTGAAGCTTCCAAACAAGCAGCAACAGTCAAAAGCAGGAAGAACCAAACTCCACAAGTAAGGTCAAATAGTGGACTACAACTTTTTGAACTTAGTAGTGGAGCTTGGTTCTTCCAGTTTTGGGTTGCTAGAATATTTATATGTACATGCATATGTGTGCAAATACATAAGTAACTGTCAAAATTCAATCTAACAGCTAACTACATAGCACATATTTACAAGGGGGTACACACATGGGTGGAGTGCAGGTATGACTCATGCATATAACTTATAGAATAGTATAAGATAAGCAATTATTTGAGGCATTTAGGTGCAAATGCTTCAACCAGTTCTGTGGCTAGTATACGTGCTCACACCTAACATTAAACATATATTTAAGTGGTTATGCTAGTATTCTGTGAGGCAGTGCTTCCCAACCTAGTCCTCGGGGGACACCCAGCCAGTCAGATTTCCAGGATATCTACAATGAATAAGCACAAAAGAAATTTTCATGCACTACCTCCATTCGTGTTCATTGTGAATATCCTGAAAAACTGATTGGCTGAGTGTGTCCCAAGGACTGGGTTGAGAAAAACTACTTTAAGGTAAAGTAGGCACATGTTACTACTACTACTACTACTATTTAGCATTTCTATAGCGCTACAAGGCATACGCAGCGCTGCACAAACATAGAAGAAAGACAGTCCCTGCTCAAAGAGCTTACAATCTAATGTTCCTTTATTGTATTTATTTATTGGGATTCATTTTCTGCTTTTTTGAAGGAATTCATACAAGGTGGTGTACAGCAAGAACAAGTCAAACAGAGGACAGGATATAGAGTAAAGGACAGTATCCTACCAAGTGCCTATAGGGCATCTAATTATAGGTGCCCACTTATAGAATTGCCCTCATGGAGTGCACCTGTATATAGTTGCCTATTCTATAAAGGAAAGTAGGTGCTTAGGGCTAGATTCTCTATGTGGCACCCACAAAGTTGATGCTTAAATAAAGCAACATTCTATAAGCCACATTTAAAGTTAGGCATGGCGTACAGAATAGCACCTACTTCTGGGAATTGTGCCTAACTTTAGATTTGGCTATTTGCACTGATCAAAATGTGGTGCAAATGTATGTGTCTACATTAGGCGCATATCCCTATTATTCTATAACAATGTGTGTTAATTTTAGGAACGCCCCTGTTCCACCCTTCACCCTCCCATTCCCATGCCCCCTTTTTCAAAATGCATGCAAAGTTAAGGGGTGGATCCCATACCGAAATTTATGCACTTACATTTCAATCAAATTTAATTCATGCCAATAATTATTTGTTAAAAAGCCAATTATTGACACTAATTAGTTTGTTATTTAATTACATTAGCGCATGCAAATTGAGCACACAGCCAAATTTCCACACACAATTTTTGGTGTCTTTTAGAGAATTAGGGGGTTAATTCCCTTCATAGAATACTAGTGCAGCAGGTTACATACTAGCTTATCATTTAGATGTGAACACTTATATCAGCCATAATTGGTGTATGTGCTTACATATAATTCTAGAGATACAGTCATAAATTATATTATCCTGTAAGTCTGAGTGGAGCACAGTTCTGTGTATGTTTTAGTAATTTAGACATTAACACGTACTTCAGAGCTAGAGCTGGAATAAATTATTGTGACTAAATTAAAGGTACACATTTAATCTGTTATGCTTGTATTCTATAAAGTTGGTCCAGAGGGCGGCTACTAAAATGGTCAGTGGTCTTCATCATAAAATGTATGGAGATAGTATTAAACATCTTAATATGTATTCTTTGGTAGGAAGGCAGGAGAGGGGAGATACGATAGAGACATTGAAATACTTATGTGGCATAAATGCATAAGAGGCAAGTCTCTTTCAATTGAAAGGAAACTCTTGAATGAGGGGGCATAGGATGAAGGTGAAAGAGGATAGACTCAGAAATTATCTGAGGAAGTACTTCTTCATAGAAAGAGTGGTGAATTTGTGGGCCTCCTGGTGGAAGTGGAGGAGAAGAAAACAGTATCCGAATTCCAAGAGAGCTTGAGACAAGTACAAAGGATCTCTAAAAGAGTGATAGGGAGATTAGATGGCATGGAAGGACAGACTGAATAGGCCATAGTGTCTTTATCTGCCTACATTTTTCTCTGTTTCTATATTTAAAGGAAGCAGACACTTACCTTCCTTTATAGAATAAGTATCACATAGACACACTGTTATAGAATTGCCTTCCATGCCCTGGTTTTATAAGATGACCCTTACTTTAGAAGTTCAAAAATATGCTTATTCTAAACATATTTTAATTTAGTCATGGACTGATATGGTCCATATATTTAAAAATATATATACTGATAAATTTATTATGCCATTACAAGCCACCAGTATTTGCATAGTTGGTTTTGAATATCACCCTTATCATAAATATATAATATAGACGAGAGAGAGAGAGAGAAAGAGAGAGAGAGAGAGAGATTGGTCACTTTGAACTACACTGGAAAGGTGAGAGCTAAATGCTAAATAATAATATTATTTCTAACCATGGAAACCACAATGCATCATTCTACTGAACACATGAGAAGTTTGATATGAACAAGAATTTACAGCTTAAAGCCTTTATAAGCAAAGATTTTGCCGTTGGTGACAAATATCATACTTGCAAAGTTTTTCTCTTATGAAGACACTTGATAGTTTTATTATATAAATGAATGATGAAAATATCTAGAAACAAACAAGTTAGGCAATGATCGTGATTCATATTTTTTATTTTGCAAATATCAGCATAACGTTACTCTTTTAATTGAGGCCATCTGTTCTGAATGTGGATGCCTTGAGCATCTGATATTAATGGAGATTTTCTCAATTTCTGGAACACAGACTCCAATATATATGGTAATCAAACAGATTTGGGGGAAAACAGATGGTGACAGTGTGATATCTACCAATGGGGATACAATGTATTTCTAAATTAAAGCCAAGGGCAAATTCACTGCACAGTTATGAAGGGAATTTAGATTAGTTACCCATTTTTGACTATGTCTCAGAAATAATTGATAATAAGCATGACAAATTTCATATTTATAAAATAAGTTGCAAAATGCATGTGATAGGAAAAACAATCTGTTTTTTTTTTTTTTTTAATATGTGTCTAATAAAATATGATGCAACAATTACATACTTTTAGGGGGTCATTTTATAAATGAGTTGAGTGCCTAGAATGGTATTTTTATTAGCTATAGTAGGCGCTTATAAAATTGCCTAGGGATATATGTGTAAAAAAATAGATGCTTAGAAAAGAAAGCATATATTTTTATAAGATATTCATGCCAGCATACAAGGGATAGCGAATAGATAGAGATTAGAATTTTAAAATAAAAACACTCAGGACAGGCATTTGTAGTCACAAACCAACATGTCTGCATAAAGTGAATACAATGATACCTCGGTTTTCGTCGATAATCCGTCCGAAAACAATTGGCAAAATCTGAAACCAACGAAAACCAAGGCAATTATTTCCATATTAATCAATGTAAATCCAATTAATTTATTCTAGACACTCCAAAATACATACCAAAAACACATTTTATAGAGAATAAAAATAGTGTTTAATACTAAAAACAATAAGAAATTAACATAAAATGAATATAAAAGAGTAATGTAAAGAATAAATGAACATTTAACATGGCATTTACCACTCTTCTTGGTGTATGGAAGATGGCGAGGAAGGGGAGAGAGAGGTGCAGATATTATTGTTTGGAAGGGGATCCCCCTCCATAAGGACCATAGGTATCAAGGCACTGTCTGTGGTCACTTCCCTTCTTGGTCTTTTGGCACTAGGACCAGCTTCAGAGTCAGTGGACCCATGTCGCACAAGAAAGCTGTCCAAAAAGGTCTGTTTCTGCCGCCTCTTTAAGATTTGCCTAAAATGGGGCACGACATTATCATAAACTTTCTTTGGTTCCATGATGGAGCTAAAGGGAAAGGGTTAACTTATTAGTAAGGGAAACACTTAACAGGGACAATGCGATTTGAGCACATGTGATGCTCACACAATGAGAAACAACGCCACAATGAGCAGGAGAATGTGTGGGTCGCCCTTTTTTTCGCAAAATTAGTAGCGAGGTCATGTGGGCACGCCGACGAAATCCGAGGCAGCCGACGAAATCTGAGACAAATTTTTCACAAAAAAAATCAATGAAAACTGAAACCAACGATAACCGAAGTCAACGAAAACCGAGGTATTACTGTACTCCGAAAGAGCCTACTGCATTACAGAATTTTTCATTTTGGAAGAGAGGGTTTTTCTGGTACTGAACCTCACCTATATTGTATGCAAGATGTTGTCTATAAAACCTGCCAAGTCAAAATGCACCAGATCAGTGGCGCAGGAAGTGAAATGTCTCAAGCAAGATCAACTATCTCCACAGAAGCAGATGTCGAGAATACTTTGAAATCTGCTGTGCAAGAACTGCTTCAGGTAAAAGAATTAATGTAAGATAATAAGGAGACAATGCTAGAAATTTGAGAGGATGTTGCTGGCTTGAATTGGCAATTTCAGAGTGGTGGAAAATAAATTGTAGCCCTGTGATGAGCAGTTGTAGTAAATGCAGCACTTGAGAAGAGCAAATCTTTCCTTTCTCAAAGACATGGACAATCACATAGAAAGGGTAATGTGCAGCTGTTGGAAATTCTGGAGGAAGCTAAGGAGCAAGACATGATCAAGTATGCACAAGGTTTATGTCTATCCATTCTGGGCCTCATATTTTAGTATCACTTTAATGTGAATCATACTCATACACAGGAAAAACAGAGAAATGCAGAAGAGAGACAATGGGGCCAAAGTGAATGGAAAAATTAAATGTTTGAACATCAAAGGTAGAAAACATATTTATTTTGAATTTATTAATTGAAATATTTCAATTTTTGGAAATGCACATCTATGATACCTTGCATTTCAGTTTCTCTTTCTCTTGTTTGCTGTATATGCAGACTCTTGACTTCTTGATATTTCCAGTTCAGTTTTTTGCTTTCATATCTCTATTACTGATCTGTGGCCTCCTGTTTCATATTTGTTTAGGGTCTGTGTTTTGTGCTTGTGACCAAGGTGTAATATTCTGCTAGCATATAGTGTATGTGTAGAGTTTTTATTACAATCCCTTTTGTTCTATTTTCTCATTAGATGGTGTACTGGTGGTTTAGGGCCCAGTGTACTATTTACAGTGCTGCCTTTTCATAAGTAAGTTTGTTTCTTTTTGATTCCTGGGAGTTAGCGCTGTTAGGGTGTGGTAAGGTTCTGAATGTGTTTTTGCACAAGTTTGTGCATAGTGTTTTGCAGTGATGCGTTGGCCTTACTAAGATGACATGAAAACGTTAATATAATTTTAGTTTGTTATAATATCTGATGGGGCTTTATAATGTTTTGCAGGATCTGATGATATGTTTTGAGGTGGTTGTCTTACAGACAAACTTTAGTCTGCTCAGGTTTAAATTATAAGATACTGCCTCTCAAAGCATATTTAAATACAGTTGTTTCCATAAATGTATGGGGTTTAGCATTGTTAAATGTTTGAAATAATTGAGTTTTGAATATGTGACATGGCATGATACATAAGACCATTTTTAGCTTCACATGAAGTCACATGAAGGCATTATTTGTCAATAAAAATTACTAGCAGTCTTTCCTTATGCCTCAGTCCCTTCAAAACTGTGCCCGATTTATACCTTGAATTCACCAGGAGAAAAATCCCATTCTTTGGGATAGGCAACCCTTGGCATTTCTGCACTCTGTCCCAGCATCTTCCTTCTCCTGGATCAGCAACTTACTTACCCTACTCCTGCCTGTCAGCCCTATTGTTTCCAGGAAAAAATAATGTAGTATAAAAATGTGGAGCTGCTGTCTAAGCTGCAGAGCTAATAGCTCTGCTGGTCCCTTTTCTTCTGATGGTGTTGATTTCCTGTGTTTGAGGTGTAGAACCAACAGAGCTACTGGCAGTATGGCATAAACAGCGCCTCTGTACCTTTATGTAGCTAGGCTGGCAGGAAGCTGCACTGTTGAACCAGTGAGGGGGGTGGGGCCATCATAGTAACTTTGCCTAGAGTCCCATAGATGATTTTTAAGTAGCTCTGGGCCTAGGGGAGTGGTGGAAGGAAGTGTTAGTTCCCTGGTGCAATATATAAAACTTCCTGAGACCAGTGAAGGGGAGAGAGGAGCCTATAGCCTGAGAGGAACTGCCCAAGGAGAAAGGCCAAGCTAGGAACAAGAAAGATAATAGCAGAGAAGCCCCTCTGAAAAATTATGCTTCCCTTCAACTGAGGTAGACATCAGGAACTGATACAAAGTGGAAAGAAACAAGGTACATTTTTTCTTTCAAAGTCAAAAGTTGCATTTATGGGGCAAAACCAGTAAGAGGCATTGGTTGGCCTTTTTATATTTGACAAATTTTTGTTTGGAAACCTAAAAGATTGATCTGGAATCAACTGGGATGGAGAACAGAAATCAGTGTGTTTAAATGCTTAAGAGTGGTTGGTTTTATCCAAGAAACAGATGGTGTTGGATACTGAACTCAATCCACACAGAGAGGGAGTCTTATTTTTGTTTTGACATCAAAGCATATACTTCCTTTTTGCTTTTATCTGTGTGTGTGCCTGAGAGATAGATAGAGAGAGAGAGAGAGAGAGAGAGAGAGAGAGAGAGAGAGAGAGAGAGAGAGAGAGAAACTCAGCTGACAGAGAAGTGTTTACTGAGAAACTGTTCTGCCTATTCCCTATCTCCAGCCACAGAGTAGGGTAACTAATTTGCATAAAGAACTGCCTGTTGAGAAAATTGTTCTTTGTTCTAAGAAACTGGAGATTAAAGGTAATCCACATATAAAGTTACAATCATAGGAAGCTGGTGTGTAATGAGTTTTAAGATGCAGTCCCCGTGACTTGTTCTTTTACATTCACCCTGACTGTACAAGGACGATGAAAGGGCTGCAGACAGCTTAATGACAAGTTTGATTAGGTTTTCCCCACTGGTAAAAGGTTTGATGGAGGTTGCTTCCTTTTGATCCTGGTAGCGGTTTCAGATCATGAAGTGAAGCCATGCTTTCTTGCTCAATTTCTGGTTGGGAGCCTTTCAGTTTAGCTATTAGGGACTGCCCATCACAGTATGTATGTTATCAAGCTGAGAGCATGGTTTACTGGTTAGTATAATGTGTGTTGACTGCGGGCCATTGATCAAGGGACTGATGCAAAAAGCAACACAATAGAGCTGCACTCTGATGTTTCAGTGTGTGACTTCTACTACAGATTTAATGTGAAAATATACTATTACCATGCAGTAATCAAAGAGCATGCAAATTCTGTTGTGTTAAAAAACCAGCAGTAATTTGCAGCTCATTGCAAAATGTCTCCCTTCCTGTCTGTGCATGAGACCTGGTAGTCCAGTAGATCCAATCTGAACTGATGCCCTCAGTGGCACCGGGGGCAGCAGAACACCTTTTTGCTTGGGGGTGCCCAAACTGCACCCCAGACCCCACCCCCAGGTCTGCACAAGGCCCTGCCCCAGCTCCGCCCTTCACTCTGCCCCCATAATACTACTAATTGTAATATTTCTTCCATTCATTCTTCATATACCTGGTATATAACATTAATAATACATAATGTGTGATATAAATGCAAAAAAAAAAAAAAAAAAACTTTTATCCTCCACCTTTTAAGACACTGCCTATCCAGCTGGATGGTGATGACACAAGGAAAGCAAGTTTCGTCCAGTGAAGATTAACTCAAAATAACCTGTTCCTTAGCTGAGCCCTGGTATTACCATATTGAAAATGCAACCATACCATTCCTCTATGGTTATGTTCCACTAATAAGTTAAACGATTAACTGGATTTCTTGACAGAATTATATAAACTCTAGATGCATGAGTAGGAACATAAACATGCACTTATTTATTCACTATCACAATTCCTCATGTGCAGCCACAAAACAACTTTTTAGGGTGATAGTGTTCACAGTGAGCTCCTTTTATTATCGAACAGATAGAGATAAGAGTTTTCAGTTTTGGCACAATATAAGTCATCACAAGAACAAAATATAAGAAAACCAAAGAATTGCATTAGGGGCTTATAGGCCATTTAGTTATGTTTAAACAAACATATGTTTGTATCTAAAAGGTAAACTTCTACAAAGCAGATGAATATGTGATTCCATGTGCTCCAATAAAATAATTTAATTTTACTTCCATTTAATTTCAATATATTCCATCTTTATAACGCCAGGCTTCCCAAGGCAGATTATAATAACAGTTAAGATGAACCCATCAGGAAACAGAATATCCTCCCTGAAATTTAGCTATCTGTATTGTATACAGTGTATTTTGTTTCTTTAGATATTTGTGTAGAAAAATGAGTACAAAATACAGAGTTTATAATTGCTGTTTCTACCAGCTATAATAATTTTTAAGCTGTTTTAGTGATATTCAATTGCTATTTTATGATATTTATATCTACATATTGGAAGCTTTCAAATAAATGAAAAAGCTGTCCAATAAGTTAAAAAAAAAATCTTCTCCCCTCCACGTTTTAAGGCACTGCTTATCCAACTAAGACGGCTTTAGACCTATTACAGATGGACTAACAATAGAAAACGACAATGTGGATGCATGCAGCAGCTCATAGGTTTGCTTGCTTTGTTTTGAGTGTACTGTATGACAGCTGCTCAGGCAAGGAGAAACATAGGCGAATCTAAAAGGCTTCCTTGCTTACAGTGGACTAGGTAGGCTCAGTTCCACTCCTTTTTATTTAACCTCCTTGATCCCAACAGCACTAACCTGAGCATCAGCGGCGGCGACCCTGCAGCAGCAGCAATCTCCCAGGCCCGCAGCAGTCAGCTGAGGCAAGTATTGGTGGTGGCGGCAGTAGCGCCGCAGTAATGGCAGCGGGGATGAAGGTAGCACCAGCACGGTAATGGCTGGGGCAGGCAGCGGTAGTAGGTATGGTACTATGGTGGTAGTGGCAGTGGCAGAGACCCTGAAAGCAGCAATTGGCAGTGGCAGCTGAGAGCAGCGAAGGCAGCAGGAGAAGCAGTCTGCAGTCTACTACACGAGATGAGCCATGAGGCACTGTCTCTGTCAGAAGGGATTGGAAGGTGGTACAGGAAGTAAGTCACTTCCTACCACGTTCTGTCAAACCGGGAAAGAGAACATTTTTGGGGGTGCCATGGCACCCATGACCCCCCTGTTCCAACACCTATGAGTGGCACCCACGATACCCCTACCCAACACAACCCTCTCCCCCATATGATCTTTTTTTTTTTTTTTTAAATCTTCCCTAGTGTCTAGTGACAGACTCAACCCCCTGATATGTGTCCCCCCCTCCTTCCCTATCTCAACTTTCTAGTAGCACCCCTCCCCCCAAGGGTATACCTTAAAAGAGACAGCAGTGATGCCCATTCACTCTTGCCTTGATGCCACCATTTCTCTGCCTAAGCTACCAAATAAGTAGAAAAAAACTCTTATTTAGCAAACTGACTTGACTCAGTACAGCCTATGATGCACCTTATAGGGGTCAGGTGCTGCCATTTTCAAAGATGGCAGCATCAAGGCAAGAACAAGTGGGTATCATTCTTGATTTTTTCAAGGTATGGGGTCTGGTGGCCTAGGAGAGGGGTTGTGGGTTCCACTAGACACCAGGGAATTTTTTTAAATCTAGGGATGGGGGAATGCAACTAGACTTCAGGGTTTTTTCAAAGTTAGAGGGAGGGAGAGGGGTCAGTCATGTCAGAGGTGAGGGTGTTGGCAGACACTAGAGTATTTTTATTGTTGGGGTAAGGGGATCAGCTTGGAGGAGGGAAAGAGTGCTGCTAGATACCAGAGACAGATACAGAAACTATTGGGGGCAGGCAGGAAGGTTTGGGGGAAGCAAGAGCAGGCTACTAAATATCCACTCCTCTCCACTGACCCTTCTGTACTGCCCTGAACCCAGCAAAAAGTTTTGTTCTGTGCATTGTGGGAGAAAGATAATGACCACAAAATGTAGCAGTTCTGTTAATCTTTGGTTTGAACAAGTCTGATAGGATAACTCTATTTTTCATACTTCTATATTGGCTTCTGGTGGAGGCAAGAGTACTTTGTAAAGTATACGCTTCGATATTTAAAATCTCGTATGGTAAGATCCCTCAGTACATGTTACAACTTATTTATAAGCCGGGGATTAATTTACACTACTCTTGCCATGACCCGGTGTCCATATCATTTCCAAATCCTAAGGGCCCTGTTTACTAAGCCGTGCTATAGGCGTGCTAGCATTTTTAGTGTGCACCCATAGGAATATATGGGTGTCTCTAGCATTTAGCACATGTTACTACTACTACTACTTAACATTTCTAGAGCGCTACTAGGGTTACGCAGCGCTGTACAGTTTAACAAAGAAGGACAGTCCCTGCTCAAAGGAGCTTACAATCTAAAGGAAGAAATGTCAAGTTGGGGCAGTCAAGATTTCCTGAATAGAGGTG
The DNA here is from genome assembly GCF_901765095.1 of Microcaecilia unicolor. Taxonomy (NCBI): domain Eukaryota; kingdom Metazoa; phylum Chordata; class Amphibia; order Gymnophiona; family Siphonopidae; genus Microcaecilia; species Microcaecilia unicolor. Next base: position 472,800,960 of record NC_044032.1, read on the forward strand.
TAGTGGTTAGGTGCCGAAGGCGACATTGAAGAGGTGGGCTTTGAGCAAGGATTTGAAGATGGGCAGGGAGGGGACCTGGTGCATGGGCTCAGGGAGTTTATTCCAAGCATGGGGTGAGGCGAGGCAGAAAGGACGGAGCCTGGAGTTGGCGGTGGTGGAGAAGGGTACTGAGAGGAGGGATTTGTCTTGAGAGCGGAGGTTACGTGCACCTTAGTAAACAGGGCCCTAAGGGTATTGTTTCATGGAAATGCCTTATTTTCTTATCAAAAAGCAAAAATTGGTCTAGTCTGCTTAGAGAAATTATGTTTCTATTTACCTCTGATTTATTCATAAAAGTGATTAAAACATTTTTATTTCACAAATATGCATTACTCAGCTAGTAATGTGCAAGTTAACCCCTTGGTAACTGCACAGTTTGGTTCATGGTAACTTTCTGCATCAATCCCTGCGTGATATGTGGTGCAGTAATGAATGTGTGTAGCTGCTGAGAAGTGGCTCCAAAATGCTTTTCAATGTAAATAATAAAATATGGCAGACCTTGCAGTGCATAGAGTTTGAATATTTCCTCCTACATAGATTTCAGCAAAGCTTTTGACACGGTTCCCCACAGGAGGCTCTTGAATAAACTTGACAGGCTGAAAATAGGACCCAACGTGGTGAACTGGATTAGGAACTGGTTGATGGACAGACGCAAGAGGGTGGTGGAGCACCTCAGGGATTGGTGCTGGGGCCGATTCTGTTCAATATATTTGTGAGTAACATTGCCAAAGGGTTAGAAGGTAAAGTTTGCCTTTTTGCAGATGATACTAAGATTTGTAACAGAGTGGGCACTCGGGAGGAAGTGGAAAACATGAAAAAGGATCTGCGGAAGCTAGAAGAATGGTCTAAGGTTTGGCAATTAAAATTCAATGTGAAGAAATGCAAAATGATGCACTTAGGGAGTAGAAATCCACGGGAGACGTATGTGTTAGGCAGTGAGAGTCTGATATGTACGGACGGGGAGAGGGATCTTGAGGTGATAGTATCTGAGGACCTGAAGGCGACGAAACAGTGTGATAAGGCGGTGGCTGTAGCTAGAAAGTTGCTAGGCTGTATAGAGAGAGGTGTGACCAGCAGAAGAAAAGAGGTTTTAATGCCCCTGTATAAGTCGTTGATGAGGCCCCACCTGGGGTATTGTGTTCAGTTTTGGAGGCTGTATCTTGCTAAGGATGTAAAAAGAATTGAAGCGGTGCAAAGAAAAGCTACAAGAATGGTATGGGATTTGCGTTACAAGACATATGAGGAGAGACTTGCTGACCTGAACATGTATACCATGGAGGAAAGGAGAAACAGGGGTGATATGATACAGACGTTCAAATATTTGAAAGGTATTAATCCGCAAACGAACCTTTTCCATAGATGGGAAGGCAGTAGAACTAGAGGACATGAAATGAGATTGAAGGGGCGCTGACTCAAGAAAAATGTCAGGAAGTATTTTTTCACAGAGAGAGGGGTGGATACTTGGAATGCCCTCCCGCGGGAGGTGGTGGAGATGAAAATGGTAACGGAATTCAAACATGCGTGGGATAAACATAAAGGAATCCTGTTCAGAAGGAATGGATCCTCAGAAGCTTAGCCGAGATTGGGTGGCAGAGCTGATGGTGGGAGGCGGGGCTAGTGCTGGGCAGACTTCTACGGTCTGTGCCCTGAAAATGGCAGATAAAAATCAAGGTCAGGTATACACAAAAAGTAGCACATATGAGTTTATCTTGTTGGGCAGACTGGATGGACCATGCAGGTCTTTTTCTGCAGTCATCTACTATGTTACTATGACTGTTTAGTAGATGGGGAAAACAGCACTGAAAAGGAGAGTAGATGACAGGAAGTACCTTGATTATGGTATAAGGACTTTAAATTGGTGCCATATATATATATTTTTGTTACATTTGTACCCCATGCTTTCCCACTCATGGCAGGCTCAATGCGGCTTACATGGGGCAATGGAGGGTTAAGTGACTTGCCCAGAATCACAAGGAGCTGCCTGTGTTTGAAGTGGGAATGTGGGAATTGAACTCAGTTTTTCAGAACCAACGTCCACCACCCTAATCACTAGGCCACTAGGAGGGGCAAAATGGAAAGATCGTCCAAGTACGAATTAGGGCGTTCTTACGATAACGTCCAAAAATAGACCTGTATAATGGAAAAATAGTGTGGGCGTTTTTCGACAGTCGATTATCCCTGTAAGAAAACAATCAAATGACGAGCGCATAAGCGTGACTAAATTGGGCGCCCTAACACGGTCGACTATTGCAGGTGCAAACGACCAAATCACGTGGTGTGAAAAATAATGTACATAGGTGTATCGTAAGTACAATACATGTTGTTCATGCCATCTGGGTACGGAAATATATGAGGAACGCATATATGTGTCAACTACAGACATATCATGCTGCTCCACCCATACTTCCATCATATGTGCCCATCTGAATATCCGGATCTGCATGCACTGTACACCTACTGCTCCACCAAATCTTCCATCATATGTGCCCATCTGAATGTCCGGATCTGCATGCACTGTACACCTACTAAACATGCAGTAAATGCATATTGTGTATATGTGAAAAGGGTCGGGTGGGGTGCGTCATCTATATAAGGCACGTTTCACACTCCTGCAGGCATGTGCACGTCAAAGACGTCTATGCTTACGAGGGCGTCCACGTGCTGATAGGGGCCATATATGGAATGGTCATCCATATATGGAGCTGTGCATGAAACGACGTCCCTCACGCAAGGTCGTCTATATAAGGCACTTCTTTTCCAACACGTGGAAAAATGGCACAGCGGCGAGAGCCCAATTTTGGAGAAGAAGAAAGTTTGCTCCTCGTCAGGCTGTGCCTAAGGCACCGGCACCGACTATTTATACAACATCACCACCTGCCCCCCAGGCTGCAGGCCATGCGAGCCTGGTCCCGCATCCGGGAACGATTGGAAAGGTAAGGTTATGGCCCAACCCCCCTCCCCTCCTGTACCTACACATATAACAGCTCCGTCATCAATGTTACCAGCAGTAACTGGAGTGTCCATGCAAGGATCATGAGTAATATAGGAACATGCACAATCACTAATAATTTGTATGTTATTTAAACGACCACCATTCCCACATCCCTACAAGAATGTATTTCGTTAGGTTACTATCGTCACTATGCTATTAGTGTTATGTGAAAATTTCGTTAGTTATGTGAAGGCCACATTTTCCAACCCCTCTTTGCAGCCAGTGGGTTACAACGCCTCCAAATAGTGCAAGCATGAGACCAATGAAACCTATACCATACTATTATAACATGGTCATGATAACACATATAAAGTAGTTTAACAAGCATACATTAGAATGTATACAAACGGTATTGTCTGGCCTCATGCCCACCTCTCTGCCATCATCTGCATAGGAACCAACTCGGTGGCTGCTGTGGGTGCTTCACCACCCCACCCCCAATATCAAATATGTATGGAGGGAGGGGTCATCTCCACTGGGGGTTCCACCCCCCAAAATGTTAAAAAGGTGGCTCCTATGATTCACTACCAATGGAGGTGCCCCCCCCCCCCAACACTGTAGACCCTCTCTCTCTGGTATGTGAATAGCAAATTAATGTGTGCAGAGGACAAAAAGGACCAACACCCCTGACCCCTGCTCTACAAACTTATATCTTACAGACGCTTTGGAGTCCACCGGGACCTCGAGTCCTTAAGGAGGCGGTTCCGGCGGGTGAGGCGGGAGAGGCCTGAGCTCATCCGGGCGGTGCGAAGGCACCTCAGGGCTCGCCGTAAGTATTCAAAAACAGGACACCTGTACACATTACTACATACATTTCATGAATAAAGCAAATGTGTTGTACAATATCACTTCCCATGTGCCTAATAGCCACCTAGTAAGTAATACCATATCTGTCCCAGATCAAGGATGCAGGTTGCAGGGGTTCTCCCATGAGCATGCTTGCAACGTCCGACCATCCTCCCGAGATGAATGAGATGATATGCCACACTTTACTATTCCCCTTATTGTGGTGGCTGATTACTGTGTCCTGGTACAGCTGCCTGAGGCCCTACTTTTACTGCATGTTATGGCCTAAATCACATAAAAGAATTGTGCTCAACACCCTTCCCACTGCCCCCCCCCCCCCCAATAACTCCTACAACAACTGCCCATCAACCCCTCGTTGCATTTCACAATGCAAACATACTGGTCAGCAATGAATTTGGTATGGCCACATGTCCTGCGTGGTGTGTGTCAGAGGAGGGTCCAGGGTTCTGTTTCATGTCATCTGATGCAGCTCATTCCCCATGGGCATAGGCTACGCCTTACCACACCCTGCCCCATGCCACCCAGCTACTGCACTATGCAAGCCATGGTGTATGCACTGATCTCAATCACACTCCTTTTACATACACAGGGCTCCACCAGCAGGAAAGTGAGCGCCAGGATGAGGAGGGCCACCACCCCCAGGAGGAGGAGGAGGAGGAGGAGGAGGAAGAGCAGGAGGAGGGGCACATGGAGGAAGAGGAGGAGCAGGAGCCAGGCCAGGAGGCGGGCCACCAGCAAGAAGAGGAGGAGGAGGACTCGGAGGAGGGAGTCCTCATTATAGACCTGCATGAGGACCCCTCCCCACCTGCAGCACCATCGCCTGGCCCACCTCCATCCCCTGGGCCAGCTTCTGTGTCCCCTGGCCCACCTCCATCCCCTGGGCCAGCTTCTGTGTCCCCTGGCCCACCTCCATCCCCTGGGCCAGCTTCTGTGTCCCCTGGCCCACCTCCATCCCCTGGGCCATCATCCGTGTCCCCTGGCCCACCTCCATCCCCTGGGCCATCATCCGTGTCCCCTGGCCCACCTCCAGCCTTTGGGCCGGCGACTGTAGTGCGCCTCCTGCAGCAGCTGGTAGATGGCCAGCACCAGTTTATAGTTGGCCAGCAACAGCTGCTGCAGGAGGTGACAGCCCTACGGCAGGGCAATGAGCAGCTCCAGGGCCCACTAAGGGTACTGCTGGGGCTGCTCATTGCCCTGCTACAGAGGGCCTTACTAAGAGGGCGTGGCCGCCCTTAATTTAAATAGGGGGGCCTGTTGGTGTTGTGTGTGTGGGGGGAGGGAGGGAGGGAATTGTTGGGGTTGTGTGTGTGGGGGGAGGGAAATGTTGGGGGTTCTGTGGGGGGTGGGGGAGGGAATTGTTGGGGTGTGTGGGGAGTTGTGGGGGGGAGGATGGCATTGTTGGGGTTATTTTGTAGGGGTGGGGGTGGGGATGGGGCCAAATAAATTTTTGTTATAATATAACTATCAGGGTGTGTGTGTGTGTTTGTCTCCCTTGTGCATTACATATCACCAAATGGTGCTGTTGAGTTGAGAGGAAGGAGGCAGCAATATGCACAGCATTAAATGTGCTGTGTGAATGAGAAGGTGATGTATGTCTGAGAATGTTGGCCAGACAGAACGCCACCTGTTCATTCCAACCTGCATGGCCCATATGTGCAGGGGGGTTGGGCCAGGGAGGCTGGATGGATATTTGTGTTCATTAATAAAAATGGCCAGCCAGCATCTCTCTCTCCCTTCCTCCCTCCCTCCCCTCCACCATACTGACCCACAATACAGAGTGCCATCAATAAGAGATTAATAGTGTACCACGTGTGATCTGCCAGGTACACACTTCCACATAACTCCAGGTACCACATACAAAGTGTTTGCTGTCTGATGGACACATATCCTTACCCACAAGCCACATTGGTGGGGTGGGGGGGGGGGGGGGCAAGAAGGACCTACAATACAAACAGCTGGCTCATATTTTCACATTGAATACATCAGGTATGGTATATAATGCTGAGGAGCAAAAGGGAAACAATGGGAAACCCAATAGATGGATGGTTACTTCATCACAGTTGCAATGTAATACTTGTGTTAGGGAAGGCCACAAATAAAAATGGTGCTCATTATTTGCAGGTGTGATCACACTTTCTCCAGTAGTCGATCAAGGTGTGTTACATTCAAGTATTCTGGGTTTGTGTCAAACTTTGTTGCTGAACTGACTTGCCTTAGGTGGGATTTGAACCAGCAACCTTATGATTATAAGGCTGGTGCTCTAACCACTAGGCCACAGCAGCCATCAGGCTTTAGCCACCACCAATTACTTTGGGTTGGTACCTGTACACACACCCCTTTCCCTCACCACCACGTCATAGGCCTCAGTGGCACTACCTGTAGCCACCTCGATCATTTTGTCCAGGCTACCGATTAAAAACAATGTAATGTGCATGTTCCCTACCCTACTACCTATGGAGCAATTTAGGAAGGTGGTCCATAATGTGCTATACACATCCATTGCATTAATCATTCTCCCCTCCCCCGCCTATGGACCTTGAGAATGGGTGGCCACTTCATAAATGGGGACTGGGGTACACCACATAAACAAGGAAGATGGAACCTACCGGGAACCAATACAGCACCTCCAACCGCTGGACCACACCACTGAGGACCTGCCAACCCCACAGTACAGTGCACAGGAACCTGGTGAAAACAGAGCTACCTAACATCTGACTCCAGACTACATACATACAGTGAATGCACACTCCTTGACTATGAGCACAAAGAGAAGAGGTGGCAGACAAATGAGAGCTTACCATGAACGTCTGTTTCAAGACTGTGTAGTGCGCCTTTTATCTTCTGGAACATTAGCTGCACATCTCCCTGATTGAAATGACCCTTACCGAGGGGTGCTTGATTTGGGGTGAGTGTAGCAAATTCGTGGCCCCCACACACTGCCTGCTACAACCAGGCAGAGAGAATGGGAGAAAGGAAGGGAGCATCAGGCGATGTGGAAGACAGGAAACGGAAGGCGTGGTGGCTGAGGGCCAACAATAATTCCCCCCCCCCCTAAATACACAGGTGTACCCAAGCATGCTAAGTGAGGGTAAAACCCTGTAACTGATTATTACGAACATCGGGCAAGGTCTCAGTGCAGGAAATGGCAGGTAAAATGGCAATGAAGAAAGGGAAGGCAGGTGGAGACGCCCATACTTATCTACTCATAATCGAAACCATGTGTTCCTAATCGCTATCTGAGCTGGGCACGCTTAGGAATTATGTGTATAATTGAAAAAGTAGCGCCCAAATCAGAAACGCCTATTCCCCCGTCTCAATGGGCGTTCTTGGCGCCTATATAAACGCCCACTCCGTATTTTCGAAAACACCATTGGTACAATGCCACCACGCATGCCGCCGACCCGGAAGGGTAATTTTCTCGAGGCAGAGGTGGAGCTCCTGGTACAAGAAATTGTACAGCGGCACCGGAGTCTGTTTGCTCCCACAGGGCAGAGGCTGGCAGCAACAGTAAAGCAGCGGGAATGGGAGGCAGTACGGGACAGCCTGAATGCTGTCTTCCATGCTGGGAGAGACGTGGAGGACTGCAAGAGGAAGTGGCGGAAGCTGAGGAGGGATGTTCGGAGGAAGGCGGGGGCCAATCCCCCAGGCAATGATACTGCCAACCTTACACCCATCGAGCTGATGGTGTACTCCCTCCTACCCCAGGAGGGCATCCACGGGATTGGCTCCATGGACACCTCGGGCCAGGCTGAGGACTCGGGTAGGTGTTTCATTATGCAGTTGGGGTATCTGTTGTGCTGCAGTACACTTGTGTTATAGAAGTTGGGGTCAGGGGGAGGGAGGTGAGGAGTGGGGGGCAGGAGGAGGGAGGTAGGTGGAGGTGGGGGTGGGGGGGGAGTATCTCTGGCTGTCTTTCTGTATATTAACAGGCCACCTTTATGATGCTGTTGTGACCTGGTAACCCCTACTCACTAGCTCTCTACCCTTACTCCCTATCCCTACCATTGTCATTGGGTTTCCTCTTACTTGTCCTGTGTGCCCATATTTATAGAATTAATTGTAAGCTCTATTTGAGTAGTGGTAGTGGTCATGTGTGTTATAGGAGCAAGCAGACAGGGTGGGTGCTGTGTGTGTGTGTGAGCACCCCAATATTGAGGAAAGATCATGTAGCTGTGCAGGGAGGAGTGTTGGTCACTGGGCTTAGCACCCCCAATACTACTTTCCAGTTGGCTCCTATGGGTGTGTGTAGGTTACTACTGTGGCAGAACTCTGGGGGCCGTCCTTCCCTACTACTCCCTCCTATTTTCCCATTTTACCAAACTGTGCCTAGTTCCTCCTGTGACCTCTGTGCTCTACTGAGTGTGGGACACATGTATTCAACTGAAGGAGCCTGTAATGGGGGTCATAAAGCAGTTCTATGCAGTTTAGCAAGTCAGTAGTAACACAACACATGCTGCAATGTTGTTCAATTTAACAATTATACAACTAACAGCTTGTGCACAACGTTGTGAGTGGTGTCCTTCTCTTGGCTGCTCATCCACCACCTCTACCCAGCTGCCTGCAGGCCTCTCTCTTTTGTACCCGTGTCAATTCCATTTCTCCTCACCATCTCTTTGCTGGGTCATCAGGTTGGGGGACATACCAATGTATATGAATGCTGAAAGACAAAAGTGGGTTATTTGCACCAACACTATTCCTCTCTTGTGCTATACAGGTGAAGACTCAGAGGAGGCTGGCCCTAGTGGCCTGCAAGGCCAACGCCCTACACCATCCGTCCAGCCTCAACCTCCACAGCCTGCAGCACCAGCAGTCCAGCCTCCACCACCTGCACCAGCTGTGCATCCTCCGCGTCCACCACCACCTGCACCAGCTGTCCAGCCTCTACCACCACCAGCTGTCCAGCCTCTGCCAGCACCACCACCACCACCTGCACCGGCTGTCCAGCCTCTGCCAGCACCACCACCACCACCTGCACCGGCTGTCCAGCCTCTGCCACCACCACCACCACCACCTGCACCGGCTGTCCAGGCTCTGCCACCACCACCACCACCTGCACCAGCAGAGGCCGCACCTCCAGCACCGGAGGACTTTGGTGAGGAGGAGGAGGGCCCAGCTCCCCGCCAGAGGCCATCCGCCCAAAGGAGGCAACTCCTGCGGCTGGCCACGGAACTACTCCGCCACAACGTGCGCTTGGAGGAGTACCGCCAGCAGAAACTGGAGCTGCAGCGCCAAGCACTGGAGGCACAGCAGCGAGCACACCAAGAACTCCTCCAGGCGCAACGTGAAGGCCACCAGGAGGTGCTCCAGCAACTGAGACGGCTGGAGCAGAGCATCCAACACCTGCACCCTCAGGGCACCGCGCCTACTCCAGCCCCCGTGCTGCTGGAGCAGCCCCTGCCATCAACCTCCTCCTCCACTGACCACCAGCAACCACCAGCTAAGAGGTGGGCATTGCGCTCCTCAGCCTCCGCACCCACTCCTGCTGCTCCCATTCTGGGTCCTGTGGCCAGACCACTACAACCAAGAAGGTGGCCCGATTTCCACGGTGCAGCCGAAGCCGCAGGCTGCCGTGGGGATAGGGAGGAGGACACTGGGAGCAGCAGCTCCGAAGAGGGGGAAGAGACTTCCCGTGCAGCACCAGCTGCAAAGGAAGGGCGTGGGAGGGGTAGGAGGGGACGGGGGAAGGGAAGGGGAAAATGATGGGACATGCTGTAGGGTGAGGGTTGGTGGGAGGGGGGTGGGTGGTGGTGGTGGTGGTGGGGTTCACCAAACACATATGCACTGTATGTAAAAAATAAATGCTCACTTACATTCACCTAAAACTTGTTTCAATGAGTCTTTGTCTTGCTCTTATGCCAAGCTGGTAGGCATTGAGCTCTGCTCTGTGGGCTGGGGGTGGAGGGGGCTCCTCTTCCAGCTCATCTGGGGCCTCTTCTGGTGGTGGCTGTGGCTCCTCTGGGAGAGGCTGTCCTCTGCGCTGGGCCAAATTGTGTAACATACAGCACGCCACAAAGATCTTGGCCACCTTTTCTGGACTGTAGAGCAGCTCTCCTCCAGACCGGTCCAGACAGCGGAAGCGGTTTTTCAATAAACCAAAGGTGCGCTCAATGATCCCCCGGGTGCTGCGATGTTTCCTGTTGTAGGTTTCTTCTGGCCCTGGTTGTGGGTGGATCAGGGGGGTCATGAGCCATGTCCTCTGCGGGTAGCCTCGGTCACCTTTGCAGAAAAGCAGAATGAGATAGATGAGTGTGTATCGCTTGGAGCAGGTACAGGGGGGGCGGGGGGATTTGGATAGTGGGTTGTGGTGGAGGAAGCCAGGGCGGAGGGTTGCCCAGTGGAGGAGGTCTAGTATGGGTGGTACATGCATGTTGCACTTACCTAGTAGCCATCCACCAATGAACTCCCCTTGCTCGAACCTGCGGAAGATGCCCGAGTGCTGTAGGATGTAGGCATCGTGGCTGGAGCCGGGGTACCTGGCACACACGTCTAATATCTCCCCCTGGGCATCACATACAACTTGCATGTTCATAGAATGAAATGCCTTCCTATTTCTGTAGGTGGCTTCGTGTGCCTGGGGGGGTCTGAGGGCTACGTGTGTGCAGTCTATCACACCGATGACCGAGGGGAATCTAGCAACAGCATAGAAGGTGGCCATGTTGTTGTGCAGAGCCTGGGGGGTGGTGGGGAAAGTGATGTAGTGTGAGGTGTGAGTTATGAAGGCATCCAGGAACTGGGTGAGACAGTGTGAAATAGAAGCCTGGGTGAGGCCTGTGTTAGCAGCTAATACGGATTGAAAACTGCCAGTGGCCAGGACAGAGAGAGCGGAAGTGATTTTGAGGTGGGCAGGGATGGGGTTATTCCTACGTGTCTGGGGCTGAAGGAGGGGTTTCAGCTGCTCACACAGCTGACGAATGGTGGCCCTATCAAACCTGAACCTTGTTAGACACTGCTGGTCAGTGAGTTGTAGGAAGGTGGTGCGGGGCCTAAACACTCGGGGCCGTGAATACCTCCTGCGGTGGGTGGCCTCTTCGTGTAGCATGAATGCCACAAGTGCATTAAGTGCATCCATATCCCCACCACCAGTGCAAGTATTAGGACTAGTAGTCAAACAGCAACACACACAGATCTGTCACTTCCAGGCACTACGCCCCTCTGGCCACTCACTCGCCAAACAGTACAGGCACACAGAGACAAACGGAGGTCAGGGAATACAGTATACACGTGGGAAGAGTGAATGGGGAGGGATAGGGGGAGGGGGAGGGGAAGGGGCGATAGAGCAAAGGAGTAGGAGTAAGGAACGGTGAAAGGGTAAGACACAAAAAGAGGCAGGGCACACAGACGACCGTCACAGGTACTGAACACGCTCGGCTTTCTCTCTGCAACCACCACTTCAGCTCTTCCACCAACAATATCGCCACTCTCCAACTACACACAATCGCTAATGAGTCTAAAGACGCTTTCCCCCTTGCTCTGGTCGCTTTTATTTCGGGTCCATCATATTACGCCCATCTTCCCGCTCAACCAGAGCCCTTTCGCTATTCGTTATACGTTGTACCCGTCCACGTCGTATCACCGCCCCTAACACGCCCCCGACACGCCTCTTATTTGGGCGTTTTTACGTCCACGTACGAGCGACACGGACGCACTGAAACATTGCTTTCGATTATATGGATTTACTCGTTTTTGTGAGATTAACGTCCATCTCCCGATTTAGGTCGGCTCTTGGGCGTTTTTCTCGTTCGATTATAAGCAGGTAGGTCACTCCTCCACACCAATAGATACCTACAAAAAGAAAAGCATGATTAATGCCAAATCTATAACAGCACTTAGGTGCATCTAAACTATTATAGAATACAAATTAAGGGGTCCTTTTACAAAGTGGTGGTAAGCCAAACGTAGGCTTAGCACTCACTAACAGTGAAGTACAGCTGAGCTACTATAGCAGCCTGGTGGTAGTTCCCACCCCCTGTGCTCGTCATATCCATCACTACAGAAATATTTTTATATTTCTAGCACCGGTATGTACCCAGCAGTAATGGGCAGTGCTGTGCACTGTCCAGTTCCTGCCAGGTTAGCACGGGAGCCCTTACTACGTCCCACAAAATGGCTGTGTGGCAAGTGTTTTACTTGCCACACGGCCATTGCCTGAAAAAAACAAATACCTGCCTTTTACCCACTGTGGTAAAAAGGGGCCTCAGTGAGTATCAAATGCACACGCCAACGCCAGCACAGGCACCTTTTGCCGCAGTTTTGTAAAAGGGGCCCTAAGGTAGCATTGGTACATTAAAATTTAGACTCGGCTACTTATCTGAACTTAATGGAAGGTGCAGTTGGGCACAACTTACACTATTGTTTAAGATGTATGCATTGCTAGGCGAAACACCTATGACATGCGCTGTGATGTGCCCACATTAACGTCCCTCTCGCAGTTGCATACTAAAGGGTCCTTTTACTAAATGGCAGTAAAATGTGACCATTCAAAGTGAATTGGCTTTGTTGGAATTGCCGCACCAGGAATCACTAGTGCAGTTTAATAAGAGGGGCCCTGAATACCCTTTTGGTGTGAACCTTTTACTTCTCATTAGACATTACTGCAGAAAAGTGGAATGTTAAAACAATTGTTCAGTGTCAGTCTCATCCATAGATTCAGTATAGAATCATTAGAAATGACCTAAAAAAAATAAATTTTAGAAACTCCCTGAAAAGAATGAATTGCTTCCTAAAAAAAATTGATTGAACCAAGGAAATCCACTTACCAGGACCTTCAACCTCCAGGAGGTGTGTGTATGTGGGGGGGGGGGGGGGGGGGGGGGGTTGGAAGGTGTTACTGTTCAGGCAGCATCTGGTGTGTGACTGAAGTTTCCCTTTTCAAGCAGTGCTGTGTCACATAACACACACTGCTTTGCAGCAGCTAAAAAATAAATTACAGCTCCAAATTCCCATTGAAAAAAACCAGATTACTAAGAAAAAAAGTGGCCAAAACTACCAAGGAGTGGATAAGATCAAGAAATTACATAACAAAATGCAATCCATCTATGCATTCCAATGATGTCATAGAGAACAATATGACCTGTACAACTAAAAAAAGAAAAAGCATACAATTTAAACCCCTTCAATTTTGGAAAATAAATTAAAATAAACATGAAAGGTACATGTTGCTTGTTTGATACATATAGATAAAACAACTTTTGAAACAATTCAAAAATCATGATTAAATTGTTAAAAACAAGATGGCTGCTGTCATTAAAAACATAAATAACTTTCTAAAAAAACAAATAACATTCATGAAAAGCATAAGATAAGCTTTCAGTTGGTATATAAAATATGATTTTTAAACATAGAAAAATCACAATAAAAGCTACTTTAAAAAAATCAGAGCCCATACAGTGCATTACAAAATGGATGAAATTGAGCACATGTTAAGAAGGCAAATAGAATAAAAGTGAATATGAAATCCATGAGTAAGAAAATACTGCATAGATAAGCATATTTGAGAACAAGTTTTAAGGTACAGATACCAGAAATTATTTCCATAACATTATATATAAATGCAGGGTATCATTACAATCAAGAAGACCATTATACAAAAACTGATAAGTCCAATTCCTGGTTGAGACCTCAACAGTAGACAGTGTGGAATTTGAAGATCAACATCTTTTCAACCTTTAACAAGACATCATATAAATCGCCACCTCTCAAATGTAGTTGGGGTTTAACCAGAGTCATATACTTATAGGGGCCCTTTTACTAAGCTGTGTAGGCACCTAAGCGCGCCCAACTCGTGCCAATTTGGCTACTACCTGGCTACCATGTAGTCCAGGTGGTAATTTCATTTTTTACGCATGTCCACTATGTGCACGTGCAGCACTAACTGAGCGGTAATCTGTAGTGTACGTGTGCTGACGATTACCGCCTGGTTAACGCATGAGACTTTACCGCCAAGTCAATGGGTGGTGGTAAGGTCTCAGGCCAAAAATGGATGCATGCCAATTTTTATTTTGCTGCACGTCCATAAAAAAGGTTCTTTTCGCAAGGTGCGCTGAAAATAGACCTGCGCGCGTCCAATACACGCGTCTACACCAGTGCAGACCATTTTTCAGCACGCCTTAGTAAAAAGACCCCAACTACATTGGTTTTTCTGCTACTTTACATTTGATTGCACTTCTCTGTTTAATTACTCTTTTGTTGAACTGTCTTATATTTTTACCAATAGGCACAAGTCAGCATGGGCAGATGCCTGCATAAATTACTCCAGCGCTTTCGAGATTTGGAAACTGTCTCCACATAAACTCATCTCCAGATTGTGGGTTCACAAAGGATTTCTACAGATCGAACAACCTCTACATCTGTAGTGTCCATAAGGTAATTTCTTTGTGCCTTTCTCAGTCACTGGTAGTGTAGAGGGTACCAGATGACCTCTTAAGTTCCATCCTCTCTTATTAGCCACAATTAGTCTTTTGTTGCTGAAGCAATGAAGGTGCTGTATAATATACTAGTGCTTCCTGAGGATCTTCCTGATGTCACTTGAAAGGTGTGTAAAGGGGGTATCCAGTGAGTAACCACCTGGACAATTCCCACTTATTAATTGCCCTCTTGAAAATTCCATCTAGGTCAAATGCTCCATGACCATTTCTCACCTTGAGTCATCAATTTCTACATGCAGAATTCCACCCCCTCCATAAGTTCCCAACCGATATAATAGATTAGTATGCACTACCGCTTACATTTTTTATGGCTTGATTAGGGTATCCTGGCAGGTTTTGCACTGAATGAATAAATAACATTATGAAGTCATCCACATGGATTGCTGTGCGTTACAACGCTATGTTCACTCATTCCCCTCATTCCCTTTCCTCCTTTCCTGAAGTTACTTTTGAGGAAACTACACTTCTCCTTTCTTCCTCAAAATGTACCACCTGTTCCTCTGATCCCATTCCCACCCACCTTCTTAATGCCATCTCTCCTGCTATTATTCCTTTTATCTGTCACATTCTCAACCTCTCACTTTCCACTGCGACTGTCCCTGCTGCCTTTAAACATGCTGTGGTCACACCTCTCCTTAAGAAGCCTTCACTCGACCCTACTTGTCCCTCTAATTACCGTCCCATCTCCCTCCTTCCTTTTCTCTCCAAATTACTTGAGCGTGCTGTTCACCGCCGCTGCCTTGATTTTCTCTCCTCACATGCTATTCTTGACCCACTACAATCTGGTTTTCGCCCTCTCCACTCAACCGAAACTGCGTTTACTAAAGTCTCCAATGATCTATTACTGGCTAAATCCAGAGGTCAATATTCCATCCTCATTCTTCTTGATCGTTCCGCTGCTTTTGACACTGTCGATCACAGCATACTTCTCGATACCCTGTCCTCACTTGGATTCCAGGACTCTGTCCTTTCCTGGTTCTCTTCCTACCTCTCCCTCCGCACCTTTAGTGTTCACTCTGGTGGATCCTCTTCTACTTCTATCCCTCTGCCTGTCGGCGTACCTCAAGGTTCTGTTCTTGGTCCCCTCCTCTTTTCTATCTACACTTCTTCCCTTGGTTCATTAATCTCATCCCATGGCTTTTCCTACCATCTCTATGCTGATGACTCCCAAATCTACCTTTCTACCCCTGATATCTCACCTTGCATCCAAACCAAAGTTTCAGCGTGCTTGTCTGACATTGCTGTCTGGATGTCTCAACGCCACCTGAAATTAAATATGACCAAAACCGAGCTTCTCATTTTTCCCCCCAAACCCACCTCCCCGCTCCCCCCGTTTTCTATTTCTGTTGATGGCTCTCTCATTCTCCCCGTCTCCTCAGCTCGAAACCTTGGGGTCATCTTTGACTCTTCTCTCTCCTTCTCTGCTCATATCCAGCAGATTGCCAAGACCTGTCGTTTCTTTCTTTACAACATCCGTAAAATCCGCCCCTTTCTTTCCGAGCACTCTACCAAAACCCTCATCCACACCCTTGTCACCTCTCGTTTAGACTACTGCAATCTGCTTCTTGCTGGCCTCCCACTTAGTCACCTCTCCCCTCTCCAGTCAGTTCAAAACTCTGCTGCCCGTCTCATCTTCCGCCAAGGTCGCTTTACTCATACTACCCCTCTCCTCAAGACCCTTCACTGGCTCCCTATCCATTTTCGCATCCTGTTCAAACTTCTTCTACTAACCTATAAATGTACTCACTCTGCTGCTCCCCAGTATCTCTCCACACTCGTCCTTCCCTACACCCCTTCCCATGCACTCCGCTCCATGGATAAATCCTTCTTATCTGTTCCCTTCTCCACTACTGCCAACTCCAGACTTTGCGCCTTCTGTCTCGCTGCATCCTACGCCTGGAATAAACTTCCTGAGCCCCTACATCTTGCCCCATCCTTGGCCACCTTTAAATCGATACTGAAATCCAACCTCTTTAACATTGCTTTTGACTCGTAACCACTTGTAACCACTCGCCTCCACCTACCCTCCTCTCTTCCTTCCCGTTCGCATTAATTGATTTGATTTGCTTACTTTATTTATTTTTTGTCTATTAGATTGTAAGGTCTTTGAGCAAGGACTGTCTTTCTTCTATGTTTGTGCAGCGCTGCGTATGCCTTGTAGCGCTATAGAAATGCTAAATAGTAGTAGTAGTAGTAATATTTGCTTGTGCTCTGAAAATTCATTTTTTGGCGGTCAGGCAGTTCCATTTACTGCTTCTCGATGAAAGTGAATTTTTTTCTTTTTTTTTTTTTTTTTGGTATACTCTCTTGTAAAATATCAATAATGGTTTAATGGTTTAAATATGTTTTTTGACTTCTCAATTATTTACAGTCTACAGGCATTGTGGTTTATGTTTGTATATTTTTTAGGCAGCGTTTGTGGGTGCATTTTCATTGTTTGTCAGCATTAGTGGTGTTTTAACAGCATAGGTATGCAATTTTTTTGATCTCCTCATTTATAGTCACCATTTTTCAAAAATTGTCTACTGGTGTTTGTTTTGTCATGTTTTTCTAACTCACCATTAGTTTTTTTTTTTTTCCTCTTGTGGTTCCGTTATTTATCTTAAGTCCTGTATTTTTTATGAATTCCTATATGTTCACTGTTGGGCAGGTCACAATTATATTTTCTCCTTTTTTTTACATTAAATTGCCAAGGTATAGCTCATAATCTTGCTTTTTAGTATATATGCTAAATTCTTGGAATACGTGTTGATTTGTAACTTGATATTATTTATAATTGGATATATGTTTGCAATATTTAAATAGGTAACATTTTTTTTCCTTAGATTTGCAATGTATAGAAGTATATTTGACAATATAAATGTTATAGAGGGGAATTGTCCTTGCTGGAGGGGTGGAAATGGCCTAGATAGCAATTATCCAGCTGGTAATTGGTAGGTGGGAACTGTCCAGTGGAAATTATCCAGAAGGAAACTCACCTAGAATGGTGAATGGTGGGTGTGAGTAGTGCTCTTCTGTTCATGCTTTTAGCTTTTTTTTGTAACAATCATTGATCATTTTACTGGAAACCTTTCAAGTCAAATCTCTCTTTCATTTCAGCAGACCTACTTTCAAAGGTCACAATGTCAGAACATAATCTTCTGATTCTTAAAAATTGACTGTAAGGGAGGTTATTCTTTAGAGATCTGCTATGACAGCTTTTATAGTCCAGGTATTTGTTCACATCTGTGGGTTTCCTAAAAAACATGTGTAATGAATTTCCCTCCACTGTACATAATTTGACGTCTAAAAATGATCCTGTTTCACAAATAAAATCCATTTTGAAAGCCAAATTCTTATCCAGACAGT
The DNA here is from genome assembly GCF_901765095.1 of Microcaecilia unicolor. Lineage (NCBI taxonomy): Eukaryota > Metazoa > Chordata > Amphibia > Gymnophiona > Siphonopidae > Microcaecilia > Microcaecilia unicolor. The sequence goes on from NC_044032.1 coordinate 472,818,570, forward strand.
TCATCCAAATGTAAAATCTTGTAAGCTGTCTTTTAGTAAAATATCATCAATGCATCACTTTCATAACACTACATGCTGTTTAAATTCAAGCTTGCTATCGAGGGGGCCATAGCCTCCAATGTTGTCCCCTTTAACTGTTGATAATAGGAACCCTGCAAACAAATGTTTGTTGTAAGTGCAATCATGGCTAGTTCCAAAACAAACTGAAGGGAGATCTTTAATATGAAGTCCCTCTGGGACAGTGTTTCTGGTGTAATATCAAGTATTTCTTGTTTTGGGACATTAGTGTATGGTGATTTGACATCAAGTGTGACTAAAATGATATCCTCATGGCATGTAATCTGGTCTAAAATGCTAATGATATCTGTGGAGTCTCTGACAAAGGAGAGGATATATGGAACGAATTGCTTTATACAGTGGTTTGTAAAGGCTGACAATGGTTCTAATAATGAGCCAATGGCTGATATAATAAATCTTCCAGGTGGTGAATCAAGTGATTTGTGTGTTTTGGATAGTATATATATAGCAGGTGTTATGGGATTGGTTACTATTAGATAGTTTATTTCTTTGTTAGTGAAAAAAAACATGGGTTCTTGCAGTGTACAGGAGTGACTGAATCTTATTCTTGATCACACGTGTAGGGTCTTGATTAAGTTTTTTTGTAGAATTCTGTATAAACTTGTGTAATTCAACCCGTGTGTCTCAGAGTGGGATAAAAAGGAAAGACATTTTTGTAATACTTTCTGTTCAGTACTCTTTTTGAGATATTGACTATGGTATTTTCCTCCTTAAGTTCTTGAACTGTGTGCAGAGTGGATAGATCATGTCCCTTCCTCTCCCTCTCCCTCACTGTAAAATGTCTATTCTCTCCCTCTGCTCTGGGGCAGGCTGTCTGTTGTGGAGTGTGTCACCTCTACAGTTTCTCTAATTGAAAAACCTATATCATTTTGATGAGTCAAGGGGGTGGTACTAAGGGGGTCTTTTACTAAAGGTTAGCTCAAGTTACCTGCAGCAGGTACCATTTTATTCCTATGGGGACTGAGCTAATCTTTAGTAAAAGACCCCTGAAGTGAGGAAGAAGAATCAATGACTTCATTAGAGTTACTCCTAACTCTCTCAAGGGCGGGACCAGAGCTGAGAGACAGACAACAAGGGAAGGCTGAAGCACGAGCCTGCACGCTTTTCACTGCATGCAGGCAGCTGTCGCCGTAACCAACCCCGATGAGGACGAGGTAGGAGATAGCTTTTGAAATTCAGAGGGAGGGACAGCGGGCGGGCCCTGGGAGGGAGGGAGGCCGTGGAATTCGGATGGAGGGAGGCCTTGGAATTTGGACGGACGGAGGGAGGGAGAGGGGCCTTGGAATTCGGACGGAGGGGAGGGGGTGGAGGGGGGAGAGGCAGTGACCTCGGGGGGGGGGGGGCCCAGGGGCGGCCTTGTCCCGGGCCCAGCCCAGTCTCTCGGCGGCCCTGGGTATAAACTTTAGAGTTTCTGGTTCTGATATCCTTGGATGGTCCAATTGATGCAGGTTGCTGTAGGCTTTTTCTTTATTGCTCCAGAGGAAGGATAGATGTAAATAAGGATCCAGCTCCAATCTCAGAGCATGAGGAGAGTTATTTAGGAGAGATAAAGTTTCCTTTCTCCAGCCAAAAATAAATGGAAGAAGTTCCGAGTAAAATTGAGAACTGGTACCTCAACACAGACTGTCGCGTTTGTGAGTCCTTGTGCCGGGCGGAGCACAGAGGCGAGGAACTCGAACCTGGGCTCTGCTGGGCAGCCAAGCAACCCCGAGGCTTCACCTGTGGTGACCGCCGTTCCCCGAGGGTTGAGTCCCCAGGTGCGGGTGGCCAACAGGACTTCCGGATGCAGGCAGGGGTCTGAGACAGGCCACAGGCAGCAGGCAGAGAGGAATTCGGGTTCCGGCAGCAGTCATAAGCAGGCCACAGGCAGAGAGTAATCCCGGCTCTGGCTGCGGTCAGAGACAGGCAGCAGGCAGAGAGGAATCCAGGTTCAGGCAGTGGTCAGAGACAGGCAGCAGGCAGAGTAATCCTGGTTCAGGCGGTGGTCAGAGCCAGGCAGCAGGTAGAGTAATCCGGGTTCAGGCAGTGGTCAGAGACAGGCAGCAGGCAGAGTAATCTGGGTTCAGGCAGTGGTCAGCAACGAGGGTCAGCAGAGAAACACACCCTACTGAAGTAGAAGCTGAATGTAACCAGTTGTAGAAATTGGTTTAATTTGTTTACCTTACTGCTGGGAGAGCAGGGGGGTTGGCTGGAGGTGTCCTGGGTTGTCAGGGAGATATTTAGCTAGGATGAATTACTGCACATGAGCAATTCATACCAAGGAGACCTGCACTGACACCTGAAATTTTAAAAGTGCTAAAAATAAGTTTTTAAAGTATTTGCATTAAATCTAATTGCAGAATTTAGGTGCTAGGAAATGGGATTGGTATGCTATGTACTCAAATTTCCTCAAGCCATATGCAAATTGGTCCATTTTTGGGAGGTCCTCATTTGCATAATTGTGAGTAAAAATTGATAGGAATGTTTACAGCCTTAATGTTAGGGCATGGCTCTGATCCAAAATGTGAAGTTTGATCCAAAAACTAAGGGTTTATCTAGTGTTTTTGACTAAACATTCCCATTAGAGTGTCGGTATGTTAATCTGCATTCAAATAGAGCTCTCTGATTGGATGATCAGCTCCTGTTAGAAAATCTGCCCGGTAACAGAGAGAGAGAGAGAGAGAAAGCAACGGGAGACCTGGCTGAGGCAAGACCTGCATCTGTGAGCTGGGTGTGTAAGAATTGAAAGAAAGAATTGTTGTTTGATCTAAGTTGACTGAAGGTATACAAGAGTCCCTGATTATGTGGTAAATGAGAAAATATGAGTGAAAAGAGATTGGTGGAAATTTATAAGTTTGAGGTTTCTCTACTGAGAAAAGGATCTGAATATTTCAGGATTACTTGAAGCTTATGAAAAATAGAAAAGGGAGAATTTCAGTTTAAGAGTGCTTAAATCATATAAACTATATAAAGGCTAAGTAGATTTAAGTGCCTGTAAGCAAGGAAACCTTAATATTTGATCTGAAATAAATATTTGACCTGAGATATATAGTTGATCTGAGATAAATGTTTGATCTGAAAAGGAGATAAGGTAGAAAAAGAAACTTTGGAAACTAAGAGGACTTTGCTCACATTTTGAATTAGCCAGATTAGTAAACTTACTGAATAGAGAGGGGAGAGGATCTATGAGTGTGAGTGAGAGAGAGAGTTTGATTCAGTTGTGAATCCTACATTTTAGGGCCTTCAAAAGGGAAGAAGAAGAAGTGCTCTCCATCTACATAGATAGGGCTATACATTTTCAGTTTAATAATTTGAGTCAGGAAAATTAGCGGGTAGGAAGTTTGGGTATTTTATTTTCTTTAGCTTAGTACAGTCCAGGTTCCTGCTGTAGGTAGGCAATCCATAGTTCCACACACTGCAGGGAGGCAGTATTTCTCCTTTTATTTTATGTTAGATTAAGTTTAGGGAGAAGAATCGATGGAAGACAACTTCTAAAGGAGAGATCTCTTGAAGACTGCAACTGGAAGTTCTCTTTCAGCTAAGTACTGTGAAAGAAAAGTAAACCAACTGAATACAGGAAACTGAGGAAGAGAGAGAGACAATTCACACACTTTTTCTGAAACTCCTGTTTATCACACAAGTGAACTGAGATTTAATTTTGAAAATAAAGGAAGAAGGAGAAATCCAATTAGAATAATTATACCACTATAAGACTAAGATTTGAAAGGTTTTGGAGAGTTACTTACCTTATAAGTAAGCCCTGTAGGAAAGAAGTTTATAAAAATGTTTAAATGAGATACACCTAAGAAACATTCCTATTTTGAGTTGGAAATCTTTGAAGAGTTATACTTACTTGTAACTTGGTCAGGAAAATAAATGTTTGGTTAGTAAAGAAATTAGAGTGTATACTGGATTCAGTAGGGAGTCAGCAGTTCTACTGGTCTAATCCTGTACAGTCTAACTGAAGAGTATTTCTTTCTGTTTACCAGTACAGTCAAATAATTCCATTCCACTTAAATAAATAATTTATTGTTATATATAAGGGGGTAGTACCTGGATTTATTGTAAATCAAATTGATTCCATTCACAGCAATTCATATTCACCTTTTTGCATTCCTCCGGTATTATCCTTTAAGGATGATGTTTTATTTTATGTTCACTCTGTTTATGTTGTGAGCTGAGCACAGTTAGTTTCCTCGGCTGGTACGACTACAACCCAGAGGCATTTTGATACTGTGTGAAGTCTTACAACAGACAGGGTGACATGAAGCAACAAGGCAGGAGGGTAGCGTTCCTGGAATAGAGCTGGTCATCACAGCTGAGAAAAATCAGCTGAGAAGGGGGCGCTGCCATAGGCTGCCAGGCCGAGGGGAGAGGAGTGCAGGAGTCTGCCCGCAGGGAAGGCCAATCTCTGCGGAGCAGGGAGGCGGGTCCTCAGACCCGAAGGGCGGAGCACCCCCGGCGCGCCGAACCCCCACCGCGTCAGAGCAAGGAGGCGGGTACACTGGCCCGAAAGGTGGAGTACCCCCGGTGCCATGAGGCGGAGCGCCAAGCTACAGCAGCAGCGAGTCGGACGCTGTCAAGATGGCGGATCATGCCCGTGGCGCCGGAGACCCTGCCGGCTTGCAGGTAAAGGACGTGACACAGACTGAGCAGAAGGCAGTAAAAGTTTGGGTTGTAAATAAGCAGAAAACATAGTTATTTAGTCTAAGTTGCAGAGCCTGATGTGAACCCAGCCAGCCAGCCAGCCCAGCCAGCCCCTTAACACTATCCTTAACACTCTCTACCCCCCTTTCCCTAAGCCATTCCTTATTGCCCTACCTACAAATTTTACTTTCCTCAAAAACTCCTATTCCTATAACCCCCCTCCCAACCTACTCATACTAGATCAACTGGTATAACCCCCATCTGGAGTGATGCCAATGTTAGTTTGCCCTCAGGTAATTCCTCGGACTTCCTTTAATTAGTGCATATGAAACCAATTTTATCATCACAGTAACCCATCTCCCTTCATTGTCAGTGTGATGTGCTACCACAGAACTATTAAGGTTTTTAGATAATAAAATAGCAACACCATTCTTCCTTTTTAACCCAGAAAAGAGAAAACAGTTAGGAAACTAAATAGATTTCAACTTAGAAAATTCTAAAGCTGATAAAAGATTTCCTGAATAAAAGCAATAAAATTATTTAAATGTTGTAGATATAGTAATATTTTCTTACTCTTTGTGGAATGGGTGATTCTTTTAACATTAAGTGAAACTAGTTTTAAATTACTCATCTCTGAGGAGTACAGCAATGATTATAACTTTGCTTATATGTAATATGGCCACAATAATACTACGGAGACCATTAAACAGAAACTGCAATGCACAGCAAAACTGAAATGAAACATTGAACATAACCAGAAATAGCAGAGATTTCCACATATAATTTTCCAACGAAGTAACTGGGGGAGAGAGGAGAAGATGGAAGATTAGGAGGAAAACTACAGCCTTTGCGGTTAAATGGTGGAATAGTATTCCAATTGAAATAAGATGCATCTCTAGTTACAGAATGTTTCGCAAAGCTCTTAATTTCTATTTGAGAAGTATGTAATGGGGGTTAATTGATTGATAGAATACTATTAGAATAATTATTTATGGATGTAGTATGGGCATGAGTTAATGGATGTTATTCCCAATGCTTGATCGGTTCTCTTAATGATGCAAATCACTATGAGTTCCAAAGGTGGGGTATGTTAGTAATTCATAAGAAAAAAGTAAAGTAAAAAGTAAAATCCACCAACAAATACATTCAGTTGTATCTTGATTACAAAGCTTTATGAGCGTTAATAGCAACTGATCTGATGTCCAATATAAGGAGACAAATTAACTAGTTGCCATAGCAATTTCTTTTAGATCTGTGATAAATTGTTCCAGAATAGCTGGATCTGTAAAAGTCTTGGCACCGTTGTTTTGTGTGATTTTCATGCATGCTGGAAATAGTAAATCATATCTTGCATTAAATGTTCTGAGTCTGGGTCTGAGAGTCAAAACTTCCTGCATGCATCTACAGTATGTTTTGTGAAGTCAGGGAGAATGAACAAATTATTGCCATTCCATTTCAATGCTTGTGAGGATTTAATTGCTTGGAGAATTTTAGAAACGTATGGAAAATGTTGGATTTTCATCACTTAGGGCCAAGGTAGCTTTTGAGATCTGCTAACATGTAAGGGGACATGATGAGCCCTTACAATTTAACATTTCAATAAACCACCCTAAAACCCAAGCCAACCCCACCCCTTTCCCCCACCCCCCTCCCGTCCCAAGTCCCCCTTCAACTGACCAGATCCACCTCAAGCCAGTTAGGTCCCTGAGGAAGTGTGCTGTCGCCAGAGGCGAGCACACTCTCTAGCAACAGTACACCCCAAAGTCCCTAATAACAGCTTAATATAACCATAATATTAACATCATACTCCCCAACAATGAGGAGTGGCCTAGTGGTTAGAGCACCAGTCTTGAAATCCAGAGGTGGCCTATTCAAATCCCACTGCTGCTCCTTGTGATCTTGGGCAAGTCATTTAACCCTCCATTGCCTCAGGTACAAACTTAGATTGTGAGCCCTCCTGGGACAGAGGAATATCCAGAGTACCTGAATGAAACTCACCTTGAGCTACTACTGAAAAAGGTGTGAGCAAAATCCAAATAATAATACAGTAAACCACAACCAAGCTCTCACTAAGGTTCGCAGCATGCCCCTCCCTGGACAAACTCAAATATATTTCATACAATATAAACCACTTCAAAGCAGCTCAGCAATCATCATTTTAGAACACAAATCTCAAAACCAGTCAAGTAATGGTGCTCAGCGCACCCCTTGCCCCCTCAAACTTTCTGCAACTTTTGGTGCAAGATGGTGGGAGAACCCAAGGCCCGGTCCAGAGCCGCTGTCACTATAGCGGGAAGATTAGAACACCCTAGCTCCGAAAGGGCTCTACAAGCCCCCGCAACTGTTTGGTCTCTCCGCGACTGAGCACCGACAGATATTTGTAATCCAAAAGGATAATGCCAGTGATAGTGTAGACCAGCCTTTCGCAAATAAGTAGTCACTTCACGAAAACCCTTCCAACGTTGGAGAGTCATCTTGGCCAAATCTTGAAATACCCTGACCTTGCAGTTATTCTAAGTGATATCACCCAGAGATTGGGTCCTTTTCCACACTGTCTCTTTCACTACATAATCATGAAAGCATGCGATGATGTCTCGAGGTAGAGAATTCCTTTGAGACCCCAAACTTTGATGGGCTCTATCCAAAATAATAGAAACAAACCCTGCATCGCCCGATTCAGTTTCTCCAGAGTTCAAAAGTGAGGCACATATCTCATTAGCCACTTGAACACATTTTTTAAACTGGCCCTCCTCAACCACTCCTTTAAAACGTACAGTACAGTGCCTGGACCTGTTCTCCAGGTCTTCCAGCACCAATTCCATGTCAGCCCACAGCTGCCATTCCTTTTTAAGTTCCATCTGAAGGGCTTGCAAATCGTCTGTGAAAGCATCCATCCATTCATCAGTTTGATCTAAATGGTTCCCGAACTCTCTAACCTCATCTCGTAGTTCTGAAACCGCAGCCTTGAATCAAGCAGCCATTTCACTGCGATAACGTCATTTCCTCCTGGTTTTGATCTTTTAGTGCTGGAAGCCATTGCAAATGCCATTTTGATTTTGGATTGTTTGCTACTGGCCACAGAGAGGTAAAATGCAGTTGTACAAAGAACAGAGCGGCAAGAAAATAAGGCTGCAATTTGTTAAAATTGTTAGTAAAGATCAGGAGCCTCTCCCCTGAGTGTTCATCTTTGTTCAACTTTCTGGCGCCTCCCTCAACATATTGAGAATTCTGAGACTTTAAACATAAAGCAGAGTAAGCATAAAGAGCCCGATATACAGCTGGCAACAGGCAGCACATTTGCTGTCCACCGACAGCATTAAACCTGGATATTCAATGCTGGGCTGTAATTAGTGACTGGCACTAACTAGTTAACTTTTAGTGATGATGAATAATAGGCCTGCTGTTTAAGCAACCTATTTTGACTGCTCAACATAACCTGTGAGGTGCTTAATATCTGTGCCTAACTGGCTATGTCGTGCAATATAGCAGGTTAGTGGTTAGCTGCTAATGGGATATTCAGCAGGAGATAACTGGTTATCATCCACTAAATATCCGCAGTTAGGCACTTAAACACTATTTAACTGGCCAGGAGCTATTCCAGGTTGGTTAAATAGTTTTGATTATCAGGGGGAAAGTATTTAGCATTAATTAATGAGTGTTTTGCTGAGAATTTAACAACTCTGTTTTTAAACATTAAGCACAGTTCATCCTAAGTACAAAAACCTCAAAGAAATTCTGCAAGATCATCATTCCTCCAACATACAAGGTGAAGGCAAAGGCCACAAGAAATGTGGATCTCTTATTTATTGCTTAATCATGTTAACCACAGATATTTTTCTTAATCCACAAGATAGCAAATAATATAAATTAGGACACACAATAGATTGTAATAGTACAAATGTGGTTTATGTGCTGCTATGCAAATGTAAAAATGTGGGCAAAACCACCCAAGCACTAAAACAGTGTTTGAGTGAACATAAATATAATTAAACATATAGCAAGATGGAATCTCCCATGGTTTCACACAGTCTGGCAGTTACACATAAGTCTGAAGACTACCAATGTGTAGCCATAGATCATATTCCACAGTGTATCAGAGGAGGAGACCGAGATCGTAAATTAATCCAAGCTGAACAATGGTGGATTTATAGGTTACAATCACTGACACCTAAGGGATTAAGTAATAGAATTGAATGGAAAGCTTTTTTGTAAACAAAGATATACATCCAAGATTACAGGAGGACACCACAAATTGCTATGTCCCTTTAAGAAATCAACATGACATGATTGGTGTTCCTATATAGCGTCCTTTTAAAACATAGGCGCCATATTGGATCTATGTACTTCAAAGGAAGAAAGCACTGATTTCACAAAAAGCTAGGCTGAAAGCATGATCTCACTATGCACAATGAATATCTCCATGGAACTTTTGACATATTCCTCTCTTTTTATTTATTCAAGGGCATTATTGTGAGTTATATTGATTGGTTAGGCTCCTGAAGAAGCTAATTGTGAAACGGAGGCTCTCTGTTGTGCGAACCAAACTGTGCAAGTCTTATTAAAGATAAGTGCTCTTATATTATTTCAATTAAAATAGAATATAATTTAAATCTATACCAGAGGTTTTTCTGACTAATGAGGAAGCTTATCCGACATCCATCTTGAAAAATTCAGTTTTAGAAAGCTGAGCATCTGAAGTCTTTTCCTCTGGTAATACATAAAATTTCACCACTTGATAAGACAACAAAAGAGAGGGAACTATACTTGCTCATATATAGGGTAGAACTGATTTTTAACCGTGGTGACCCAAAGAAGCTTGACATCTGATAAACATATGTACAGTACTGTTTATTATTATATGTACAGTATACAGTCTCCGTTAACTGACATTAGGCTTACTTGAAGTAATCGGTTATAGTCCTCTGTACAATCTTGGGTTTGTGAGTTCCATAGACTACGTCTGCCAGACGGTAAAAACTGTCATAGCACTGATATCCAGGGGCCTCCAGATAGGCCCGCCCGGTGTTGAGACTCTCCAGCGCTCTTGCAAAAGTGACAGGAGGAGGTTGTTGAATTTCATCAGCATGTGCCTTGCTGCTCATTTTTTCATCTGTTCCATCATTAGCCGTTGTTGCCTGCGTGTAGGCGCATATCTCGACATCAGTGCTGTCTTCAGCTGTTTGTAGATCGTGATCAACAGCTTCGTAACGATGGAACTCCTCTTCAGTAACACCGGCTGGGATGTCAATAACCTGTTCATCTGACACGTTTGCAACAGCTGCATCTGTTTCGTCCCTCTCCACATTCTTAACAAAGATTGCCCGCTTGTAGCAGTTCACAATGGTTGCCTGTGTAACATGATTCCAGGCTTCTTTCTGCATATGTAGGGAATCCAACAGTGATAGATTACGAGGTGGGGCGGACCCTGGAACTTGGAGGGGGGGCGGGCGGACCCAGGAACTGGGAGGGAGGGAGGGAGGGGGAGAGGGCCGACCCTGCAACTGGGAGGGAGGGAGGGGAGTGGGGCCACCCTGGAACTGAGAGGGAGGAGGGCCCCTTGCACACACTCTCATTCTCACACACACACACAGTCTCGCACCCAGTCTCACTCTCTCTGTCACACACACTCACACATTCACTCTCTCTCTATCACACACTTAGTCTCACACACACTCTGTAAAATACACACACTCCGAGGAAAACCTTGCTAGCGCCCGTTTCATTTGTGTCAGAAACGGGCCTTTTTTCCTAGTATATATATATATATATATATATATATATATATATATATATATATATATATGCCTTTTCTGAATCAAGGATTATGGCTTGTATGTTTTCTTGTAAAATTGCTTTTGGTATTTACTTGTAAGTTTGTGCATGGTGATAGGAATTCTAAAGTTCTGTCTGTTTCCCTGGAAATGTGTGATGATATATCAAATTACATTAAAAAACAGATAGTATGGATTTATCAGGATTTTGGGCCTGGTCCAGAGTTGGGTGTGGAGCATATTGAATTGGGGTAAAGTGGAAAGACCGAGAAGATTTTTTGTCCGATATTCAAAACCACTTATCTGGGTAGCAACGTCTGGATAAGTGCTGATGATCAAGACCATCTCTTGATTTTGCTGCTGAAATCCATTAGAGACCTCCCTGGAACTATCTGTATAAGAATATAAAAAAAGCCATACTGAGTCAGACCAATTGTCCATCTAGCCCTGTATCCTATGTCCAGCAGTGGTCAATCCAAGTCACAAGAACCTGGCAGAAACCCAAATAGTAGCAACATTTCATACTACCAATCCCAGGACAATCAGTTGCTTCCCCATGTCTGTTTTAATAACAGACTATGGACTTTTACTCCAGGAACTTGTCCAAATCTCTTTGAAACCCACATATGCTACCCACTGTTACCACATCCTCTGGCAACACATCCCAGAGCTTAACTATTCGTTGAGTGAAAAAATATTCCCTCCTATTTGTTTTAAAAGTATTTCCATGTAACTTCATTGAGTGTCCCCAAGTCTTTGTACTTTTTGAAAGAGTAAAAAATCAATTCACGTCTGCTCATTCCATACCACTCAGGGTTGTGCTGGGGAGGTCCATAAGCAGAGTGAGAGTGATCCCCAGATTTATCTGGTTAGCTGTGATGTTCTGCTAACAGAATGCTACTATATCTGGATAGCATCAGCAGTCAGCATTGAATTTGGATATTTCAGTACTGACCACTATCCAGATACTGATGCTCACTATCCAGATTTATTTTAGCCACTGTCGCCAGTATTAAAAAAAATGTTGACTGCCTTGGCTGAACATTAACCTGGTAGAGTCTGATATTCATAACAATTTAAGAAGGCAGCCTGGTCACCAATATTCAGTGGCACTTAATCAGGCAGTGGCTGCTGAATATTGTCAGTAACCTGCCAAGTTGAAATTGGGCAGAAGAGTAACATTTCAGGGACAGAGTCAGGGAGGCGTTGGGAATTATGTGGCTGCTGGCAATATTCAGTAGCAGTGTCCACATAGCTGACCAGGCTTGTAGAATCACATAAATAGCAGTCCTAACTTTGCCTCATTAGCTTTGCAGGTGCCGACACTGAATATCAACCAGCATAGCTTCAGGATCGCCAATTGGATGTCTCTTCCTTTCTGCACCCTTTTATCTTTCCACTCTAATCCCCAAACCCCTCTCTTCTCCTGCTTCCAATCCCCCTCAAACCCTCCTCTCTGATGAGCACTGAAAACTCACTTACCTATTCTGATCCCCTCCCTCTTGATCTCCTTGAAAAGCATAGGGCCTCAAACAGCCCCCTTCTTCCAGGTTTACTTGCATAATCCCAGGTGACCTAGGGTCCAACACTCCTGCCTATTGTGTATCCAGCTCCATAATGTCTGCCATGAGCTCTAGAGACAGCCTCATGGAAATGACCAGGTACAGGGGTTGTTCAATGGCCCCTGAGCTGCTTGAAGAGTCTGTTTTCTACCAGATGATGGGGCAGGAGCTACAACAGCATAGTCATTTAACTGTCTGATCTCAAGAATCTATTTTCCTTTTTTCATTCTAGTCTTAGACTAAATAAAGTTAAAATCATTTGTTTGCATCGTCACTTATGCATTATAGAAATAGTTTTTTGCTAGTCAGTTGAAGTATGTCAACTACTATCCAGACTAGAAGGGAATTAATGTTATATCATCTTCTAGATATTCTATTTTGGAATACTTAATAAAACTACATATCACTGTTGAGCATCTACCAAGTTGAGCCTGGACAGTATTTAAACAAGAGACATTCAAATAAGTCAAAGTGCTGCTGTTACAGGCTCTGAAGTAGCTTTTTTCTGAGCATATTCTGAACAGATGCCTCAGCATGGTATAAAGGGACATTATACTGCTAAGGGTACCATTTTTCAGATGAAATGCTAAGCCAAGGTCAGGTTGACTCTTTGGTCATTAAATCTCATGCCACTTTTCAGAAGGGCAGGAATGTTAATTTCATTGCCATGGCTCACTTCCAATATAGCTTGTATAAGTTGGTCCGACAATATTCTCTCTGAAGAGCAATCTAATAAAACTCAGGCAAGACTTTATTTCTTTAGTTGATCTATGCATCCCTCTTTAAGCATTATATAGAGATTAGGACAAAAAAATATAGAAAAAATGCATTTATATATTTTCTGACCCTGGCCGAGATAGGTTTAAATCTACTAGTAAAAAAATGTTTATCAAAGACTTCTATGTCATCTTATAGAAACTTCTTAAATTGATTTGAACCTTATGTAGAACAATATTAGATGAAATTATTGTAACTTTAGATTAGATGTTTACCAGATGATGATTTGGAGCTATCTCTGTGATGGGAATATAAATCTCTGGTCACCCAGTCAAAAAAAATAATCAAATGTATCTAACAAATCTTTCTTCTACTATAAACCATGCTGCCTCATGTCCTGCAATCTATTGGATTCCAGAAATCTCACTATTTTATAAGTGTTTCCATTATTTATAAAGTGCCGCTAACCAAGGCCACAAAGGTCAGACTAACCGGCCAGTAGTTCCCAATCTCCTCCATACTTCCACTTTTGTGAACAGGGACCACATATGCCCTTTTCTAGTCCTCTCAAACTACTCCAGACTCTAAAGAATCATTGAAAAGGTCATAAAACAGAGCTGCCATAACTCAAGTTCCTTCCTTCAGTACCCTCACTTGTATGTGATCCAGTCCCATTGCTTTGTCCTCCTTTAGTTTAACTAGCGCTTCATGAACCCAGTCCTCTGAAAATCATTCAGGGTCTACTACAATTTCAAAATATTTCGTGCCAGCCTCTTTGCCAGTTTCAGATGTCATACTCAGGTCCGTGACAGTAGTATGCAGGTCGCTGGAGCAGTTTTAGTGGGTGAGTGCACTTCAGAGAGGTGGACCCAGGCCCATCCCACTCTACATGTTACATTTGTGGAGGAAACGGCGAGCCCTCCAAAACCCACCAGAAACCCACTGTGCCCACATCTAGGTGCCCCCTTCACCCTTAAGGGCTATGTTAGTGGTGTACAGTTGGGGGTAGTGGGTTTTGGGGGGGCTCAGCACACAAGGGAAGGGAGCTATGTACCTGGGAGAAATTTATAAAGTCCACTGCAGTGCCCCCTAGGGTGCCCGGTTGGTGTCCTTCGATTATGCCCCTCTAAGTCCCACAAAGTATCCAAAGTTACCTCTGCCAGTTTTACCATAATCCCAGGAGGTATATTCATCGAACGTTCTGGAATCCTCTCACTTTCTGTGTCTCGTTGACCTGCTTCAGATAGCGTCGGACTGCTAATCTCTGGGGGTACCGCTCCTTGGCATCGGGCCTCTCATTCCCTCGGAGGGAGAGCTAGTCCATTTTGGCTGCAGGGGCGGAGTTCTCAAATCGAGGATCAGAGTAACATCAAGTCCTGGAGACGCCAAAACTTCCTCCATTACTCCGGCATCTCCGAAGGAACCGCTCCCGATCTCCTTATCTTGCCCTGGAGTCCTCACAAATCGGTCCGTTGGACCAGCAGGTATTGAGGCTGGCATTGGGGAAGCTCGGGCCGCTGCCTTGCCTCTTCTTTTCGGCATTTTAATATATCAGGAAACGTCCTCCTATTTGTTTTAAAAGTATTTCCAAGTAACTTTCTCAAATGTCCCCTAGTTAAAATTAATTTACTTCTACTCATTCTACACCACTCAAGATTTTGTAGACCTCAATCATATCTCTCCTCATCTGTCTCTTTTCCAGGCTGAAGAGCCCTAACCTATTTAGCCTTTCCTCATACGAGAGGAGTTCCATCCACTTTATCATTTTAGTCACTTCTGAGCCACAAAAAAATGTTTTGTTCTGAAAATCAACTAAGCTCAGTGTCTTTCTTTTTTATTTTTTAAAACAGAGGGATCATGATCCAATAGTTTTCTAGGCCACATTATTTTTTTTGCACTGTGCACACAATTTTCAAACTTTTGTTGGCCTCAAGTGATAATTTTTGGTTTTACCTACAGCCATGATTCCTCATATATATATATATACAGTATATATATATATATATATATATATATATATATATATATATATATATATATATATATATATATATATATTATTATCTTATCAAAAACTGCCATGGGATGATGTTTTAAAAATATGGTGCGCCTAGTAAAATCTTTTGAAACTTGAATTGGATACAAAAACAAATTCCAAATTACCATTTCAAAAGCAATTATATACATGCATCTCATATTTGAAGTTACAAACGGATCTGTTCTCATAAATAATGTATGTACATACACCCTCCTAAACGGTACCATTTTCCTTTTTATACTACTTATCAAGATACCTATTAGCATTACAGGTTATACAGACTCTTTCATTATACATTTGTGTCTCTACCTATTGTCTCTACACTCAATTTTTCCTAGACATAAAAGTTTGTTTTTTTGTGTGTGTGTATGTGTTACATTAGGTCACACATATATGTAGTTAGCATTAGGTAATAGAAGGGTTCACAATATACCTTTATCACGTGTGAGTGTTTTCATATTATAATACATATGCTCATTGGTACTAACTCTTGCTTCAGCATGTATATTAACATCTACATAATGCCACACTGATTGTGTTAGTTCATGTACTATTAGGCTGCTGAAGACTCACCTATTCAAACAAGCCTACCCAGACGACCCTACAAAGTCTCGGACCTAACCCACACCACAAACAATGCCCACACTCCAATCCTTCCCCACATTGCACACTACTGTCCCACTCTTTATAAATGTGTTATCTCCATGATACTTTGTACCATACTTTGTATTATCTCTATGATACTATGTACCATACTCTGTAAGCCGCACTGAACCTGCTATTGAGCGGGAAAGAGTGGGGTATAAATGCCACAAATAAATAAATAAATACAATATTTTCCATCATAAGTAGAGAGGTGTGGTAGCCGTGTTAGTCCACTCTTAAAGGTTATCAATAGAAATCAAACAAAAGAAAACATGGAAAAGAAAATAAGATGAGACCTTTTTTATTGGACATAACTTAATACATTTCTTGATTAGCTTTCGAAGGTTGCCCTTCTTCGTCAGATCGGAAATAAGCAAATGTGTTAGCAGATAGTATATATAAGAGAAACATCAAAGCATTACTTTGACAGTCTGACAGGGTGGAAAGGTGGGGTATGCATGGGGACATCAAAACATTTCATTGATATTCTAACAGGATGGGTGTTGGTAGGTGAGAGGAGGGTAATAAACAGAGAAATAAACAGAGAAATAGTGTTGGCCTTCCGACAGCCACCAAATTTAAAACATAAGCTGATCAGAAGTAAACTTCCAACACAGATGGAAAAAGAAAAGGGCACTTTTCCCTGTAACACAGCCAGCTGCAAACTATGCCAAAACATTTCACAAGACCCCACAGTCATTCACAAAGGAAAAATATTCAACATAAAGGACTATTTTACATGCTCATCTTCCAATGTGGTATATATCATTCAGTGTAAAAAATGTAACGAAGGATGCTATATTGGAGAAGCAAGCCAGATGCTTAAGACAAGATTCAATCTGCACAGACATCACATGAAAATAGCCGGTGCCAGTCAAGCCCCCATCCCTGTGGGCCAACACTTCACAAGACCAGAACACTGCACCAGTGATTTCACAGTAAGAATACTGAAAGGTAATTTTAAAACAATACAGGAACGTAAGATCTTTGAAATAAGAATGATTGAATATTTTTACACCCAACAAACAGGACTTAATAAGGATCTGGGTTTTCTAACCTATTATAAACCATAAAGCTGTATTTCTCTGTTTATTACCCTCCTCTCACCTACCAACACCCATCCTGTTAGAATATCAATGAAATGTTTTGATGTCCCCATGCATACCCCCACCCTCCCACTCTGTCAGACTGTCAAACTAATGCTTTGATGTTTCTCTTATTTATACTATCTGCTAACACATTTGCTTATTTCCGATCTGACGAAGAAGAGCAACCTTCGAAAGCTAATCAAGAAATGTATTAAGTTATGTCCAATAAAAAAGGTATCATCTTATTTTCTTTTCCATGTTTTCTTTTGTTTGATTTCTATTGATAAGGCTTATTTTCGAAAGTGATCGCCGGCCATTTCCCGACATAAATCGGGAGATGGCCAGCGATCTCTCAAAAGCAGCGAAATCGGTATAATCGAAAGCGGCGTTTTTGACAGCATCGCCACTTTCCCGTCACCTCGCCGGTGAAAGTTCAAGGGGGCGTATTGGCAGCTTGGCGAAGATGGGACATGGGCAGGCATGGGCGTGGCTACCAGATGGCCGTTTTTCACAGATAATGGAAAAAAAAGCGGCGTTAAGCAGTATTTCACCGGGTTTACTTGGTCCTTTTATTTTCACAACCAAGCCTCAAAAAGATGCCCCAACTGACCAGATGGCCACTGGAGGGAATGGGGGATGACCTCCCCATAGTCCCCCAGTGGTCACCAACCCCCTCCCACACTAAAACAATAAAAATAAAAAACCTTTTTTGCCAGCCTGTATGCCAGCCTCAAATGTCATACCCAGCTCCCTGACAGCAGTATGCAAGTCCCTAGAGCTGTTTTTAATGGGTGCAGTGCACTTCAGGCAGGCAGACCCAGGCCCATCCCCCCCTACCTGTTACACTTGTGGTGCTAAGTGTTGAGCCCTCCAAACCCCCCAAAACCCACTGTACCCACATGTAGGTGCCCCCCTTCACCCATAAGGGCTATGGTAGAGGTGTAGAGTTGTGGGGAGTGGGTTTTGGGGGGTATTTGGGGGGGCTCAGCACCCAAGGTAAGGGAGCTATGCACCTGGGAGGTATTTGTTTATTTGTTTTAAATTTTTAGATATGCCTCCTAGGGTGCCCGGTTGCTGTCCTGGCATGTCAGGGGGACCAGTGCACTACTAATGCTGGCTCCTCCCACGACCAAATGCCTTGGATTTCGCCGGGTTTGAGATGGTCGGCATTTTTTTCCATTATTGCTGAAAAACAAAACCGGCGATCTCAAACCCAGCGAACTCTGGCATTTGGCCGGGCTAAACTGTATTATCGAAAGAAAAGATGGCCGGCCATCTTTTTCGATAATACGGTTCCGGCCAGCTGTAGCGCCGCCGCCAAAATAGATTGCCGGCGATCTATTTAGCCGGCGACGTTCGATTATGCCCCTCTATGTTAAATGTTTAGGTGATACACTACTGTTTTATACTTGGCTAGTATATTATTGTTATTTTGATATAATAGATAAGGTTATCTCCATTTTATGGTTTTACTTATGTACATATACACCAAGTATAGTGCAGTTTATCTATCTTTTGTGTTAGACCAAGTATTATTATTTTGTGTATCACACTTACTTTATTTACACTATCACAATACATGTTAGGTTAAGTTACCATATTGAATAATGTTTATCATTCTAGTGCAAAGAAACTCTGTAAGTTCTTTTTCCTATGATAAGGTTTCTCCTTCACTTATATAGTATTGTTAAGAGCTTTGCTTGTGAAACTTATACTGTTGATGTTGTATTGCACCCATATTGATTTATGCTGAACATTATATGTTGCCTGTGCTTATTGAGTATACCTTTGCTCATGAACTATAAATTCTATGTGTCGTCAGAGACTTAGAGGGGCATAATCGAACGCGAACGCCCATTTGTAAAAACGTCCATCTCCGAGAACGGGTCCGTGAAGGGGCAGGCCGAACTTTATTTTCGAAAAAAATGGACGTCCATCTTTTTTTTCGAAAATACATTGGATTAGGGCGTTTTTTGAGCTGGGCGTTTTTGTTTTTTAGCGATAATCGAAACCGAAGCGTCCCAGCTCAAAAATGACCAAATCCAAGGCATTTGGTCATGGGAGGGGCCAGCATTCGTAGTGCACTGGTCCCCCTGAGATGCCTCTATGCCAGCCTCAAATATCATACCTAGCTCCATGACAGTAGTATGCAGGTCCCCAGAGCAATTTTACTTTAGTTGGTGCTGTGCGGGACCCATGCAGAGAGGAAAAATCGGAAGAAAAAAAAAACAAGCAAGTGCAGTCAGGGACGTCCAAATTAAAAGATAGTAAAAGGGGGAATTGAACCAGCAACTTTTTGATTACAAGCTCAGTGCTCTAGCCAGTGCACCACTGATTAGAAGTCCTTCCCTTTCCATTAAGTCTCTCCAAATTTCTGTCAGCCAATCACAGCTCATTTAGCTGACATCTGTGTCAGCTAAACAGCGGTAATTGGCTGACAGAAACTTGGAGGGACTTAATGGAAAGGGAAGGATAGCTAAGCACTTGAATAATGTGGCTCACTGGCTAGAGCACTGAGCTTGTAATCAGAAGGTTGCTGGTTTGATTTCCCCTTTTACTATCCTGGTAATTTAGATGTCCCTGACTGCACTTGCTTGTTTTTTTTTTTTTCTTCCAATTTTTCCTCTCTGCATGGGTCCCGCACAGCACTAACTAAACTAAAATTACTTCGGGGACCTGCATACTGCTGTCATGGAGCTGGGGATGACATTTGAGGCTGGCTTACAAGTTGGAAAAAAAGTGTTTAACATTCGTATTTTTTTGGTGGGAGGGGGTTAGTGACCACTGGGGGAGTCAGGGGAGGTCATCCCCGGTTCCCTCCGGTGGTCATCTGGTCATTTAGGGCACTTTTTTGGGACCTGTTCGTGAAAAAAACGGGTCCAACAAAAGTGACCTAAATTCTCTCTGAAAACGCCTTTCTTTTTTCCATTATCGGCCGAGCACGCACATCTCTGCTCAGCCGATAACCACACCTCAGTCCCGCCTTCACCACGCCTCCGACACGCCCCCGTCAACTTTATGCGTTCCCGCGACGGAGTGCAGTTGGAAACGCCCAAAATCGGCTTTCGATTATACCGATTTGGGCACCCAGAAGAGAAAGACGTCCATCTCCCGATTTAGGTCGGAGTTTGGGCGTTTTTCTCTTTCGAAAATAAGCCTCATATAAGCATTAGTGTTTACCACTCCTGTGGCACGGACTTTTAACCTGCCAAAAGAAGAGTGTTGTAAACCATCTTCAACTTTGTTGCTGCATTGTTATTGCCCACCATATTAAAGAATGCATCTCATGGCCTGAGTTATCTATGGAATGTTTGCACAGTCATACACCGTTGCAACCAACCTATGGACATTAGCAGTTACGAAAATGGTGCATCAAAATTACTTTCAGCACCATAGTTCATCACTCAGCTGCCACAGTGCTTTGCTACAAAGTGACTTTCCTTTTCTTCCATGAACTCCCAAGTCATTAGACTTTTATGGACATTTGCTTAGGCATCTCGTGAAGGGGCTTTTTTGAAACAAACGTCTAAGTCAGAATTTGGACGTTTTACAAAGACGTCCAAATTCCAAACTGGGAAGAAAGTCATTTACAAAAAAGATGGACGTCCATCTTTTGTGTTGGAAAATACCATGGACGTTCTGTGATTTGGACATTTTGCGATTTGGACGTCTTTGAGGTTTGGCCATTTTCGAAAAAAAAAAAACCATGCAAGTGTAAAACGTCCAAAGTCAAGCCATTGAGACGTAGGAGGAGCCAGCATTTTTAGTAGACTGGTCCCCCTGACATCCCAGGACAGCAATCGGGCACCTTAGGGGGCACTGCAGTGGACTTCATAAAATGCTTCCAGGTACACATCTGATCATTACTCCCTTACCTTGTGTGCTGAGCACCCCAACCCCCCTCCCAACCCACACTACCCCCAACTGTACACTTAGTAAAAGTGGCACATACTGACAAGAGTCCCATATATAGAAGACACATTACAGTGTGGGTGCCATATTAGTTCACAGAAATAAAAGTTGATAAAAAAAGCAATATTCAGAATGTAAAACATTTGAAAGTAAAATGATTTAGCAAACACTAGGGTTCTTTAATTCACTACTAGGCAAAACTATTCAGCCTCTGTGTCATTTTATTATTCCTATAACACATCAGCCTTAACCTTTCTTTCTCCATTCCCTTAATATTAATATTGCAATACAACATGTGATTGACTTGTATAAACAGGCAGCTTCACCTTTTGATTTGACCTGTTTAATTTACTTTGACCTGACAAAAGGAAATGTAGCTCTTGAAAGCTGGCCAAGAAATATATTAAGTTAGTCCAATAAAAAGGACAATGTATTAATATGTATTTTGTAAAATCTATAACATAGGTCACGCTGACATGGAAGTTGCAGAGTAACCACTGCTAAAACAGATATTTGGTCTACAAAAACATGTACCTACAGCATTAAAAATATATGTCTTATAGAAAGGGTTATAATAGATGAAGCATAATACTCTGTTCTAGCCACACATTTATCATTAGGAACTTAGTCACACAAATTCCTAAACACCATTTATTTACTTTCTGAAGCTCACACTCTTGGGTATTTCAATTCCTTGCCTTGAGTTGTAAAGGTTTACTCCTATGCACAATGTTTTGCACTACTCTAAATTCACAAAAAGGAAAGGTGAGTGTAAAATATCAACAATGCCTCAAAGGTTCCATACTAGTATTACAGGCAGGGCTTTTTTGAGGGGGTACTTGGGGGTACTGAGTACCGGCACCTTTTCCACTGTTTGCTAAACTTGACCCATGGTTCTAGTATTTTAATGAAAGAACTCAGGTTCTACATACAAATTCTGCCTTGTCATAGATTCTATGACTGGTTAGAGGGGTCCTGGCTATTATAGGGTGGGTCCCTCAATGATCACTCCACCCCTGAAGGGTGGCCTGGCATTTGAGTACCGGCACCTTTTTTGCTAGACAGAATGCACTGATTACAGGTAGTATATTACAATCATTGTGGCCATCTTGGAATACTCTCAAATTAATATGTGAACCTGAAACCTGATTTTACCAGATTTATTAGTGGTAACTTGATTAATATAATTCAGATGC
This sequence comes from Microcaecilia unicolor, assembly GCF_901765095.1. Lineage (NCBI taxonomy): Eukaryota > Metazoa > Chordata > Amphibia > Gymnophiona > Siphonopidae > Microcaecilia > Microcaecilia unicolor. The sequence continues at coordinate 472,840,203 of NC_044032.1, forward strand.
ATACCTTTAAGTTTACTTGTTCATTCAGGTCTATTTCAATATATGATTTTTAAAAAGGATGCTCACAGTTTTAGATTGAGAGCTTATAACATCAGCTGAGAGGACCTTTGAATAAACTAATTGTAAGGGGTTGGAGGTCTGCGGGGAAGGGGAAGAGACGTGTGCAGTTGGGTGAGGACAGTGTGAGTTATTACATAGGAAGGATGGGCTTTGAGCTGAGGAGTTTTGTTTTGGGGCAATGTTATCTGGGAAAAAGAAAGATAAATGCTGATTTGTGATAACTAGAATCATATTGATTGTTCAATAGTCTGAAGGAAAAATTGACGGGGGGCTGAGAAGGGCATTCTGTGTTGGGAAGGCTGTAGTGAGGGTGCAGGAGGGTTAGATAGATAAATGAAAAAGTTGTTCCACCCTTCCTGCTCCCTAGTTAAGGTTAAGTTTGGTGGGGGGTCCTTGTGATTTATGGTGCTTGAGTTGTACAAGGTTTTGGGTATTAGGTGGGGATATGGGGTGCCCACAGCTTCCATAGAGGTGGAAAGAGATAAGAATTTCAAAAATACTGCACTCAGATGCAGTCTGACCTGGACTGACCACTGTTGGAAAGAGGATGCTCGGCTTGATGGACCTACGGTCTGCCCCAGTATGGCAACACTTATGTTCTTATGTAATGGCAGAATTAGAGGTTTTGGAAGATACATTATGTATGCTCATGTGTGGCATCACTATAGGTGGAGGTGAAGCCTCCGTGATCTCGCAGATCTTGCTGGGGGGTTGTGGTACCTATTATCTGTATTCAGTTTTCAGTTGGTCATAGATTAAAAGTATAAGAACTCTGGCATTATCCATCCTTATAAAATATCCCGTCTACTGAAATGGAGTTTATACCACTATTTCTTCCCTACTAGAAATTTGGCGCTTTTCAAAATCAAATCTTACCACATCCTATTGCACATGGTTCTAAATGAGCATTCATATTATTATTTATATTGTCTGAGGTAGACCATCCAGAATTCAATTCTTTACAGCAGTGTAAGTGGAACTGCCTCGTATCTTAGTAGGCAGTCTCATTTATCTTTCTCCCCCCCCCCCCCCTTCTCTCTCTCTCATTCTACAGAAGATGATAAAGCCTATATTAACTTTGGGGCCTTTTAACTAAACCTTAGTGTATACTAAATGTTATGTATCCCACTTTATACCTATGGAACAAGTGTGACATTATGTACACCTTAATGTCCATTAGTGTGTGCAAATCTTTAGTAAAAGGGTCCCTCTGTGATTTCTATTAGATTAATAAACAAAATACTATGACCATCTATCTATGAAATTGGAAGCAGATTTAGCCAAGGAGGTATTGGGAAACCACCTCAAATCATGTCTTAGAGGCACATATTCAGTAGCAAGGAATATAATGTAATGGAAGCTTCAGTACAAATCTTTATTGAGATACATGTCACACCCTACTAGGCTTATAAGATCACAATTTAAGAAAAGTATCTGTGCCTAAAATGTTTCCAATCCCAAGCCAGTATGGGCTATGTGTTTTGTACTTGTCCAAAGATTTTTGATCTTTCTTATGTACACACATTTCATGTATTCGTCACTGATGGGTTTATCCATCACCTGGGATATTATTTGATAGACCTTCTGTGGTTTTCCTTTGCCTAAACTAGCTTGAGGCTTCTTGAAACGTGAATCATTGAAGGCAAAGAAGTTTATTCTTAATTTGTTGTTGTCACCAGAACTACCATCATTGTTACAATGGTGGTTGTTGATGATTCCTCAACTAACATATGAGAAATTAGATATGGGGAAACTTGAGTTCACTTAAAGGCAAGACATTTCAATACATCTGGGAGCCCTTTTGGAACTTATTAACACCACATGTATGTAGCAGAATACTTGCCAGCATTGTTTACAAAGCCACATGACATTGCCAACACAGCCCATTCAAAGTAAATGGGCTGTGTCAGCAGTACTGCACTGCCATCCATTAACACGGCTTTGTAAATAGGGGATGTTCCGTGCTGGATTTTCATTTCTTTTTGCTTTGCATTAATGGGAGAGAGGGTGGGGCAGGGTGGATGTGGGGAAATATAAATTGATATGTTGAATGCATGCATTGTTCAGTAATAGCATGTACACATTTTTCTATTTAGCATTTGTGTTTCATTATTTGGTAGCTTTTTTACAATAATAAATATGATATTTATATAAAATAAAATAAATTAGTCATTAAAATCAAGATGATGCTGAAGAACGAGATCCTGCACCAATAGATTGAGAACACCCCCCCCCCCCCTTTTAAGATATTGGCAGGCAATGAAGGAATTGGTGTAATGGGGAATGAAGGGGAGACAAGCTCAAAGGCTGAGAAGCCAAGCTACCTCAGGGATGTATATCTTTCCAGAATATCTAGGGAATTAACGGGGGAAGAGGAGGAGACATAGGAGGAGGGGAGGGAAGGGTGGTGGATATGATGATTGGGAAGGGGGAAAAGAAGAAAAGGAAATTTGCAGGCTCATTTTCGAAAGAGAAGGGCGTCCAAAAAGCAACACAAAAGGCACATGGATGTCCTCGTGAAAGAAGGTTGCCCAAATCCAATAATCGAAACAGAGCCATCAGGACTTCCTCAGCGCGAGGACGCCCATCTATGGTCATCCCCACAGGGGGCGTGTTAGGGGTGGCGTTACGAGATGGGCGCCCCCAACGTATAACGGTTTGCGAAATGGTTTTGCATGGGCAGGAACATGGGAGTCCTTAGTTAGACCTGAAATAATAGCGACCAGGGTAAGGGGGAAGTTGTCTTTAGACCCATTAGCGATTTTGTGGAGTTGGAGAGTGGCGTGAGCGTTGTTGGGAGAGAAAGCTGAGAGTTTGATGAGTACCTGTTACCCTTGTCTGTGTGCCATAGTCGGAACGTTTTCACCCTCACCTGCCTCATTTGTGTTTTACTTTTTCAGCTCTCCCTACCCCTTCTAGCCCCTAAACCCACACACCACTACTCCTTCCTCTGTCTCCCCCATCCCTCACCCTATCCCTCTCCATTCACTGTCTCCAAGTTCATATTTCATTCCCTTACCTGTTTGTAGTCTCTGTTTGTCTCTTTTTCCTGTGTACTGCTGCAGCATGTTTGTGAAGACTGCTTGGAGAGTGAGTGGCTAGAGGGTGTGGCAGGAGAGTTTGTAGTGGGTCAGAAAGTGCTTGCAGTGTGTCTCTGCTGTGTTTGTCAGTGTTGGGAGCTTCTGTTTGTTGCTGCTGTGTTTCACCAAGTTGGTAGGGAGAGGTGAGTACTGGTGGCACCGCATTGCACCTGTAGTATGGGGAAATGGAGGCACTAAATGCACAGGTGGCTTACATGTTGGAGGAAGAGGGGAGGCACCGCAGGAGGTACTCACGCCCCAGAGTTTTCAGGCCCCGTAGCAGTTTCCTAGACCTCATTGACCTGCAGTGTCTCACTAGGTACCGCTTTGATAGGGCTGCCATACAGCACCTTTGTGACCAGTTCAAACCCCTCCTGCAGCCCAGGACCCATAGGAACAACCCCATCCCTGCTTCTCTCTCTTTTCTGGCCATTGGGAGTTTCCAGTCTGTCCTATCTGTGAACACGGGCCTCACCCAGTCTTCCATTTCTAACTGCCTCACCCAGTTCTTTGATGCCTTCCTTTCCCACACCTCTGAGTGCATCACCTTCCCCACCACCCCCCAGGCCCTGCAGAACAACATGGCTGACTTCTATGCCATAGCTCGCTTCCCTTCAGTCATAGGCACCATTGACTTCACACATGTTGCACTCAGACCCTCCCGGGCACAAGAGGCCACTTATAGGAACAGGAAAGCATTCCACTCATTCAATATGCAAGTTGTGTGTGACGCCCAGGGGGAGAGTCTAGACGTGTGTGCCTGATACCCAGGTTCCACACATTACGCCTACATATTGCAACACTCAGGTATCTTCCGCAGGTTGGCCCGAGGGGAGATCACCGGCGGATGGCTCCTAGGTAAGTGCAGCATGGATCTGGCCAAACTATACCTCCTCCAACAGGCAGCCCTCAGCACTGTCTCCCTCCATCTCACTCCACAACCCACTATTCCCACTCCAAACAATACACACTCCTCTTTTTCATCCTGCTTCTCTCCAAAGGTGACCAAGGCTATCCACAGTGGAGTTGGCTCATGACCCCCATAGTGCACCCACAAACAAGGTCAGAGGAGAACTACAACAGTAGACATCGGACCACCCGTGGCATAATCGAGTGCACCTTTGGACAACTGAAGAACAGGTTCCGATGTCTGGACCGTTCTGGAGGGGAGCTCCTGTTCAGCCCCCAAAAGGTGGCAAAGATATTCCTGGCCTGCTGCATGCTACATAATTTGGCAATGCGCAGAGGACAGGCCCTCCCAGAAGAGCCACAGCCACCACAGCAGCAGGCCCCAGATGAACAGGATGAGGAGCCCCCTCCACCTCCCGCCCACAGAGCAGAGCAGAGTGCACACCAGCTGGGGGTCAGAGCCAGACAAAGACTGATTGAGACAAGTTTTGTGTGAGAGTAAGTTGACATTTATTTCTATGACATAGTATTTACCCACCACCACCCCTTCCACCACCATCACCCATTCTGTGCATATTCCCCTCCCTCCAACCCTCACCCCCACCCCCCCCAGCATGTTCCATCACTTTCCCCACCCCCTCTCCTGCCCCGTCCCCTCCTACCCCTCTCACCGTGTTCCTTTGCAGCTGGTGCTGCAGGGGAACTCTGTTGAGAGTCCTCTGATGAGCTCCCACTCTCCTCCTCTGTGTCCACAAGGCAGCCTGCTGCCTCGGCTGCCCTGTGGAAGTCCGGCCACCTTATGGTCTGTGACTTGCCCTGCAACCTGGGCATAGGACCCAGAAGGGGAGCTGGTGTGGTGGCTGCTGGACCAGTGGCTGGGGATGCTGAGGATCTCAAGCTCCTCTTCTTATTAGCGGGTGATTGCAGTGCAGTGGTGGAAGTAGAAGCCACTTGTTGCTGCATCAGGGCTATACTAGGTGCTTCCAGGTCATGGCGTAGGCCCTCAAACCTGTGCTCCAGCCGTTGGAGCTGCTGTACAGCTTCATGTTGGGCCTGTACCGCTTCCCATTGCACCTGGAGCACTTCCCGTTGCAGCTCCAATTTCTGGCGCCGGAAATCTTCCATGTGCACATTCTGGCCCAGCAATTGTGTGCTGAGGTGCAGTAGATGCCTCCTCTGGCTGGATGGCCTCTGCTGAGGAGATGCCCCCCCCCCCCCCCCCGTTCTGCATCTTCTTCTTCTTCTTCTTCAGTGCCACCATCGGCAAAGACTGCGGGTGGTGGAGGGAGAGCCGGCGCTGCTGCTTCTGCCGGGTCCTGTGGTTCCACCCAATGGTCCTGTGTGCTTTCTTATGCAGGCCCACTGGTTTGCTGCTCTGTGTGCTGGGGATGGTTGCCACTAGGGCCAGCTTCTTCCTCTGATTGGCTGTCATCACCTGCATAGCAAAAGGGGAGGAAGTGTGTTGGTCAAAATAACCCACTTTTGTTTTTCAGCATTCATATACATAGCCCCACACGCAAAAACCCAGCAAAGAGTTGTTGAGGAATGGGATTGGCAGGCAAACCACAGATGTCATTGTACATGGTACAGAGCTGGAGATGAGGAGTGCAGTGTACTACAAGAGACTGATGTGGAAGAGAGCCACACAGGCAGGTGGGTACATATAGCACTGTGGAAGAAGTGCAGAGGACACGGTGGCTACAGCACAGAGGTGTGGGAAGGAGATATGCAGAGTATGGTGATGGGAAAAGAGGATGGATTGGGGAAGGACACAGACCTGGGGCGCAGGTGGTGGTGGTGCATGAAGAGCCTGCGCCTGTGCCACAGGCAAAGTTGCACCAGGAGCAGACTCTCCACCAAGCTAAAGTTGGGTTCTCTATGAAGCACCATATTTCTCAGTGAATAACCGTTGGAAAACGTGCATCACCTTATATGGACGCCCATGCATGAAGGACGTCCTTACAGGCACAATTCCATATATGGATGACCATCCCATATATGGATGAGTCAGCACGTGGACGTCGTGCCCCATATATTATGGGTTGGTACGTGGATGACCTTGACGCATGGATGTCCATGACGTGCATGGACCGTCATCACGCATGCGTGGCCTTATTTGGATGAATACGTGTTCATACGTGCAGAGCCTCTTCATATATACACAATAAAATATGTATGTTCCTTATATTTCCCATAGCTGCATGTTCCGCAAATACAAAGCATGTAGTTGCGGTCATCCAGTAGGAGAAATATAAGGAACATTCATAAGTGTAAAGTACAGTAACAATGACGTGTTTCTCACAGAACTGCCGAAGGACGTCTCTCTTACAGGCCCGACGTCCTTTTTTTCACAGGGACGTCCATATGCCTTTTGTGTCGCTTTTTGGATGCCCTTCTCTTTCGAAAATGAACCTGTTAGTATAAAACATAAACCATGTTCAGTCACAGTGTAAAACGTTATATTTGAGTGAGTTAACTGAGTAACATCTGTTGTGCTTTGTTTTATTATGACAGTTTTAATCCACTGATATGTAATTTCTACTTTTACCTAGACTTTTTATATATATTTAATCCCCTGGTGATTCAGTCCTGTATTGATGACTTTACCAAATACCGTTGGTTGTAGTCCAATTGACTGCTTACCTCAAATCACCAAACAGTTCAGATAACAGGATACATTAGACTAGCCACTTTCTTTTAGTTCAAAACCAAAAGAAGGAAAGAAACTAAAAGGATAATGAGTCAGGAACCAAACAGCTGTTACAACAATAAATGGTGTTTATTTATCAAGTCTGGGAATTTTTAATTAAACAAACTGTTAATTGCTTTGAACAACTTCACTTTCAATGTTTCCAATATATAACACTTTTTCTTTTATAGATGCAGCCAAACATTCCCGTCGGAAACTGGGCAGGAACCAGAATATCAGATAAGTAGTACTATTCTTAATTTTTTTACTGTTAACTTTCTCTAAGGAAATAGTTTTTCCCCCTAAAAAAATGACTCTTCGTGTTCAATGTTTGATTTTAGTGTTCACTATCAGGTGAGTCCACTGGACTCAGTGCTGCTTTCTGGATGTGAAGTTGTTTTTACCTGTAAGATGAGTGTGGTAGCCATGTTAGTCCACTCTTAAGGTTATCAATAGAAATCAAACAAAATAAAACATGGAAAAGAAAATAAGATGATACCTTTTTTATTGGACATAACTTAATACATTCTTGATTAGCTTTCGAAGGTTACCCTTCTTCGTCAGATCGGAAATAAGCAAATGAGCTAGCTGACAGTGTATATAAGTGAAAACATTCAAGCATTACTATGACAGTCTGACAGGGTGGGAGGATGGGGGTGGGTAGGAGGTATGCATGGGGACATCAAAGCATATCATTGATATTCTAACAGGATGGGTGTAGATAGGTGAGGGGTGGGGTGATCAACAGAGACATACAGCTTTATGGTTTATAATGGGCTAGGAACCCCAGATCCTTGTTAAGTCCTTTCTGTTGGGTGTTAAAATATTCAATCATTCTGACTTCAAAGGTCTTACGTTCTTGTATGGTTTTAAAGTTACCTTTCAGGATTCTCACTGAAAGGTCTGTACCAGTGACTTCACAGTGAGAATCCTGAAAGATAACTTTAAAACCATACAAGAACGTAAGACCTTTGAAGTCAGAATGATTGAATATTTTAACACCCAACAGAAAGGACTTAACAAGGATCTGGGGTTCCTAGCCCATTATAAACCATAAAGCTGTAAGTCTCTGTTGATCACCCCCACCCTCACCTATCTACACCCATCCTGTTAGAATATCAATGATATGCTTTGATGTCCCCATGCATACCTCCGCCCCACCCACATCCTCCCATCCTGTCAGACTGTCATAGTAATGCTTGAATGTTTTCACTTATATACACTGTCAACTAGCACATTTGCTTATTTCCGATCTGGCGAAGAAGGGCAACCTTCGAAAGCTAATCAAGAAAAGTATTAAGTTATGTCCAATAAAAAAGGTATCATCTTATTTTCTTTTCTATGTTTTATTTTGTTTGATTTCTATTGATTACCTGTAAGATGAAATTTTGTGGAACCACCTTCAGGTTTTGTCATTGAAACCCATGACACTGCTCTAGTTAGGGCAAACAAGATCTTGTTGGGCCTTTTCTATGATTTGTGATTCATATGCGTGTGGTGAATAATCCTATGACGCCCGTTCCTGCATAGGTCTGTAACCAGCATATTGTACCATAAACTGCATCATTTCTGGCAGGAGAAGATATGCCAAATACACATCTGCACACCACTAATTCCACAGTATTTCAGTTAGTATAGATATTATAGCAATAATACCATAGGGGCATGTGGTTAATGATATATCGCCAGCAATGGTTATCATTAAAGAGAATATTTGTCAAGAATACCAACATTTTAAAATATTAACAAAGGTTAAGAGCCTTAATGTCCAAGAAATAAAATTAAAATGATAACTACAAGAATTATACAAAACTTTTAGCAGACCAGATATGACTATAGGTGCACAGGTGATGTTCTGCCTGGAATAGGCTTCCTGAGCCATTACGTCTAGCTCCATCCCTTGCTGCCTTCAAATCCGGGCTAAAAGCCTACCTGTTTGATGCTGCTTTCGACTCCTGACTTGTCATTTTTATCTTATCCTTGTGTCCTTCTGTCTGTCTGTCCTTCCCTTATCCTTATTGATCCTGTCTGTTTGTCCTGATTTAGATTGTAAGCTCTTTGAGCAGGGACTGTCTTTCTTCATGTTCAATTGTAAAGCACTGCGTACGACTGGTAGCGCTATAGAAGTGATTTATAGTAGTAGTAGTAAATTAGGCTTTTTATTCCTATCCTTGTGATACAGCTTTTTTTTGCTCAAAACATTTTTTTTTCTGTGACCTCACTCCCATTTTAAAAATAGAGCTCCTGTCACACAACACTTCCCAAAGTGTCAGAATATAAAATTATTTTTCTCATAAGAAAATCACTTCTAGGGGGTGACAATCCAATCTCCCTCAACTCAAGGGTCAAAAATAATTTTTGAATCCGTTAACATCTTGGCCCAGAAACCTTCTTTCAGTCACAGAGCTCTCACACATGCATCCAACATCTCTGAGAATAATGGGAAAATATATTTTTACAAATTTTATCACAAAAATGTTCACAAACTTCACTGAAAAGGTCATGTTACCCTTAATCCCATCAAATCTCACATTAAATACATTTCTCATAAGCTTTGCTCCTTATTTACAGACACTAACACATTTTTTTCAAAAATTACCTCCAAAAAAACCTCAAGACCTGGGTACGTCCACTTTAAAAATATTCAGTAATGCCCCATGCTCACTACCAAATGACGCCTGCCCCCAAAAAACTCCAAACAAAACCTTCTTGCTTTCCTTACAAAATGGTTTTTGTCAAAATTTTTAAAGTACTAATACACCTCAGGAGGTTCTCGGGCACTCATACCTATCATCACATTTTACCAAAAATTAACCCTTTAGCTCCCAGCTCAACAGGTCCAAAAAACACAATTTTAAACAAAACTAAATACAAACTTGGGCCTGCAGACCCTTTACCTTGACCCTCACATGCTCCTTACCTGAACTCCACTAGTGGATGGGTCCCGAGGACCCCCAGCAACTTCAGGAAAAAGACTGTTAAAGGTAAGGAACTGAAGCCAGTAGGCTCAAAAATCGAAATCCTGGCTTTGGTTTGGGCCTAGTCGCAGCTCTAGAGCATCACTGTGCATGCATGGAAAATTGTGAATGCTCCAGAACCCAATAAAAACCCAGACTGGCCATTTTCCTATGCACTCCTGGCCCAGGGAACCTCATTTCTCCGTCAGGCACCATCGCAGACAGTCACGCCCAATGTGACCTCCTTCTGGAGACTCCACAATGTCTCCAGAACCTCCCCTCCCCCCCACCCCCGGACTCCAGCATTGTCCACCAATGAGGAACTGGCCACGGAAATGGCTCCAAAGCCCTGGACCTCCTCCCAGAACAAGGTTAAAAACATTAATAAAAATAACATTTTAAAAACCTACTGATTACATATGGAACTGCATTGCAAATAAGTCTTGATGTTTTTCAACTTTTCTGAGAAGTTGCTCTTATAGTGTTATATTTATGACTGTGGCAGATTTTTGGACTTGGGACATTTGGAGTTACTGTGGTTAGCAGTTAAAGTGACTCTTGATTCCAATATATTATATTTTCACTTGGCTCAATTGGACACTTGTATTTGTGATTTACTCAAGAATGTATTTGGGCAATTAAATGATAACCCTTGCCTCGATCATATTCATTGAAATGCATATAGCCCTTGGCTGAAGGTTTGAAAACCATGGCTCTTTCACTGAGAAAAACCACTTTCACTCATAATATTTTGTTTGATATTGATTTTCATATAGATTCTCTGCTATCAGTTAGATTTTTGTCACAGAAAACTATTTTTATTATAATATATACTTTTCACATAGAGTTTAGGTGGCAGAGCATTGAAAAAAACTAGCTAAAAGGAAGGTGATATATTTGTACCACTCTGATCAGTATAGTACATGTCATACAGAATTATGACTACCACCACTGTGAAGTGTATATAGTATGTACTTGGTTTTATAACAGAGTGCCTATGACGAATGTCAGAAAAGATACCTATTTTATGCCTATTTTATAAAGGGTCTTCCCAACAACACCTCAATATATCTGCTATAATTAATTTAATCCCTTATATCTTTTATACTATTTATATAAAGACCATCAAAATTGAGGTATGATGAACAATTTTTTCATGTTCAACTTAAAATCTGAAAATAATATAATCATCAGTCCATTGATAATTAAAACTGTCCAATGTTTATAACTGATTGCAAAGTTATTATCACATTCAAAGTAAAATGTTTAAGTACTTATATAACTCTACAAGTGTTGCATTCAGTTACTGCAGAAATAAGTAAGCCAACATGATTGTGTTTCAAGCAGTGCTTTTTAAATAAAGGTCAAATTTAGAAGCTTCACTGTGGATCAGGGTTCACAATTCTGCAGAATCACAATTTTCAAAGTAAATATATATCTCAACCAACACTACCATTAATCAAAAAGTCCTTATAACCATTTACTTTGAGTCTTTACTTCCTTTCTTTACATTTCTGTAGTTTACCAATGTGTTCTGCTGCAAAGATAAAACGGTGTCAAAGATTACATAGAAACGCTCGTGAATACATAGCTAAATTGTCTGTCTTCAGTCTCCAACCAATCAAAGTAATTCATTCAATCCTCCAGGATGAAATAGTCTTATGAATCCAATATTGTTCCCAATAGTTCATACATCTGTCTTTATCTTCATTGTAGGGTGAAAAGGGTATTTCAGCTATTGGACTCCAAGGAAGGTCTTCCACTAAATGAGCCTCAGCTCCCAAAGGAGCCACTGATGGAGCTGAGTCCACCCTTATGCTTATACAACTTTTATGCTCATTCATCCAGAGATGCAACATCTTGTTAGTTCTGCCCACATAAACCAGTGGACAAGGACACACAATTATGCATCCAACAAAATAAGATAGCTTGACTTATAAGAACAAAAGAATAGCCATACTGGGTCAGATCAATGGTCCATCTAGCTCAGTATCCTGTTTCCAACAGTGGCCAATCCAGGTCACAAGTACCTGGTAGAAACCCAAATAGTAGCAATTCAGCGCTGCGTGCGTCTGGTAGCGCTATACAAATGTTAATAATAATAATAATAATAATAATAATAATTCCATGCTACCAATCCCAGGGTAAGCAATGGCTTCCCCATGTTTATTTCAATAACAGACTATGGACCTTTTCTCCAGGAACTTGTCCAAACCTTTTTTAAACCCAAATAAAGTAACCACTGTTACGATATCCTCCAACAACAAGTTCCAGAGCTGAATAATTCATTAAGGGGTTCTTTTACTAAGCCACGTAAGTGTCTACGCGCACCCAACGTGCACCAAAATGGAGTTACCGCCTGACTACCATGTGGCTCTTGTGGTAATTTCATTTTTGGTGCGCATCAGGAAAATATTTTTTATTTTCAGGCATGTATAATGGACACGTGCCAAGTGGCATTTGGTGCACGTAGGTCATTACCACACGGTTACCACGTGAGTCTTTACTGCTAGGTCAATGACTGGTGGTAAGGTCTCAGACCCAAAATGGATGCGCCACAATTTTCATTTTGCCGCACTTCCATTTTTGACAAAAATTTTAAAAAGGTATTTTTTTACAGATGCGCTAAAAAATGGATCAGTGTGCACCTAAAACCCGCGCCTATATTACCATGAGCCATTTTTAGCGTGCCTTTGTAAAAGGACCCCTAAGTGAAAAAAATATTTCCTCCTATTTGTTTTAAAAGTATGTCCATGTAACTTCATTGAGTGTCCCCTAATCTTTGTACTTTTTGAAAGAGTAACAAATCAATTCACTTCTATTTGTTCTACACCACTCAGGATTTTGTAGACCTCAATCATATCTCCCCTCAGCCATCTCTTTAGCCTCTCCTCATATGAGATGCATTCCATCCCCTTTATCATTTTCATCGCTCTTCTTTTAACTTTTTCTAATTCCGCTATATCTTTTTTGAAATATGATAATATGAACTAAATGCAATACTCAAGGTGAGGTCACAACATGCTTTCATGGTGTGAAAGAGGCATTATAAGAACAGTTTTACACTACTGTCTTATAACTGAAATAATCTTGCATTTGACACTGGGATTTGCTGTATCAATGTACCGTGATGCAGCCTGAGGGTGAAATATGGTTTATAATAAAGGATCACAGCTTCTAAAGAAACTTTATTTGTGGTAATACTGTTTTTTTCTTCTGCATTTTTGTATTATCAAGCCTCTGTGGTTTGCATCTACAACAAAATAAGAGCACAATTAATATATCTATTTGAGGTTATTCTATATCTGGTGAAAGGGGAGTGCTAAATAGGTCCTGCAAGTGTAATGTCACACCAAGTGCAATTATTGTATGGTGATGACCAAATTAAGATCTCTGAGGAAAAAAAAGACCTTTCTTCTGGGACAAACATCACCCCTAAATTTCCCCACATTGGTAGGCTGTTGGAGAGAAATCAACAAAAAGCTGCTGGGTTGACAAAACTGATCAAAACTTCTTTTAAATCAATATCGCTTGTAAAGTGCCAGTCATGTCAGGAAGAACACATGTTGTCCAATTTCTGTTTTCTTTAATGGTCCTTTGGACATGTTTAGATCATTTATAGGCTACCTTTAGGACCAATGAGGATAGCCCCAATCCAAAAATTTATCGATTTATTGCCATGCTTGTATTCTAAAATTCTTATATAATGAACAAATCCTTCTTGTTCATAAATATTGGCTAATAGGTAAACTTCTCCAAAGAAAATACGGATGATGACTGGAAAATCTCAAATAATTGTTCTGATCAGTTTTTTGTGGAGAGAAGCAACCAACAGATTTTGTTTCTTATGGATGAGCAATCCAAACAAAGTAATATCAATTTGACTACATCAAATAGTTTATAATTGCTTTAATACTGTCCAACTGCTTGTTATTATTGTACCTCTCACTTTCTATCTTTGCAGATTCTGTGCCAACAACTGTTGTCTTACTTGTTTCCATCCCTCCCTTGTCTCTCTGTTCCCAAGGTTCTGAGCCAACCACTGCATCTTGTCCATTTCTGTCTGTCTAATGCCATTCTAACCCCAAGGTTCTGTGTCAACTACTGCATTTCATCCATTCCTATCCCTCTGTTGCCGCTCTGACCCCAAGGTCCTGTGCCAGCTACTAAATCTCACTCATTCCTGCCTGTCTTTGTGATGTGCAAATATATTTAATCACTGCATACTCGAAGTGCTTGTGGTGCAGGCATATTCTGCAGGTGCACACCAAACATGACCAAGGAGCAAATCATGCTGCTTGTGCACTCTTTTGGACACCCTTGCCATGGCTTTTGCTTTCATTACCTTAGGTTTGTCTGCTTTGTCACATCTAGATTTTTCTGCTGATGTTTCCTCGGTGTTTCATGATTCTCCTGTTCCAGTGTGATGGAGCCATCAGCCTTCTCCTGTAAGTAACTTAATTCTTATACCATATTCTTTCCTTGCTCCTACAAACCCCTATTCTGCTGGACAATTTTCTCCATATCTATTGGCCTTCTTGGATTTGATAACTAACTATAAGATTGACTCACTCTATGTCACTGGAAACTGGGTTCAGCCTGGAGATACAACAACCTTGGTGGAGACTTAACCTTTACACATTTTTCACATCCATCTAGGCATGATGGGGATGTTTGCCTTTTTTTGTTTTTTTTTTTTTCATTCCAAGTAATTTTGCATCATTCCCTGTGCATTTAAACTTCTCTCCTGCTTCAATATAAAAGTTTTGCGGTTCTCCTCACTTTTTTCTTCTATGTAGCTGATTTGTATCATCCACCTCTGCCTCCTCAGCTTCTCTTGAAAAACTCTCTGCATTCATTGTCAGTCTGTCCTTCCTTCTTTAGTGCTGTTTGGAGACTTCAAGCTTCCCACCTCCCATTAAATTACTTGTTTTTTTCTCACTTGCTAGCAGTATTGGCAGTATTGACCTATTATAATGGTCAGTTCCCACCAGACAGTTCCACCCACCAATTCCCATCTGGACAATTCTGACCTAGGATAATTTCCACTGAAACAATTTCCACCACTCCAAGGAGGACAATTATTACCTATAATCCAAAAATAACAAAACATACTAGGATAAGTAATCTCCCTCTCTTTTCTCTTCCAGATCATTTGGGAGGCCAGTACCCCTTCACCCCCCTCAACCACCCCACAACATTATCTTTTACACATCCCTCTCCTCTTCCAGACATGCAGTTTGTATGAGGGGGCAATGCCCCCCAAACCCCCAAACTAGGTTTCAACCTACTTCAGCCCCTCAAAATGACACACTGATTATGATTTATAACAAATCACTATATATATGAAAAATTATTCCATTATTATACGTCCTCTGTGTACATCCATATGCTACCCTAACCAGTTAACTTTTTAGCAGCCAAAGATGGGTCTGCTATTTATGCAGACTATTTTAACCACTAAACATAGCCGGTTTGATGCTGAATACCTACACCTAACTGATTATTGGGCTCATTTTTTGAAAGAGAAGGACGCCCATCTTTCGACATAAATTGGAAGATGGACGTCCTTCTCCCAGGGTCATCCAAATTGGTATAATCGAAAGCCAATTTTGGACGTCTCCAACTGCACTCCATCACAGGGACGGCCAAAGTTCAAGGGGCTGTGTCGGAGGTGTAGCAATGGTGGGACTTGGGCGTTCCTAACACTTGAGCGTCCTTGACCCATAATCGAAAAAAAGAAAGACGTCCCTGACGAACACTTGGACGTTTTCACCCGGACCTGTTTTTCTTTTGACTAAGGCACAAAAAGGTGCCTGAATTGACCAGATGATCACCGGAGAGAATCGAGAATGACCTCCCGTTACTTTCCCAGTGGTCACTAACTCCCACCCATTCTCAAAAACATCTTTCAAAATATTTTGTGCCAGCCTCAGATGTCATACTCAGGTCCGTGACAGCAGTATGCAGGTAGCTGGAGCAGTTTTAGTGGGTGAGTGCACTTCAGATAGGTGGACCCAGGCCCATCCCCCTCTACCTGTTACATTTGTGGAGGAAACGGCGAGCCCTCCAAAACCCACCAGAAACCAACTGTACCCATATCTAGGTGCCCCATTCACCCTTAAGGGCTATATTAGTGGTGTACAGTTGGGGGTAGTGGGTTTTGGGGGGGGTCTCAGCACACAAGGTAAGGGAGCTATATACCTGGGAGCAATTTCAGAAGTCCACTGCAGTGCCCCCTAGGGTGCCCGGTTGGTGTCCTGGCATGTCAGGGGGACCAGTGCACTACAGATGCTGGCTCCTCCTATGACCAAATGGCTTGCATTTGGTCATTTCTGAGATGGACGTCCTTGGTTTTGAAAATCACTGAGAATCAGAAACGACCATGTCTAGGGACGTCCATCAATAAGAATGACCAAATTTAAGGATTTGCATATCCCTGACGGAATTTTCGAAACGAAAGATGGACGTCCATCTTGTTTTGAAAATACGGGTTTCCCCACCCCTGAATTGGGACGTTTTGCAAGGACGTCCAAATCGAAACGTGGACGGCCCTTTTGAAAATGCCCCTCCACGTATCATTATTTATGTATTGATATATTTTCATTTTCATGTGGAGTGGAGGAGTGGCCTGGTGGTTAGAGTGGTGGACTTTGGTCCTGGGGAGCTGGATTTGATTCCGACTGCAGGCACAGGCAGCTCCTTGTGACTCTGGGCAAGTCACTTAACCCTCCATTGCCCCAGGTACAAATAAGTACCTGTATATAATATGTAAGCCGCATTGAGCCTGCCATGAGTGGGAAAGCACAGGGTACAAATGTAATAAATAAAAATATATGTGTTTCTATCTTGTAAGTTTTAATTTTTATCATTATTTTTTATTGATTGAATTTTATTGACTGTTGTAAATGTTTTTTTTTATTGTATTTGTAATTTTATTTGACAGTACTGATTATTTATATTTTATACTTGTGACCCCTGAGGCAGGTGGCTGTGCCCACTGAAACACAGCCAATGTTTGTTAGTTTGTTACATTTGTACCCTGCACTTTCCCACTCATGGCAGGTTCAATGCAGCTTACGTGGGGCAATGGAGGGTTAAGTGACTTGCCCAGAGTCACAAGGAGCTGCCTGTGCCTGAAGTGGGAATTGAACTCAGTTCCCCAGGACCAAAGTTCACCACCCTAACCACTAAGCCACTCCTCCACTTAGTCTATGAAAAAAAAAACTGCCTTTACCAGCTCACCAGTTGCTTACATTGGTGAGTTCTCTTCTTCTTCTACCTCCTGCTCCCTGCTGTCTTCTGGATCCTCCTATGTTGGACCTACTTGCTAACTTTAAAAACTTAAAAGGAGAGAAAGCTATTTCCCTATAATATTTGATCTATTTCATTGAGAGAACATTTTCATTTTCACTAGCTAGCCCCCAAAAATAAATAAATAATCTAGTTACCCTATATAAACCTAACCACATTAATTATGCCCAGTTTCTACTGTTCCTTTTAACTCGATTTTTTCATTTACTGTCGGGTTCTTCAACTTACAGTTTACCTGTCAGCCAAATGAAACACTGATGTATTAGTTCCACATTTAACTCTGGCTGCTCCTCAATTTTTTTCCTATCTAGCAACAACGCATCCATCATAAAATAAAACATATATATTTTTAAGCTGTACCTTAACCTGTAAGTAGCAGTAGCCAAGCTATATGTCTCCAATGACAGTCGGTGGCACTACTGTCTTATTTATACAAATCTCTGCTACTTATAGATTAATAGCTGACAGTGCAACACAACATCTGCCAGCTCAACTCTGCTTATAAACTACTACAGTTTATGAACAATGGGTCTGACTCAGGAATAGCTTTGCACTCACTAGCAAATTATTTTAACCAACAGCTACAGAAGGTAGGTCCCTGCTACAGAGAATGCTTTCAGTCTATGTTGTTGTCTTTGTACCAAAGATAGCAAAAGAGTAAAGCTAACCTTTGGTCAAATTTCTTTCTTAAGCTAGAGTTCCCACCTGCATTAGAAAAATAGAGAAGAAAGCATATGGTAGCCATATTCTTGGCTATCCTGAAAACCCAACCATCTTGGGAGTCTTCTCACTACTAGTCTTTTACATCTGAATAGTTATAAAATACACTGGTCAGCTCTTCTAGAGATGTGTATTTGGTTCATTAGTGTGCCTTATAAAATAGTGAATGTAGAAATTGTTTTAATGTACCAAACCCTATAAATTAACACCTGCAAATCTGATATCCTAACATCAAAACTTTCTAACCTGTAAAAGCATTCTTATTAACAAATGAGATGCAAAGGAACCAATTACCCAAAAAGTGACCAGATTTGTTTGTGCAAATCCCCAACAAACGTTTTCTAAAAGAGCTATAATACTGGTTAGTTCTAATAACTCTCTGATCACAGGGACGTTTGCCAATATTCCTAACATGTGGGCCTCCATTTTAGATAGAAAATGGAAATAGGAAATCCAGCATTTAGGTGAGGATTTGTCCATTTCTGCTAGAATTTTAGAACAAGATCTGCTGCTATAGAGCCTGTTCTAACCTACATCCATGTATGCGTCAGTTACATGCAGCATGATCATCCATTTTACAAGTGGCAACATCTTCAGTATCAATAGCTGTTGTATTACAAATTGTTTGCTCTGACATAATTCATTAAAATCTCATTTTTTGTTTCTGAACATTTTAGTCGCCATTTCCCAGAGATGGTCACATATAAGTGTATGTGCTAGTACATAATGGACTAGATTCTGTAAATGGTGCCCAAATTTGGGTACAAAAAAATGAGTTTTAAGCGCTATTCTATAAATGCAGTCAAAATTGGGTACTGTTTATAGAATAGCATATAGCGGGGCCCTTTTACAAAGGTGCATAAGAGCCTATAAGTGTCCAGTGTGTGCCAAATTGGCATTACCACCTGGCTACCACGTGCCCTGGGAGGTAATTCTGAATTTGGCATGTGCCAAAAACAAACACACAGTAGAAAATATTTTCTATTTTCTACCTTGTGGCGCTTACCCAGTGGTAAACGGCAGTGTGCATGTGCTGCATGCCTACTGCCAAGGTAGCGTGCGAGACCTTGCCACTAAGTCAATGTGTGGCAGTAAGGTCTCGGGCAAAAACTGGATGCACACTGGTTTTTATTTTGCCACACATCCATTTTCTGGCCACTAAAAAAAGGCCCTTTTTCCAGGACACAACAAAAAATGGCCTAGCTTGCGCCAAAAAGATGTGCTCGCACTGCCACAGGTCACTTTTTGTCACAGCTTAGTGAAAGGGCCCCAGCGCCGGGATCTGTGCCCAACTTTGCGTGTGAGGATTTACACCAACTGAAACCTGGTGTAAATCCTCGCACGGAAGCTAGATGTGGATCCTCAAAACTCTACGTGTGCCCAACCCATGTCAGTTTTGAGTTACTGCCCAGTTACCGTGTGGCACTTGTGGTCATTTCATTTTTGACACACATCTGTTATGTGCCCCAGAAAATATTTTTATTTTCTGGCATGCGGGCAGTAATCAGGTGGTAATTGGCATTTTACATATGTAGACCATTACCACCCGGTTACCGCGTGAGACCTTACTGTTAGGTCAATGGCTGGTGGTAAGGTCTCAGACCCAAAATGGATATGCAGCAAATTTCATTTTGCTGCATGTCCATTTTTGGTAAAAAAATATTTCCTCTCATTTGTTTTAAAAGTATTTCCATGTAACTTTCTTGAGTGTCCTCTAGTCTTTGTACTTTTAGAATAAGTAAAAAATCGATTTACTTCTACTCATTCTACACCACTTAGGATTTTGTAGACCTCAATCATATCTTACCTCATCCGTCTCTTTTCCAAGTTGAAGAGCCCTAACCTCTTTAGCTTTTCTTCATACGAGAGGAGTTCCATCCCCTTTATCATTTTGATCACTCTTCTTTGAACATTTTCTAATTCCACTATATCTTTTTGAGATAAGTCGACTAGAACTGAATGCAATACTCAGGGTGCAGATGTACGAAGGAGCAATAGAAAGGCATGATAGTATTTTCGGTCTTATTCATCATCCCTTTCTTGATAATTCCTAGCATCCTGATTGCTTTTTTGGCCTCTGCCACATACTGAGCAGAAGATTTCAGCATATTATCTACAATGACACCTAGATCTTTTTCTTGAGTGCTGACCCTGAAGGTGAAACCTAGCATCAGGCAACTATGATTTGGATTATTCTTTCCAATGTGCATCACCTTGCATTTGTCCACATTAAATTTCATCTACCATTTGGATGACCAGTCTTCCAATTTCCTAAGGTCTTCCTGCAATATTTGACAATTCGCAGATGTTTTAACAACCTTGAATAGTTTTGTATCATCTGCAAATTTGATCACCACACTTGATGTTCCAATTTCCATATCATTTATAAATATGTTAAATAGTACTGGTACCAGTACAGATCCTTGTGGCACTCCACTGTTCACCCTCCTCCATTGAGAGAAATGACCATTTAACCCTACCATCTGTTTTCTGTCCAATAACCAATTCCTAATCCACATCAGTATCTTGCCTCCTATCCCATGACTCTTTAGTTTTCTCCGGAGTCTCTCATGAGGAACTTTATCAAAAGCTTTCAGAAAATCTAGAAATACTGCATCAACTGACTCACCTTTATCCACATGCTTATTCATGTCTTCGGAGAAATGAAGCAAATTGGTGAACCCATGCTGACTCTGTCCCATTAAACCATGTTTGTCTACGTGTCCTGTAATTTTATTCTTTATAATAGTTTCCACTGTTTTGCCCGGCACTGACATCAGACTTACCGGTCTATAATTTCCCAGATCACCCCTAGAACCCTTTTTAAAAATCAACATCGCATCGCAATCTGCTATCAGGTTACATATTACTGACAGCAGATCAACAATTTTGTGCTTGAGTTTTTGAGTACCCTTGGATGTGTGCCATCCAGTCCAGGTGATTTACTACTTTGTCAATTTGGCCCAGTACATCTTCAAGGTTCACTGAGATTTCTTTCAGTTCCTCCGCATCATCACCCTTGAAAACTATTTTTGGTACAGGCAGATCTCTTACATCTTCAATAAAGACAGAAGCAAAGAATTCATTCAGTTTCTCCACTATGACCTTATCCCTCCCTTAGCACCCCTTTTGCTACTTCATGATCTAAAGGTCCCATGCATTTCCTTGCAGACTTTCTGCTTCTGATGTACCTGAAAAAGTTGTTACTGTAAGTTTTAGCCTCTGCAGTAAGTTTCTCTTCATATTCTATTTTAGCCTTCCTTATCAATACGTTGCATCTGACTTGCCAGTGCTTATGTTGCTTCGTATTTTCTTCATTTGGGTCCTTTTTCCATTCCTTAAAGGACAATCTTTTGGCAGTAATGTTCTCTTTTACTTCACCTTTTAACCATGCTGGCTGACGTTTTCTCTTCTTTCCACCTTTGTAAATACGTGGAATGCATCTGTACTGAGCTTCCAAGATGGTATTTTGAATAACATCCACACCTGATTTACTGTCCTAACCTTTGTATCTGATCTTTTTAGTTTCTTTTTAACTATTTTTCTCATTTTATTATAGTTGCCCTTTCAAAATTAATTCCCTTCACACATAGAATTTCTATCCATAATGATTCTATGCTGCTATCTGTATCATGTGGAATGTTTATTTTATTTGACTCAATTCCCTCTAACATATAGCACAATCTCCCTCCAATTTGATCCTCTCTATCATTGCGATACAATCTGTCCCCATGTGCTTTATCACGAACAGTGAAGAATTTGCAAGAAAAGAAAATATGATATTGAAAGCAGGGCTTCAGTAAACTGGATTCCATGCAAGTCTATTCAAAACTGCTTTTCAGAAAGTAGAGAGTATTAGTTACAGCACTAAGGACTTCTCTTATGTGTCTATGGCTGACAATAAATAAATAAATAAGACCCTAAATAAGAGAAACAAAAAAGGGGTGTTTATGATAAGATATTTAACAGTACAATTTGAAGTTACATCTATAGAGCTCCAAGTTGTCCCTTTTGCCCAGTAGGGTTCTATTTATTTACGTAATCCATTTTTATTCTGCTCATCTATTATCCTACTAGCCGTTATGCCCGTTAAAACGGGTGAGATTTCCAGCTACCCTCCTCGCCAGGTCGCCGCCGCCCCTCCCCCCCCCCGAGATCGCCGCTACTGTCCCCCCCCCCCCCCCCGGAGTCACCAGCCCAGGCCCTCTCTTCGCGATTCAACTTACAGCGCCGAAACCGCAGCAGGAAGATCAGCTGAGCTGCCGTCGGCCTTCCTTCTCTGCCTATGTCCCGCCCTCGTGTGATGTAATGTTGGAGAGGGCGGGACAGAGGCAGGGAAGGAAGGCCGACGGCAGCTCAGCTGATCTGCCTGCTGCGTTTTCGGTGCTGTAAGTTGAATTGTGAAGAGAGGGCCCGGGCCAGGTGGAGGGGGCGGCGGCGGTGACTCCGGGTGGGGGGGGAGCGGTAGCGACCTCGGCGGTTCCCTCCCTCCCTCCCCTTCGCGCAGTTTCCCTCTCTGTCCCACCCCCGTCATCACGTATTGACGCGGGGGCGGGACAGAGAGGGAAAGTCTCTACTGCGCATTTGCGGGTGAGTACGGTCACTTGCAATTTATATGTTTGATGGGTCTCTTTTATCATGTCGCACTAGCGGTCCTGGTACGTCAATGCCAACAAAACCCATTCAAGTGTGGCTTGACAAAGGAGGCCTTAAGTTAGCTTCAGAGCCTTGGTTCCCTGGTATTACACAGCAGGACCCAAGGAAAGAAGATATTTTTTTTTCTGGCATAGCAAGTTTGAAACTGCAAAGGTAATTACATTTTAAATAAGAAGTCATTTTATCATCCTGGGAGTATATAGAACACTTACACTTAAGCAAAAACATTTCACTGCTGCAATAATAACTTTATGGTTGACTATACTGAAATGCTGTTTAAAAAGTGGAATTATGTCATTTCTATCACCATAAATGTGATAAAAGTGAATTAAGTGCATTTATAACCTTGTATACTCTTCTCATTATTTATTTCCCTGATGTAATATTCATGTAATTCTACCTACTAATAATGAGTTGTTGCTGTTTTAGATTTAGGTTAATCAGTCTCATCTTCAGGGAGTTTATATTTAAAGCTGATAATAAAATACTGGTGCTCCCTTCACATATTAGTTTCAAGGCTTTTTGTGCCCCTTTTACAAAGCAGCGGTAAGCCCAATGCGGGATTACGGCTCGCTAAAAATGAACTACTGCCGGGCTACTGCAGCAGCCCGGCATTAGTTCCCACCTCCAGTACGCCATCATATCCAGGGCTACAAAAATATATTTATTTTCGTAGCGCCAGTATGTACCCAGCAGTATTCGGGTAGTGCCATGCGCTGCCTAGCTTCCGCTAGGTTAGCACAAGAGCCCTTACTGCCATCTCAATAGGTGGCAGTAAGGGCTCCTCCTGAAATAGCCACGCGGCTAGTGCTTCACTTGCCTTGTGGCCATTTCTTTTAAAAATGAAAGACCTACCCTTTACCCACTGCAGTAAAAAGGGGCCTCTGCATCAGAAACACACGCCGAAACAAGTGCAGGCCCCTTTTTACCTCAGCTTGGTAAAAGGGGCCCTTTGTTTGCTAAACTGTGTTTGCTAATCATACCTTCATATTCAGGGCTCCTTTTACCAAGTTGTAGCAAAGGGGGCTGGCGCTGGCATCAGCACATCTTTTACACGTGCGCCAAGACACCTTTTACCACAGCTGGTGAAAGGGAATTCTCACCTTCCTGCAGGAAATGACCGTGCGGCAAGTAAAGCACTTGCCGCACAGCCATGTCAGGGGGAAGCCCTTACCATCACTCACTGAGGTGGCGGTAAGGGCTCCTGCATTTACCCAGTGGTAACTGGGCAGCGTGCTGCACTGCCCGATTACCGCCGGGTACACTCCGGTGCTACAAAAATAAATACATTTTTGTAGTGCTGGAAATGACAGCTCACTAGGGGTGGGAAGTACTGCTGGACTGCTGCGGTAGCCCTGTGGTACCTCCTGTATAGCAAGTGGCAAGCTCGTATTGGACTTACCGCTGCTTAGTAAAAGGAGCCCTCAGTTTATACATTTTCATTTTTATTTCAACAAATGTATCATATGGGGTTTGTCCCTTTTTACTTAAAGGAAAAAAAGAAAAAGAAAAATAGCAATAAACATTTCCATCCAGAGCTGATGTGGAATAGAAAGTTAATATCTCATCTTAAGTGAATTTTACATGCTGTATGTTAGAGTGATTGCATATAGTTGCCTAATTTATTAAGTTTCTGCCTCCACAGCAGAAATCAAATTGAACTGTTTTGAATGAATAACTATTGGTTTATTCAGTCATACTTCATAATACTCTAAAGTTTACAGTAGATTTGCTGAACAAGGCACATTGTAAGGGAAAAACCAAATATAATATCACAATAATATTTACTGTTATTCTTTTCTACTTCGAATTTGTGTCATCTATTATGTTTAAGACCACATTTTAAGCTTATCCTTTCCAACCCTTCCATTTCAAAAACCATGAAGTTTCACCATTATTTATTAAGGAAGAGGGGTGAAGTCAGTAAAAAATGTGAGCAGGAGAATTTTGGTTAAGTTGCATTCAGGAACTCATATTTGCACTGAATGGAGAAACAAGAAGAAGAAGCAGATATCACCAAAGGTGAAAAGTATCAAAGGTTACCAACAGAAGCAAAGAAAATGCCAACAAGGGAATAGATAAATTTAATCCAAACATTAATTTGTACATAATTAGTTTATAAAAAGCTACCCCCCTTTTTTATTATGCCGTGTGGCAATGCTGACAAGCCAATTCAAAGTGATCTTCTGGACAACCCTTCTCAAAACCAGCCCCCCAACATTCATAACATCCCTTTGTTTTAGGCTCCTCCACCTCTATATAAAGGCAATCTCCAACATTCACATAGAGAAAGGCATCAACTGGGACTATCTTTCCAGCCCCTAGCAGGGGATTTTTTTGTTTGTTTGTTTTTCTTTTTCCCTCCTCTTCCCACTGGGCAGTTTCTGTTTTTCACATTAGTTCCTGGAATCCTTCTTCCTGGTTGGTACTCCCCAAACTCTAGGCCTTCCCAGCTCCCAAAGCTCTGGGTGCTGTTCCAGCATCTGGCAACCCATGCCCATCATTGCTGCTTGCACTTCGCCTCCTCTAGGAAAACCTGGAGCCTCAAGCACTACATATCTGAGATCTTCCAATGAGTGAGTGTGCTGAATCCAGAGCTGGACAAGAGGAGCATCAATGGCTCCATTCCAAATTTTACTCAAGTGCTCTTTGAAACGAACCTGTACTGATCTTTTTGTATGACCTATATATAGCTGCTTCAGGCATGGACATTGAATAAGATAAGCAACTCCCATAGTGGAACAGTCAGTATTGGGTTAAAAAGTTTTATCCATTGTCTGCTGTTGTAACAATTTAGTTACAATTGCACACTGACAAACAACATCATGTCCACAACTTTTATGTCCTTCAATAATGCATATAGCTTCTGTACTTGATGAAATGAATTGAGAGCTACTAAGTTATTGGCTAAGATTCCGACCTCTAGAAAAAATAAACCGAGGCAGTTCAGAATTAAAAAAAACCTCATAGAATTGCAATATTTGACAATATGTTTTAATGATATGCTTGATTTTAAACACTTTATCAAAATATGGAAGAACACATGCTAAATGTGAGTCTTTGTCTCTATTAGAAACTTGGAGTAATAAATCTCTGTTAGCACAAAGTGATCTCTTATATGCTTTTTAAAAATCGCTTTCAAAGGAAAACCACACTTCATAAAATGCTGTGTCATAGAAAGTGCCTTCTGCTTATAATTATTCACATCAGAACACAAGAGTCTCAGTCATAAAAATTTCCCGTTGAGTTACTGTTGAGAAATTTATCATGCTATCACTAGTAACTACTGACAGCTACATATGTTGTTGTTAGCTGCTAACAGTACTAATTGCCAACATGTCACTAAAATGACAGTAGTACACAGTTCTACTACCAATAACTGTCCTAATAACTATCTTCACTCTTATCTAGAAAGATTCAATAAATTGCCTCAGGTTTCAAGGCCCTTTTTCACATCTTATTTGACCTACATAAGAACATAAGAATAGCCATACTGGGTCAGACCAGTGGTCCATCTAGCCCAGTATCTATCCTGCTTCCAGCAGTGGCCAATCCAGGTCACAAATACCTAGCAAAAACCCAATTAGTAGCAACATTCCATGCTACTAATCTTGGGGCAAGCAGTACCTTTCCTCATGTACATCGCAATAACAGATTATGCACTTTTCCTCCAGGAACTTGTCCAAACATTTTTTAAACCCAGATACACTAACCACTGTTATCACATCCTCTGGCAATGAATTCCAGAGCTTAACTATTCTTTAAATAAAAAAATATATTTCCACCTCTTTGTTTTTAAGTATTTCCATGTAATTTCATTGAGTGTACCCTGGCCTTCACTTTTACCTGTTCAACACCACTCAGGATTTTGTAGACTTCAATCATATCTCCCCTCAGTCATCTCTTTTCCAATCTGATGAGCCATAACCTCTTTACCCTTTCGTCATATGAGAGGAGTTCCATTCCCTTTATCATTTTGGTCACTCTTCTTTGAACCTTTTATAATTCCATTATATATTTTTTGAGATATGGTGACCAGAATTGAATTCAATGCTCAAGGTGAGGTTGCACCATGGAGCGAAACAGAGTCATTATAATATTCTTGGTCTTATTTTGAATCCCTTTCTTAATCATTCCTAGCATGCTGTTTGCTTTTTTGGCTGCTGCCAAAAACTGGGTAGAAGATTTCAATGTATAAACTACAACACCTAGATCTTTTTCTTGAGTGCTGACTTCTATGGTGGACCCTTGCATCAGATAACTATAATTGGGATTATTCTTCTCAATGTGTATCATGTTGCATTTGTCCACATTAAATTTCATCTGCCATTTGGATGCCCAGTATTCCAGTTTCCTGGGTGTTCCTGTAAATTTTCACAAACTGCCTGTGTTTTGACAACTTTGAATAGATTTTTGTCATCTTCACCTCTGGTTAAGAACCACTTATCTAAAGGAATATAATGGGCAAACTGCTGATGTGCATGCAAAGTTTGCTAATTGAGAATATCCAAAGAAATGCATAAATGAAAGCTACTACAAGTCAAAAATGGAAGATAGGGTAAATCTATTGAAAGAAAAAGTGATAAAGAGTGCATCATAACATGGCGCCTGCTATTTAAAACAACACTGCCACAAAAGAGTCAATCATAAAATTATGTCAAAAATGGTCTTTAAATAGTAGGCGCCATGTTATGATGATCTCACTGTTTGATCAGGCCACTAGCACAGCACAGCAACAGTATGTACTTATGATATATTTTGGTTTTTTTTCTTTTTCATTTTTTAATTTTGAATTGTTGTGTTCTTGGACTTAGGTTGTCCATGGGATTGGCAAGGTCTCCGAAAGAAGCCTTTGCAAAATGGGTCCCCACAGGGAACTTTGCCTACAGAAACTAATTATTGAGACGCAGCATGGACGACATCTATTGAAACAATTGCATTTCCAATATTCTTATGAGAAGAGCAGCAAAGTAATTTTGCTGTGCAGCTTAACATAGTAACATAGTGGATGAAGGCAGAAAAAGACCTGTACGGTCCATCCAGTCTGCCCAACAAGACAACTCATGTGTGCTACTTTTTGTGTATACCCTACTTTGATTTGTACCTATGCTCTTCAGGGCACAGACCGTATAAGTCTGCCCAGCACTATTCCCGCCTCCCAACCACCAGCCCCGCCTCCCAACCACCGGCTCTGGCACAGACCGTATAAGTCTGCCCAGCACTATCCCTGCCTCCCAACTTCCAGTCCCGCCTCCCACCATTGGCTCTGGCACAGACCGTATAAGTCTGCCCCGCACTATCCGCACTATCCCCGCCTCCCAACCTCCAGCCCCGCCTCCTACTATCAGCTCTGCTATCCAGTCTCGGTTAAAGCTAACGCTTAAAGCTTAGTACTAATTTTGTTGGTCTTTATTTGATGGTTGATAGAAGCTGTTGATTTGAATTAAAAAGTTATTTTTTTTCCTACCATACCACCATTAAGGGGGTTTTTCAGACCTATGATAACTTTTTTGACCGATTACATACTGTAGATATGTGGCATTGAGCCACAACATTGTTGATAAGGTCTTGATGAGGTCTTTTCCTCCTTATTTTAGATAATTAAATTAAGACACATGTATTTCTTGCATTAGGCAAAGTCCTTTTTGGGAGTGCTTTCCAGAGTATGCGGCTACTTCTGAGAAGGCTCACTGGTGGGTGTCACATCATGTGATTTCCTACAGAGAGGGTGAGTTTACTCCTTGAGAAGACTTAGAGATGCATAGAAGGAGATTCTGTTGTTCATGTACACTGATATATTTCCTTTAAGGGTCTGGAAGATCTAAGACAGAATATTAAATTTAGCCTTTTGCTGTACTGGTCGCCAGGGAAGTTTTTACAAAAATGAGGAGATGTGTTCACTTACAACTTTCTATCAGTTGTGCTGTGTACCATTCTGAATCAATTAAAGCTAATGTAAATCATTTCTGGTCAGACCAATGAAGAATACATTATAGTAATCTAGCCTTGAAAGCCAGGAGTGTTTAATGGGAGAGCAGAGTACAGAATGCAAATTATCCCCATTAACTTCAGAACAGCTTATAGATGCAAGGAAAAAACACAATTTGAAGTGTCTATATACAAATGTTAGAAGCCTAAAAAATAAGATGGGAGAATTAGAGTATACAGCACTAAATGAAGAGGTAGATATAATAGATATCTCAGAGATCTGATGGAAGGAGGACAATCTATGGGACACTGTGCTAACAGTACAAATTGTATTGCAATGAT
The DNA here is from genome assembly GCF_901765095.1 of Microcaecilia unicolor. Taxonomy (NCBI): domain Eukaryota; kingdom Metazoa; phylum Chordata; class Amphibia; order Gymnophiona; family Siphonopidae; genus Microcaecilia; species Microcaecilia unicolor. The sequence goes on from NC_044032.1 coordinate 472,868,858, forward strand.
AGAGTGGATCAAACTGGAGCGGGGGTTGCGATATATGTTGAAGAGGAAGTTGAGACAAACAAAATACACATTCAGCATGAAAGATAGCAGTGTGGAATCCTTATGGATAGAAATCCCATATATGAAGGGAAGGAGAATACTGGTAGAGCTTTACTACCATCTGCCAGGACAGAACTAACAGACAGATGAAAAAATGTTTATAGAAATTAGGAAAGCTGGAAAATTGGGTGGCAGTATAATAATAGATGATTTCAATTACCCCAATATAGACTGGATAAATGTTACATCAGGGAGCACTAGGGATGTACAATTCCTAAACATAATAAATGACTGTTCCTTTGAACAACTGGTCCAGAAACTGACAGGAGGGGGATCTATTTTAGATCTAGTCTTTAGTGGAATGAGATCGTAATATGAGAGGCAGTGGTGTTGTGTCTGCTGGAAAACAGTGATCAAATTTCAGCTAATATTTGGAGTGATGTCAGAAAGGAAATCTACTGTAACAGCATTTAATTTTCAAAGGGGCAACTATGATAAAATGAAGAAAACATTTTTTAAAAACATAAAAGAAAGGATTGGCTGCAAAGGTTAGGGCTTTAAATTAATGCATTGACGTTGTTTAAAAATACCATCTTGGAAACCCAGATCAAATGTAATCTATGTATTAACAAAGCTAGAAAGAAGAGTAAATGACAGCCAGCATGGTGATAAGGTGAAGTGAAAGAGGCTATTAGAGCCAAGAAAACATATTTGAAAGAATTGAAAAAGGACCCAAAGGAAAAATAATAATAAGAAGAATCAACATAAGCACATGCAAGTTGGATGCAAAACATTGATAAATAAGGTTAAAAGAAAATATGAAAAGAAACTTGCCACAGAGTTAAAAAAAATCTCACAGTCACAACTTTTTCAGGTACATATAATTGATTCCTCAATTTCATATTATTGAAAACTAATCTTATAAACTAGGGAACAGATTTTATTTTTTATTTCATTCAGGTAGGACAGTCTTCTTCAACAAGATTTCTGGCAGCTGGAGAGAAGAGTACAGGTACCCAATGAAAGCGAGTTTGAAGTCAAGCAAAGTGCCTACAGAACACAGACAGAGATTCAGAACTGTGGATGTGGAAAAGAGAGGACAATTAATACAGAAAAAAAGGAGAAAAAAGTTAACATAGAAAAAGGAGAAAAAAATAAACCATACATACCTTGTTTTCAGCTCAGAGTTCAAAGGTTATAGAAAACATAATATTATACACAAAGCATCAAATTCAAAGTTTATTTAACACCAGGAGTAAATTATACATTGATAGGAGAATGACATATCTGATACTGCTGTTGAAGTGAGGCCTCCCTGGTGAAATGTTCTATTACCAGAAAATGAGACCAAACATGCTGTTAAATAACATTTTAGTCTGCTGTTAATAAAATGTTTATAGTACTACAACTTTTAAATGTGCATCACTGCTATGCTTGCCTTTTTGAATTAATAACCTTTGGGAACAAATCCCCCCTCCCCCTTAATCCTTGTTCTGGTTAAATCTCTGCCTGAGATTAAGTTCAAGGTAAAGTAAGGCAGATGCAGGCTTATTTTTTAATGAGAAGGGCGCCCATCTTTCGACACAAATCGCAATATGGGCGTCTTTCTCCCAGGGTTGCCCAAATCGGCATAATCGAAAGCCAATTTTGGGCATCCTCAACTGCTTTCCATCGTGGGAATGACCAAAGTTCACGGGGGCGTGTCAGAAGCATAGCAAAGGCGGGACTGGTGCGTGCTTAACACATGGGCGTCCCTGATGAGCATTTGGCCGACTTGGTCCATTTTTTCTTGTGACCAAGCCTCAAAAAGGTGCCCAAACTGACCAGATGACCACTGGAGGGAATCGGGGATGGCCTCCCCTTACTCCCTCAGTGGTCACTAACCCCCTCCTACCCTCAAAAAAGCCTTTTAAAATATTTTTTTCCAGCCTGTATGCCAGCCTCAAATGTCATACCCAGCTCCCTGACAGCAGTATGCAGGTCCCTGGAGCAGTTTTAGTGGGTGCAGTGCACTTCAGGCAGGCGGACCAGGCCCATCCCCCCTACCTGTTACACTTGTGGTGGTAAATGTGAGCCCTTCAGAACCCACCAGAAACCCACTGTACCCACATGTAGGTGCCCCCCTTCACCCGTAAGGGCTATGGTCGTGTTGTACAGTTCTGGGAAGTGGGTATTGGGGGGTATTGGGGAGCTGAGCACCCAAGGTAAGGGAGCTATGCACCTGGGAGCAATTTCTGAAGTCCACTGCAGTGCCCCCTAGGGTGCCCGGTTGGTGTCCTGGCATGTCAGGGGGACCAGTGCACTACGAATGCTGGCTCCTTCCACAACCAAAGGGCTTGCATTTGGTTGTTTCTGAGATGGGTGTCCTCGGTTTCCATTATCGCCGAAAACCAGGGAATGACCATCTCTAAGGTCGACCTAAATGTTGGGATTTGGGCGTCCCCAACCGTATTATCGAAACGTTAGATGGATGCCCATCTTGTTTCGATAATTCGGGTTTCCCCGTCCTCAGGAAAACTTGGGCGCCCCATTCAATTATGCCCCTCCACGTGAACCTCTGAGGATGGGGGTCACATTACATATATAATTTTGGTACAAGAGAATATATGTAAGACTTACTAAGTAAATTTATGAGATTATCTTGCCATTTATGGTTCTTGTTCTGAAATGAATTATTTTTCTACCTTCTAGCCTCAGTTTGTAAAAGAAGCAAGCAAATGTCTGTTGTGACTTTCAGTGGAATTTAGAACTGAAGTTGCATTGAGTGCAAAAGATGTCATTCCCCAATTGCACCATAATTGGTCACAGGTTTAAGATCACCATTTTAAAGAAAACCTTCTAGCTCTGGTCAGAAATCTTTGTGTTAAAAGTATCAATGTTGTTTATTGTTACAAGAATAAAAAGCTTAAATAAATGACAACTGTTATCACCTTAACTTTAAAAGTATTGAAACCTTTGAATAATATGATTTCTGTATATACTGGAACTGTCAATCAAATGCACAAGAATATCATTTTTTAGACATAAGTTTTGGATTTTAAGTTATATTAACAATCATGGTACTGATTAATATTTGTGATAATTCTGAAGTGAATCCCACTTGTTTGCCACTGTGCTTCTGATAAATCTAATTTGAGCCACAGTTTAGTGTAATCTTTATTATATTATGTTTTGGAATTGCTGAAAATCATTAGAGTGGGGAAGCTGTTAATTAATTTTACCAGGGCAATAAGGATTTTACTTCAAAGCTACTTAGGATGCATTATATAAACTGTCAATCAACTTGTGAACGTGGGAAAAAGTTCCCTTTAAAGTCATTGAGCAAAAATGGCATTTTTGTAATTCTTCCAGTCTAAAGTAAGAGTATACATACCGATTTGTACTGTGCAGTGATTAAGTTATTTCCCTTTGCTTTGATTTTTGGAGATGCATTTTGTAGTGAGTAGAGAGTACAATTACAACAGCTTTATCAGTTTCAGGTACAGTGACAATTTCAGCCTGATTCTCTGATTTAAATTCTGAAATACCACTTAAATGGTCATTGTTCTTCCTTCATAAATATTATAGATTTTCTTAGTATGTTTACTTTATGTATTCATTTAAAGTATTTTTATTTATGTTTAAATATCATTATTGGTATAAACAGCATCCCAAATACAGAATTGCAATTGTAAAATTTATTTATTTATTTATTGCATTTGTATCCCACGTTTTCCCACCTATTTGCAGGCTCAATGTGGCTTACAGAGTTTGATTATGACATAGTTATTCCATGATATCAGATACAATTATTAGTGTTCAGAGATTAGGTAAGGGAAGAGAGAAGGTATTAGGCAGGATAGAGGTGGACTGTAATAAACTGTGTGGATTGGTGAGGTAGTTTTGTAAGGCTATGTGTTTTCTTTGTAGGCCTTGTGGAAGAGAAAATATAAAGCTGCCATCAATTCATGAACTAGAATGTCACACAATGTGTAAATTTGTTTTTTAACTAAGCCCTTTTCCCAAAAGCTTCCCCTAAAGAATTTGTATTTAAAAACAAAACCACCTAGAATATCTCTTAGGGGCCCTTTTACTAAGATGTGGTAAGCACTAACAGGTGCTTCCTGCAAATGAAAAAGCACCACCTTGGGGCATGGTCAGCGTCCCACAGTACTTTTGGGAATGATGTGTGCTTCCTATGCGCTAAAAAATGGATTTTATTTATTAGCACTAGAGGTGTGTCTGTGGGTAGTACTGCACTAACCAATTATTGCAGCTACATTGCCGCACGTTAACCAATTAGCCCATGGTTAGCATGTGAGCCCTTACCACATAGAAAATAGGTATTGGTAAGTACTCACGCAGTAATGGTCACATGCTATTGGGAAAATTAGCACATGGCCATAAAGGAAATAATATAAAATTGTCATTTTGCTGCCGTACTAAAAGTGTCCTCAGCATGCAGGAAAGACCCATGCTGGGGATAGCACTGGTCACTTTTTAGTACACCTTTGTAAAAAGAGTCCTTTATTTATTTATTACATTTGTACCCTGCGCTTTCCCACACATGGCAGGCTCAATGCAGCTTACGTGGAGGGGCATAATCGAACGTGAACACCCATCTCCATGGGCGTCTATGTCCGAAAGCGGGTATGTGAAGAGGCGGGACAGACCGTATTATCGAAAAAGATGGGTGTCCATCTTTCATTTTGAAAATACAGTTTGGACAGACCAAATGCCATGGATTTGGTCCCTTCTGAGATGGGCGATAATGGAAACTAAAAACGCCCAGCTCAGAAATGTCCCATTCCAAGCCATTTGGTCGTGGGAGGGACAAATGTACAACACTACCATAGCTCTTAAGGGTGAAGGGGCAACTGCATGTGGGTACAGTGGGTTTTAGAGGCCTCCCATTTACCACCACAAGTGTTACGGGTGGGGGGGTGGGCCTGGGTCTGCCTGCCTGCCTGCCTGCCTGAAGTGCACTGCAGTACTCAATAAAAGTGCTCCAGGGACAGGACTTGTTGCTGGTGTATAACTTTGGCACAGCAGTTGAGACCTGAAGACTAATCTCGCTGAAAACGTCCTTTATTTGAATAAGCACCTTTACTCACAGTTAACTGCAGATCAGAGGTTGTGCCCCACTGGCAACGAGTCTCGCTGGTACTGAGATTAGCAGTAGGTCCGAGCTGGCAGAATGGTGTACAATGCCCTCTTTCAGCAACATTCAAGGTAAGAACTAAGTGCTGTAACGTGGCTAACACATGAAAGGGATCTAAAAGTTTCTTACACAAATGGCCACTACCTCATGGACTACCGGAAACAAAACAGGGCACACTCTGACCCAGTAAGCAGAGGGGAAAGCACCATGGAAGTAGAGTCTACCAACTACCAACATGGTGAGCATTTAACACAAGCTAGTGGAATCATGGAGCCCAATACCCTACACCCACCACAATGCATTGCTGATGTGACTCTGCAGTGCCCTTAACAGAAAAGGTGTCACACTCACCCGAGACCCACATCAAAACCAGGGAAAGGCTGTCAGAGGATAGAACACATTCTGCTGTCATGGAGGTGGGTATGGCATTTGAGGCTGGCATACAGGCTGGGAAAAAAAGTTTGTAAAGTGGGGTTTTGTTGGTGGGAGGGGGTTAGTGACCACTGGGGGAGTCAGGGGAGGTCATCCCCGATTCCCTCCAGTGGTCTTCTGGTCAGTTGGGGCACTTTTTTTGGACTTGGACCTGAAAAAAAAGGGTCCAAATAAAGCGGACCAAATTCTGGTCAAAAAACGCCCTTCTTGTTTCGATTATCAGCTAAAGACACCCATCTCTCCTCGGCTGATAACCTCGCCCCAGTCCCGCCTCCAACACGCCCCAGTGATCTTTGTTCGTCTCCGTGACGGACTGCAGTTGAGGACGCCAAAAATCGAGTATACCGATTTGGGCACCCACAGGAAACAGACACCCATCTCCCGATTTGGGTCGAAATATGGGAGTCTTTCTCTTTCGAAAATAAGCTGGATAGTAACAATATAAAGAATTACAAAAGTCATAGAAAGAGTAAGCAATTTGTAGTAAACGCAATATTGATGGGGTTAACGGATAAGTAAATTGAACATAGGAGGAATTGGGTACAGAAGGAAATGAGCGTTCGTCAATAAGAATCAAGTTAAATCTTACAAAAGAGGCTGATGGTGTGGGATTTCCCAATTTTAAAAAAAATACTTTATCCACTCCATTTCAATCATCTCTCTGATCTCATGTGCAACTTTCTTAAATGTCACCTTATTTTTAACTCCTCTTACTCTCTTACCCATTTGTATGTTACATTTTTGCTTATACCCTATTACCCCCTCCGAAGGGACACCACCTTGTAGTGGTGGAGGGGCTTCTGTGTTTCAATGACTCAGAGGGCTATGCTGAAGGGTTACCCATATCAGACAGGCCTCTGAGGAGAAACCAGACAAAGAGTGTCCCAAACTGGGAGAGTGGAAAGATGGGGACCTGAAGTTTTTATGCCCAACGGCCCAGCTGCCCTCTGAAGTTTCGTATTCTTTACGTAAATTTCCTCTCTGCAATTGCAGTTACCTTAACTGAAGGGAAGAGGACAACCGGCAGTCAGCCGCCGATGGCCAGCGTTTTGTCCCCTGAGCAGCAAGTGCGGGACTGCTGCTCGATGAACTGCCCACAGATGAAAGGGTTGGCGAGTCCTTTGATTAGTGCTGGCGAAGGAGTGTCGATGCTCTTGGACCTGGAAAAAACAACTTCATCCACCATGTCCAAAGGAGTGAAGGAGTGAGTTAGAGGCACATGCTGAAACGGAGGACATTTACAGCAGAACCCGAATCGGCGGAACCACTCCTAAACACCTAAGAGAAATCAACTTGGAGTTTTTGGCTCCCATGGAGGTTACATTGAATACCATCTGGAAGGCGCTTCGGGACCTAACAGTGGCAGTAAATAATTTTGTTTCAGATATAATTTTATTACAGAGTTACATGGACAATTTAACTGAACCCTTTGAGAGTGAAAAATTGATATAACAAATGAGTCTACACGAGCAAGAAGTGGTTATGATTTTGAAAATGATAATAGACCAGAAACTTTGAATAATAAAATGAATATTATTATAGATGATTAATATCGAGATTATTGTTTTTCCCAGAGTTCTGGGTATGACTCCTAAAGTTTTCCTCAGAAATATTTCCTCAATTATTACTTTAAAAGGATTGAAGCCTGTGAAAACTGGGATTACTTTAATTAGTGGGATTTGAATTAGAGACTTAAGTATATGTATTGTTAAATAACTTCTGGTTTTTAAAAGAGAAAGAATGTAATCAGATGTATAATTTCTAACTAATATTGGACAATAAGTATATTTTCAATGAAATGATTTGACTATACACCGTATTGACCTTGAAGAAGCCAACCAGATGATCAATGTGGAATAATGAATTAGATGAGTAATATCTGGGGATAATCAGGTTAATACCACTTTTTTTTCTGTTTACTGTTCAATTGATCTCCTTGTCTTGTTTCACTCTCCCTATTTAGTGGTCTAAGGAAGAGAATAGAATTACCTGACTGAAATAATTCCTATATTACTTTCTCTGTATTTCCGGCAACTTGTTTTATCGCTTGTAAAATTTAAAATGGTTATAAATAAAAAAATGTTTAAAAATGTTCTATTACATATTGTGTTGGCATTGTAGGTAGTATACTATGCCATACTTTGTATTGTTATTTGAATGTTTTTTACTGCTGTAATTGTCTATTGCTTATGTTTGTTTGCTTGTTTGTTTGCTTGTTTGATTTATTCTTACTGTACAACGCCTTGAGTGAATTCTTTCAAAAAGGTGGTAAATAAAATCTTATAATAAATAAAATAAATAAATACATTCTAAAGCTACTCTTTTTAAGACTGCATGTTGGTGGACACAAGAAGATGTTCTAAATGATATCCTAATATGGTTGCAAATAGAAAAGGACCTGGTCTACCCACTCCCAATTGCACATATACCAGGAATACAGATCTCCCACATATGAAACAATGGATAGTTTTGCAATCTACAATAGTTGCTATAGATAGCCTCAACTGTACTACAAATCTTTCTGTTATGATACTACATCAATCCCCCTTGTGGTGTAACTGAAGGCTTTTAATTAAAAGTGGACAAATTTACTGGGCTTTATGGGCAGTCAAGGGGATATTGGAATGGTGATATTTTGCATGGTACATAAAACCTCTCATTCTCACAGTTGCAAAATATAATGGATCTACTTATTTCACAAGAATATTGATAAATCCAATTCATACACTTTATAATGCACTGCTCCCATCTTAGTATTGCAACTTTATCAGCTTCAGAACCAGGAGTGTTAACAATCTTGAAAGGAAGGTGCTATTAGAGGCATGGATAGCATCTAAACTATACAAGAAAGTAATGTACTATGATTTGAAGCATTCATTAGATGTAAAATTGCTATGAGACAACAAACTAGATTTCTTATTATCAATGGACCAGTGGGAGTGGTTTTGTTCCAAAGTCAATAGACCTCTTTCGTCAACACCCTAAACATAAGAACATAATCACTGCCATACCAGGACAGACTGAAGATCCATCAAGCTGAAAATCCTATAAGTACATAAGTAGTGCCATACTGGGAAAGACCAAAGGTCCATCTAGCCCAGCATCCTGTCACCGACAGTGGCCAATCCAGGTCAAGGGCACCTGGCACGCTCCCCAAACGTAAAAACATTCCAGACAAGTTATACCTAAAAATGCGGAATTTTTCCAAGTCCATTTAATAGCGGTCTATGGACTTGTCCTTTAGGAATCTATCTAACCCCTTTTTAAACTCCGTCAAGCTAACCGCCCGTACCACGTTCTCCGGCAACGAATTCCAGAGTCTAATTACACGTTGGGTGAAGAAAAATTTTCTCCGATTCGTTTTAAATTTACCACACTGTAGCTTCAACTCATGCCCTCTAGTCCTAGTATTTTTGGATAGCGTGAACAGTCGCTTCACATCCACCCGATCCATTCCAACAATGGCCAATCCACATCACAAATACCTAGTAATATCCCAAAAAGTAAAAAGATGTTATGCTGCATATCCTAGAAATAAGCAGTGGATGAACTATTAGGAAATTATCTAAACCATTTTTAAACCCTGCTAAGCTAACTGCTTTTACCACATTCTCTGGAAATGAATTCCAGAGTTTAATTACAAATAAAGTGAAGAAATATTTCTCTGATTTGTTTTAAATGTATTACGTGGAGGGGCATAATCGAACGGAAACGCCTATCTCCATGGGCGTTTATCTCTGAGAACGGGTCCGTGAAGGGGAGGGACGAACCGTATTTTCGAAAAAATGGACGTTTTTGAGCTGGGTATTTGTTTTTTTTAGCGATAATGGAAACTAAAAACGCCCAGCTCAAAAACGTCCTAATCCGAGCCATTTGGTCGTGGGAGGGGCCACGATTCGTAGTACACTCGGCCACCTGATATGCCAGGACACCAACTGGGCACCCTACGTCAGTGCGGTGGACTTCAGAAAAAGCTCCCACATGCATAGCTCCCTTACCAAGGGTGCTGAACACCCAACCCCCCCCCCCCCCAAAACTCACAAATGTACAACACTACCATAGCTCTTAGGGGTGAAGGGGGCACCTACATGTGGGTACAGTGGGTTTTGGAGGCCTCCCATTTACCAGCACAAGTGTTACAGGTATGGGGGGATGGGCCTGGGGCCACCTGGCTGAAGTGCACTGCGGTACCCACTAAAAGTGCTCCAGCGACCTGCATACACGCAGGCCTCTAGGACTGGTTGCTGCTATAAAACATTGGCACACTAGTTGACACCTGAAGACTAATCTCTCCGAAAACGTCCTTTATTGGAATAACCGCCTTTACTCACAGTTAACTGCAGATCAGAGGTTGTGCCCCACTGGCAATGAGTCTCCCTGGTACTGAGATGAGCAGTAGGTCAGAGCTGGCAGAATGCTGTACAATGCCCTCTTTCAGCCACATTCAAGGGAAGAACTAAGTTGTCTAACGTGGCTAACACAGGAAAGGGAACTAAAACTGGCTTACAAAAATGGCCACTACCGCATGGACTACAACAGGAAACACAACAGGGCACACTCTGACCCAGTAGGCAGGGGGAAAAGCACCATGGGAGAAGAGCCTACCAACCAGGGGCGTATCTGCGTGGGGCCACAGGGGCCTGGGCCCCTGCAGATTTCGCCCTGGCCCCCCTCCCCGCCGTCAACCCTCCCCCGCTGCTTACTTTTGCTGGCGGGGTCCGACCCGCAATCTCCATATTTCGGCTTCCTCCGTGGCCATGTGCTTCCAGGAAGTAACGCTGCAGCGCTGATTCGTTGAATCTAGTTCGGCGTCTGACGTCCCACGTCAGACGCCGAACTAGATTCAACGAATCAGCGCTGCAGCGTTACTTCCTGGAAGCACATGGCCACGGAGGAAGCCGAAATATGGAGATTGCGGGTCGGACCCCGCCAGCAAAAGTAAGCAGCGGGGGAGGGTTGACGGCGGGGAGGGGGTGGAGAGAGGCGGCGGCGGCGGCGGGGGGGGGGGAGGCAAAAATGTGCCCCCCCTCTCTGGCTCTGGCCCCCCCTACCGCCGGATTCCAGATACGCCCCTGCTACCAACTACCAACATCGTGAGACTGTAACACAAGCTAATGAAATCATGGAGCCCAATACCCTACACCCACCACAATGCAATGCTGATGTGACCCTGTACTGCACCTGAGAGCCACATCTGACCCAGGGAAAGGCTGTGACAGGATCAAACACATTCTGCTGTCATGGAGGTGGGTACGGCATTTGAGGCTGGCATACAGGCTGGGAAAAACGTTTTTAAAGTGGGGGTTTTTTTTGATGGGAGGGGGTTAGTGACCACTGGGGGAGTCCGGGGAGGTCATCCCCGATTCCCTCCAGTGGTCATCTGGGCAGTTGGGGCACTTTTTGGGGACTTGTTCATGAAAAAAAAGGGTAAAAAAAAGTGACCCAAAATCACGGTAAAAACGTTTTGTTTTGTTTTTTCGATTATCAGCTAAAGACGCCATCTCTCCTCGGCTGATAACCACGCCCAGTGGTGTGCTGGAGCAGGCTCTCACAGGCTCGCAAGAGCCGGTTATTAAATTTTTAAGAATTTTGGGAGCCGATTGTTAAAGTAGGGCCCTCCATGACTACTTCAACAACTGGCTCCCAAAATGTGGGCTTGGGCCCCCTGCTGAATTCTCTTTTACTTTGCTGGTGGGGATGCTGAGCCCTGCCAACCAATTAAATAGACTGCTGCTGCTCCGTGCTCCTTGTTTCCAGCTCTGAGCAGCAGGCTGGGACTTCTCCAGCATGTGTGAGAAGTTTCAGCATGCTGCTCAGAGCAAGACGTTGGGAGTGGTGGCATTCCATTTATTGGCTGCCAGCAAAGGTATGCCTAGCGTACCCGCACAAAGGGAGGTAGGAGAGAGAGGCAAGTGTTGCTCCTCCCCCCCCCCCCCCGCCACCCCTGGCCCTTCCAACTGCAGAGCTGGCTACGTCCGGAGAAAGAGCCTGTTGTTAAAAATTTACCAGCACACCCCTGACCACGCTCCAGTTCCGCCTCCACCACGCCTCTGACACGCCCCCATCAACTTTATTCGTTTCCGCGACGGAGTGCAGTTGGAAACGCCCAAAATTGGCTTTCAATTATACCGATTTGGGTGCCTTTGCGAGACAAACATCTATCTCCCGATTTAGGTCGCACTATAGGCATTTTTCGCTTTTGAAAATAAGCTGGTTAGTAGCTCCATTGCATGCCCCCTAGTCCTTGTATTTTTGAAAAGAGCGAACAGGTGATTCATGTCTTCCCGTTCCACTCCACTCAGTATTTTATAGACCTCTATCATATCTCCCCTCAGCTGTCTCTTCTTCAAGCTGAAGAGCCATGGAGGCATTTTTTCAAAGCACTTAGGGCTCCTTTTACAAAGTGGCGGTAAGTCCAACATGGGCTTAGCACTCACTAAAAGGGAAGTACCACTGGGCTACCACAGCAGCCAGGCGGTCGTTCCCACCCCCAACGCATCATATCAAGCACAACAAAAATATTTGTATTTTTGTGGTGCCAGTGTGTACCCGGCCGTAATCGAACAGCGCTGTGCATTGCCCAGTTACCACCGGGTTAGTGCAGGAGCCCTTACCGCCACCTCAATGGGTGGTGGTAAGTGCTCCCCTTGAAATGGCCGCACAGCAAGTGCTTCACTTGCCGCACGACCATTTCCTTAAAAAAAGAAAGACCTGCCTTTTACCTGCCGCAGTAAAAGGGACCTTGGCACGCATTAAAATCACATGCCAATGCCAGAATATGCCCCCTTTTGCTGCAGCTTCATAAAAGGGGCCCTTAGACTTACTATGTAACTTTGTAAGTCTAAGGGCCCCTTTTACCAAGCTGTGGTAAAAGGGAGCCTGTGGTGGCATCGACATGTGGATTTGCTGCATGCCGAGGCCCCTTTTTACCACAGCAGGTAAAAGGCAGGTCTTTCTTTTTTAAGGAAATGGTTATGCGGCAAGTGAAGCACTTGCTTTGTGGCCATTTCGGGGGAGCACTTACCACCACCCATGGAGGTGTTAATATATGACCTAGCTTTGGATCGACCACTGGAATAGTGAGGGCCAAAGCTATGAAGCCTAAAATAACTAAAGTACTGACTAGGCCAAATATCTGTAAAAAGCAGGTCTGAACCATGAGTTCTGACACAAACTGGTACAACTGTCACTTTAAATCAGATGAACAAAATGGAGTCTATTAGTTTTGTATAGAAGGCTACAAAGGTTATACAGAGTTCTTAAGATGGTGTGAAAAGTATGTGAAAACTATTGCAACAGGGAACAGGTGTCTCAGAAATGAGATGTGAAAAAAGAACTTGTTCCCAAAACATACTGATAAGCCCGCGTGGGAACGTATCATCTCAGAAATTGAGAGCTAGGTTTCCCACCATTGACTTCTATGGAGAGGTTGTGTATAAAAGAGGGGAAAATGTGCCTTAACTGGAAGTCTTCTCAGACGGCGAAGCTCTGTCCGGTTGTACTCAGAATCTCTCTGCTGAATGTACCTGATTAAAGTCTGATGTCTGTGCTTGTACCAACTTGAAGACTTGTCTTTGGGTAAGAAATAAAATGTATCTATCTATTCAAATCTATCTCTGTCTTTATTCTATCTTCTCTTTACCTTACATTTAGTTTACAAGGCAGATTACATACACTCAGTCTCTGGAGAAACTTAGACAGATTTTTATTAGGCATTATCTGGGAACATAAATGGCCCAGAGTATACCTAGATCCAAGAAGACAGAAAACAGTAGTTATGGGAGTTAGAATTCTATTACAGCCCCTAATGCAAACCCAGAGCAGACCTCCTTGTGATTGGATGACAATGGAGGTTGGAGAAACCACCCAGAACCTGTTATGTGAAATAGGTATCTTTAGTCCCCCGTGTGATCTGGAGTCAGAAAGAGGTCCAAGAGGGGGAAATTAAAACAGAGGTCAAACAATTTTTGTTTCCAGATAAAGTTGTAAGCCGAGGGGTTATTTTGGACAGTGTGGAACTGGTCAACGAAGGCTTACTTTCTTTTCTATTTGAAAAATTGTAGAAAATGTTGTTAGTTTATATAAGACTAACCTATTCTCTCAGCCTTCACCTTTAACCTCAGGATTGTCGAGGCAGCTACAGGTAAACATCTAAAAGATAAGCTGTCTGTAGGAATGTTTTCTTTTCCTTACTCAAGCATCATAGTGATATCTGTAGTCTATCTAACCCTGCTATGTTTGTATTTGCCATTTCTTGAATGAAATGGATTCACTACCACATTTGTTGGTTAGCCTATAAAAATGTATCCATTTTGAATCTTAGTTAGAATAACCTATCAGAGACTAAGGACTCAGATGCATGTTCCTCCTTGTTAACAAGATGATGCAAATCTAAAATAAATGACTGAATTTACTGGCCATTTGTAGATTGGATTTATTTATAGAATGGCATTTCAGCAATAGTCAACTATCTAAGTAAGAACGGGTTAATTCAGTGGTAAAGTCTTCTTTCTAACAGAATCATTTGCTGAGTAAAATTAAGCCAATGATTCCTACCAGTGATTTTAGAAGAGCTGTACAGAGTTTACTACTTTCTAAGTTGAGTATTGTAATGCCTTGTATGTAGGGATTACTCATACATGACTGAAAAGTTTGCCGCTGATACAGAATGCTACTGCTAGATTAGTGACAGGTAATTCTCAGCAGCAGTATATCACACCAATGTTGCATACTTTACATTGGTTATTTGTACACTTTCTGGATTTTATATAAGATCTTGGTGCTGATTCATGTTTTTATATGGACAGTTGCCTTACTATGTATGTCTAGCATTACAGATACAATAGTCTGCTTACTGTACCTTTTTTTGAATAGGATGTGCTATACAGATACTAAGGAGGCGATTTTTTCGACTGCAGATGCCCTACTCTGGAATAAGTTGCCATCAATTCCGAGGCTTTCTCAAGATGTTACAGTTTTTAGAAAATATCTGAAGGCTCATTTTCTAAAGCAGACTTTTTAATGAATGAACATCCAGATGGTGTAATCGGAGACAGCTGGTATCTTATTGTAACAAGTAGATTTTGTGTTTGTTTGATGATGTCTTATAGTTTGTTTTTAGATTATGAATGTGATATTGTACTCTGCTAAGGTCTAAGTGAATAAGAAATGAATAAATAAAAATTTAAAAAATAAATATATGGTCCAAACACAGGAGAATCGTTTTACGAAAGGGAGAAGGAAGCAGCACAAGATACTTCACCAGTCATGTTGAAACCTTTTGACAGCAAGCATAACAAGAGAGGAAGAATCAACATAGAGCAAACAACAAAATGTGGACAAATGCAAAATGATGAACATTGGGAATAATAGCTACCTGATGCTTAGTAGTCACTACTCAAGAAAAAGATTTAGAAAATACACTGAAATCTTCTGCCAAGTGTGCAGTGGCAGCCAAAAAAGCAAGCAGGATGCTAGGAATTATTAGAAAAGGGATGCAAAATAAGACCAAGAATATTATAATACCTATGTGCCATTCCATCATGCAGCACCTTGAGTATTGTGTTCAATTCTGGTCACTATATTTAAAAAAAGATACAGTAAAATTAGAAAAGGTTCAAAGATGAGTGACCAAAATGATAAAGGGTATGGAACTCCTCCCATATGAGGAAAGACTAGGTTAGCCTCCTCAGCTTGGAAAAGAAACGGCTGGGGGGGGGGGGGGGTATGATTGAGGTCTACAAACTCCTGAATGGAGTAGATTGGGTAAAAGTGAATTGATTTTTCACTCTTTCTAAAAGTACAAAGACCAGGGAACACTCAATGAAATTACATGAAAATACTTTCACTCAAAGAGTTAGCTCTGGAACTCTTTGTCAGAGGATGCGATAACAAGCTGTTAGCATATCTGGGTTTAAAAAAGGTTGGGACAAGTTCCATGAGGAAAAGTCCATAATCTGTTATTGATATGGGCATGAGGAAAGCTACTGCTTGCCCCAGGTAGGTAGCATGGAATGTTGCTACTAATTGTGTTTTTGCCAGGTATTTGTGACCTGGATTGGCCACTGTTAGGAAAGCTGTAAGGGGAACGATAAAGTTGACTTCACTCCTGCCCACAAAATCCCCCATGGACCACCAGGTACATTGGATAGGCCCAGGGGAGGTGGTACATAGATGCAAACAGGTTAGAGTATGGAGGCATTCCAGGGTTGGGAGGAATTCTTCATGGCAGTGGGCTGGGGAGAGGGGAGGGGAGGGAAGAAGAGGGCTTTGTTGGAGGGCCTGTAAGGAGATCAGGGGACTTTAAGAGGGGATAAAAGTTTATGTGGTGCTGGCCAATATTCAGCTTAGCACATAACTGGCTATATCATGCAACTTATTCAATTAGACGCCAATATTCAGTGCCTAACTGGATAAGTTTAGTGGTCAAATAGGACCACATAAATAGCTGCCCTATCTTTCACTGCTAAAACGTTAACTGGTTAACACTGAATATTGTCATAGCCAGTTAAAGTTTTAGCAGTTAAAAAGACCCAGATATTCAATGTCGGTAGCTGGAAATGCCTCGTCTTTGAATATACGGTTTTAACACTGGTGATGGACAACAAAAGCACTCTCATACCACCAGATGAATATTGAGCCCACTATTTTTTTCTTGTTTGTTACTGCTGATTTAAAAGTTATTTCGTGAGCACACTGTGTAGTTCCTGTGACCTGAATGGAATCAGAGCTTTACTTTTGTTTGTTGGAGAACTACTAAGTTACCAGCCTTTAAAAAAAAAAAAAAAAACAGGTTGCATCATTTTAAATTGTGCAATAAAAGCTTGTGTTCACTTTTCCACTTTTTACCCAAATTGGACTAGATTCTATAAATGGTGCCGAAAAAATAGCACTTAGCACAATCCAATAAACCACGCTTTCAGTTAGGTGCGGTTCAGAAAATTACTCTTAGTACTGGGAACCATGACTACATTTAGGTATGACCATTTACAGCAATGAAAATCTGGTATAAATCCCCCTAATTCTATAACAACACGCATAGATTTTAGAAATGCCTGTGACCCACCCATGCTCCTCTCATGGCCTTTTCAGATCTGCACACTAGAATTTATGAGCACCTCTTTACAGTCTATAAAGATGCACGCATAAATTTTCATAGTTGTCCCTTTGAAAGTTAAATGCAGTAGATTATTTTAGTGTATTCACTCCAGTTATTGTCAAATTTGACTATGTTATGTTTCCTATTACAAAGTAAACCTCAAAATGTTGCCTCTCGTACCAAATCATGCTTTTTACTAAGAGCTAAATCTAAAATATTTTCCCTTTTTCTTGGCTCCTGAACCTGCTGCTCCTTGAATCAGTCATGTGTTTCATCTAAGACAAGAGTAATACAGGCGTTTACCTTTTATATCGTGGCTGTCTGCTTCGACAGGAAGACTTCCTCTATTCATTCTTACAGGCATTGGACGCATATATACATATACATTTTTTTACAACTAAAACTGGACCCCTGAAGCAGACATTGTTCTACGCCGAAATACAGCCCGTGTTGGGTCATTTGTCAATAAAATACTCCTGTTGTCCCAGTATTGAAGGCCCAGTGTTGCTTTTTTTATTTGTATACTTTCTGTGTATGCTGTATACCCTCTCTCTTTGTTCTGTACCCCCTGTAACCAGTCACAGAATCTATGACAAGGCAGAATTGATGTGTAGAGCCTGAGCTCTTTCATTAAAACTGTGGGTCCATGGATCAATTTTAGCAGACAATGGAAAAGGTGCTGGTACGCAGTATTCCTAAGTACCCCCTCAAAAAAAGCCCTGTATAAAACCCTCCACACAATATGTTTCAAAACAGCTCATGGTAGTTCACAAAGACACAAAAATTGAAGGAAAAAAGATGGCAGCATCCTTCTAATCAACTGCTTAAAAAAAGAAACAGCTTTGGAAGACTTCTTTCAGCCACAAAGGAGTGGGATGTGTAATCCAAACCCATCAGGAGAGGGGTGAATTCCCCTGCAGCAGCTTTGCAATGGTACAGGGAGATTAGGTTGTGCATCCTGCTCCTTTGTGGTTGAAAGAAGTCTTCCAAAGCTAATTTTGTTGTTAAGCAAAGGCAGTGACATAAACTATTGATAAGAAGGGTGGTGCCATGGTCTCTACTTGGTAGTATACTGCTCTATCTCTATTTAATTATTTTAAGTGCTAATTGAAATCCCTCATTAATAAAGTGTTGCAAAATTTGTTAGCTTCCCTAATTTCTATAAATATTTCATCATCTATCTGTTCATTATGGCCAGATGGAAGGTAGTATAGCCCTGCCACTATTCTCTTCCCACATAAGAATTCCATGTTACAATTTCTTTCCTGTGCCCCCCCCCCCCCCCTTTACTTTGATCCACTTGTTAACAAAGGAATCCTGCTCAGAAGGAAGGGATCCCCAGAAGCTTAGCCGGTGGTGGGAGGCGGGGCTGGTGGTTGGGAGGCGGGGATAGTGTTGGGAAGATTTATACGGTCTGTGCCCTGAAAAAGACAGGTACAAATCAAGGTAAGGTATACACAAAAAATGGCACATGTGAGTTTATCTTCTTGGGCAGACTACGTGGACCGTGCAGGTCTTTTTCTGCCGTCATCTACTATGTTACTATGTTATTGTGCCAAAACACTCTGTGGGTCATGATTCCCTCATGTGTAGAGATACTGAGTAAATATGAGTTTGAAAAAGACTGTGCCTCACAATACCAGAATACGGGGTCCTTTTTTCTAAGCAGCGGTAAGCATTAATGCATGCTTTCCGTGCGGTAAAATACCTTTTATTTTTAGTACTAGGGGTATGTTTGGGGAGTGGAAAGTAGGCGTACCCCAGGCTAATTAGTTAGCGCATCTACACTGCTATGTGCTGCTCTAATGTGCTAATGGCCACATGCTAATTGGGAAATTAGTGTGTGGCCATTAATTGAGGAAATGAAAAATGGGTCATTTTACAGCTGTGCTAACAGTGACCTCAGTGTACAGGGAATCCCATGTGCTTGTCATGGCGTAAGCTATCTTTTAGCATAACTTAGTAAAAGGGCCCCTAACTTTGTAAATCTTTCTTTATTTCACACAAATTAGAATTATACAGTGTTGTAGCAATTTTTAATTATGCTCAGATTAAATATGTAAAACATTACAATTTCTGTGCCTCAATAAGATATTATTTTAGAATATTTCCGCACTGTAGATCAATACAATCCCTCTAATGGGCTGGAGACCTCCTTGTTCCACACACTCGCTATAAATAATGTCCAGGAAACCCCATCATATAAAGGAATTGTTGCCATAGTTATAAATGACATGTCCCTTATGGGCTCTCAATCTTATTTTGTACTAGAGGAAATGGAGAGTTAAGTGACTTTCCCCAAATCACAAGGAGCAGCAGTGGGATTTGAACTGGCCACCTCTGGATGCCAACACTGGTGCTCTGACCACCATCAAAGGGGAGTGTCCACAGACCATCCCTCCGACCATCCAGATAGGCAGGCATACTTGCCTGGGGATTACAATACCCTCAAGATGACCTTGAACCATAATTCTTGCAAATTCTATAATCTCAGAGTAAAAGTAAACATCCAGAACTTCCATGTCAATATATACTCTGGTACACCAGCTTGGATCAATAATTATGTCAGCTGAATTCTCTAAAACAAAAATAAAGTTCAAGGCCTGGTCTGAAATAGTAGAGAATAGATAAGGTATATTATAATTAATTTTGGGGTGGCTTGGGCCTGTAGAGAATAGTAAAGTTAGGTCAAATTAGGCTTTGTTGTATATATTGATATTTTAGAACTCTGCCTGCCACTTGGGTCCTGCACGTGGAACAGGGATCATTTCTGAAGCTACCTTAAATGTTCTGGATTTCAACATTCTACCTAAGATCTTAATTTGGCTTCCAGAGCTTCCCTCCCATACTTTCTTATGTTGTTGGTATCCACATTAACCATGACAGCCAGCTTCTCCCCAACACTGTCTGACATTATTATCTAGGTGATGTGTGAGGTCTGTCACCTTCATATCAGGCACACAAACAACTAAGAAATCCTCACATCCTTCAGTCACCCAGCTATCTACATGCCTAATGATTCAATCTCCTACAAAAATGTATATCCTAATTCTTTTCTCCTTAGCAGAATACCCTTGAGACTCCTGACACAGGCCCTGTTGCCAAAACACAGTTCATGTTGAGTCTTATTGAAGATCTATGTTTATGTTTATTAAAACTTGACATACCGCCTTTAGTCTTTGGAGATTTGATTTGACCCTGTTGTCAGCAGTGGCGTAGCCAGAAGGCAATTTTTGGGTGGGCCAACAGGTCAGATGGGTGGGCACCAGGGTTGCTAACTTTTTGAAATTGAAAAACTTGCCTCCCGACGCCCCACCTCTACCCCACTCCCAATAACTTCAATGAGGGTAGCAGTGCAGGCTTCAGTGACTGCAGGCCACATTGAGGGCTAGGAGGAAATACAAGAGATTGTACTCTTCAGCCTCGGTCCCCTAACACACATACTTAGCCTGTATAGCAAGACCAAATACTTTTCAACACGTCTCTAGGTACACGCTATAGAAACAATCCCAGAAAGTATAGTGTAGTATTAAAGGCAAATAAATTCTGCATCCACAGAACCCCCTGACACCCCCCCCCCCCACCCGTCCCAATGGGTGCAGAGCAGAATTAGGACATTTCCCAATAAAACTCACCAAAATCTCAACAGCCGCCATATAGTAAATAAAACAATCTTTAAAATAAAATGTCACTCATAACCTAGAGCAAATCTACGATGCCAGCACTAACTTCCAAAACAAGGATCCTACCTATGAAAAAGGCATTGCCCTACATATTACAGTGGGGTCCTAAAATAGCAATAAGTCTATTGAGAAAACTGAACAAACCAAAATTACTACAGAAGGCTACATAGAAAATTCATACTAACAGAATACCTCAATCACACACATGGACCAAAAAATGCCAAAATATAGAATAATCGACTACAAATTATAAACATAAATTTAATCAAAACCCCAAGAAGTGTAGTCTCGTGATGGGCTTTGGGGTTCCCTCCCAAATTTATGGCCTGGGCTCCAGCCATGTCTAACACCAGCTCTGGCAAGATGTACATTCCAAATCTGACATATTCTAATCACAAAATAGAAAATAAAATTATTTTTCTACCTTTTGTTGTCTGGCTATTTTATTTTTCAAATCAGCTTGGTCCTAGTCTCTGGTTTCTGCTTTCCTCAGTCTTAATTCACTCACCAGGTCTCCTATTTGTCATGCCTTCTCTCTCCATGTCCACGATCCATCTCCCATCTCTGTGTCCCCAAAGTTCCTTGTCCAGTATCTCCACTGTGTTCAAAATCCTGCATCCATCACCCTTTTATCCCCTACCCCTGTGTCCAACATCACCCCTTGTGTCCCTATGCCCTCCCATATCCAGTACCTCCCTTCTGAGTTCCTATTCTCCCCTATATCTAGTATCTCTCCCCTGTGTCCATATACCCCTCCCTCCCAGTGTCCAGCATAGCCTCTCTATTCCCAAATCCCCCCCTCTGTCAGGCATTGCCCCTCTGTGTTCATATGCCATCCCCATATAGCATCTCAGATCTGTTTCTGTATCTCCCCTTTCTCCCTCACCCACACCAATGTCTCTCTTTCCTCTGCGATCCCACCTATCCAGCTTCTCTCCTTCCTTCCAGCTTTTGGCTCTTTCTCCTACTGTGAGTTAAAAATTTGTCTCCCTCTTCCTTCATCCCCTTGACCAGTCATCTCTCTCCCTTCCCTCCTCATCTCTCCCCCTGCTACAGCACCTCTGTTCCTTCCCTGAGCCTCCCCTGCAAGCCTACCCTCTAGCCCCCCCCCCCCATAGGTCCAGCACCTCCCTTCCTTCTAGCCTGCCCCTCCTTGCAGGTCCAGCAACTTCCTTCCTTTCCTCCAGCCCCCAGCCTCTCCCCTTAGGTCCAGCACCTCTCTTCCTTCACTCCAGAGTCCAGCCCCTCCCCCCCAATAAATCCAGCACCTCTCTCCCTTGCCTCAGCAAGCCACTTCCCCCCTTGCAGGTCCAGAACCTCTCTGCCTTCTTTCCAGCCAACCCCTCCCTTTTTTAGGTCTAGAACCTCTTTCCTTTCCTTTCCCTTCCCTTCTCTTCGGCCTCCAGTCCCCCACCCCACACAGGTGCAGCCACTGTTTCCCAGCCTGCCCCTCTCCCACCCTGCAAGTACAGCCACTCACTCCCAGTCCACCCTGCAGGTCAGCATTACTTCATCCTTTTCCCTCCCTCACTCTCACTGTGCTGCAGATGGCTACGAGCGGAGCAGAGCGGAGTGAGTGAGGTCGAGGCTGTGCACGCTGCCACGTCATACTGCACGTAGGATGGACCAAGCTGCGCGACGTGATCTGCATTTCAGTGGGCTGGACGGAGAAGTGGATATCAGCTGAGCGGGTGCCGTCTGCGGTTGTACGCAGTGTTGCCAGGTGGGCGGTTTTACCGCCCAATTGGGCGGTTTTCCGCGACCCGCCGCGGGAAATTTTTGCCCGCGGCGGGTTGCGGTTTTTTGGGCTGGTTTTTGTGCTTCGGGCGGTTTTTTCGGCCGCGGGGGGGCGGGGTTAGTGACGTTTTTGGGTGGGGTTAATGACGTTTTGGGCGGGGTTAGTGACGTGGGAGGCGGGGCCGATGACGTGGGAGGCGGGGCCGATGACGGGGAGGCGGGGCCGATGACGGGGAGGCGGGGCCGATGACGTGAGAGGCGGGGCCAATGACGGGGAGGCGGGGCCGGTGACGTGGGAGGCGGGGCCGGTGACGGCGGGGGCGGGGTTGATGACGCGGGGGTGGGGGTGTCAGGGGCGGGGTTTGTGTTTGGGCGGTTTTTGGGCTGTTTTTTGGGCTCCAGTGGGCTGGAAAAAAATTTTCCACCTGGCAACCCTGGTTGTACGCTACGCGATCGCGATCGCGTAGAAAACATTGAAAAAAGGCTGCGCTGCAGTGTGTGCGCTTGGGCGGGCCTGAGGTGAAATTGGACGGGCCTGGGCCCACCCAGGCCCACCCGTAGCTATGCCCCTGGTTGTCAGTGTCCTGGGGTGTGAGAACTTCACCTCAGGGATACATTACTGGGAGGTGGAGGTGGGAGACAAGACTGACTGGACATTGGGGGTTTGTAAAGATTCTGTGAACAAGAAGGGGAAGATCACACTAACATCTGAGAGAGGATACTGGACAGTGACACTGAGGGAGGGAGATAAATACTGGGCCTGCATCTCCTACTGGACCCTGCTCTCCCTGAGTGTGAGACCCCGGGCAGTGGGAATTTTCTTGGACTATGAGGCAGGAAAGGTCTCATTTTACAATGCAGATAATACATCTCATATCTTCACCTTCACTGACACCTTCACTGAGAAACTCCGACCATATTTCAATCCTTGTTCTAACATAGGAGGTAAAAATGCTGGATCTCTGAGAATTCGCCCAGTGCTAGATTGGAAATGAGAGAGCTGGGCTCAAGGGGTTTGATATATAATCTGGGAGTTGATTTTCAGATGTGGCTAAGAAGAATCGGAGAGTGTTACCTGTCAGTTGTATTATTCAGTGGAGGAGTGGCCTAGTGGTTAGTGTGGTGGACTTTGGTTCTGGGGAATTGGGTTCAATTCCCACTGTAGGCACAGACAGCTCCTTGTGACTCTGGGCAAGTCACTTAACCCTCTATTGCCCCAGGTACAAATAAGTACCTGTATATAATATGTAAGCCACATTGAACCTGCTATGAGTGGGAAAGCATGGGGTACAAATGTAACAAAAAAATATAATTATACATAAAAATCTGAGAAACAGAACACCATTTTCATATAGAAAAGATACAACCCAATCATTCAAAGGAAAATTTGGAGGTGGAAAAGGGGATGGGTGGGAATAAACTATCTCTGTTTTCATCCACAGGGCACATTCATTTTAATGTAGTGTTGAATGCCAATTCGAAGTAGTGAGTCTTTAGACGTGTCTTAAATTTGATAAAATAAAGTTCAACCCTAATATCAGTGGGGAGGTCATTCCAGAGTCTGGGTGAAATGGAAAAAAAAAAGGCTGAATAGCAAGTTGCTTCATGATATGCTTTCTTGGAGTGGGGGGAACGACTAGCCAATTTGAATCAAAGGAACAGAGCATATGGGAAGGTGTGTATGGAATAACTAATGAAAAGAGATAAGAGGGATTTCCTAAATGAAGGGTCTTATGAGTAAAAATAAGTATTTTAAACCAGATGTGATATTTAATGGCTTAATGATGTAACTTAATGAAAAGTGGAGTGACTGAATCAAAACACCAAGCCTTGCAAAGCATCCGGATTGCTGAATTTTGTAACATTTGAAGATGGCACAACTGTGTTTTATGGAAATCCTGCATAAATGGTATTACAATAATCCAACCGAGAAATCACAAAAGATAGAATTAAAATGTGCATGGCAGAAAAATCTATAAAACATCTAATAGAATATAGACAATGGAGCCTTTCTTGTCCTCTTCACTATGGTCTTGTTCTTGGGTAGATCCTAACTACAGGATCACCTCTTGCCTCACCAAGGTGATAGTCTCCAGTCAGGTGTCCTCTTTATTCCAAGGCAGCACACAGACTGCCAGATTGTAGATGAGACTTTTCTACTATGTCCCAGTAGGTGTCTTCACTTCTCTGTCAGTCTCAACTCCTTCAAGTCTACTACTCTAGCCCCAAAATATCAGACTTGTTCTCTAAGGGCCAGGTTTTTGGTTTTTTTTTTTGCACTGAGTGCAAACATACAACCTCTCATTGGATGGAGGTTAATCATACTTGTGGCACTCATTGAAAGACAGGACAGTACCCATTTTGCTGCTGGACTGCTATATGCAGCTTAGTATTGGTGAGTTGTTTACTTATTTAAAGAGAATAATGATAGCTAAACTATTCTGAAGGTCCTTAAGATTACTTGGTTCATCTTATACTTTTATTTTGGGCCCTGTTTACTAAGCCGCATTATAGGCACATTAACATTTTTAATATGTGTTAACCATATACGTGTGTTAACTGTGTACACACCTACAATATCCCTATAGGAGCCTACACATTTAGCAAACACGCTAATTGTAGGTGCATTAAAAATGCTAATGTGCCTTGGTAAACAGGGACCTTTGTGTTTATTTTTTACTAAACTGCAAATAAATTGTTGTTTAGGGTGAATCACTGGTTGATGAAAATACTCTGCAGTGACACATTTCCCTCTTGTCCTCTTAATTGAGATAAATTGATTATAAATTAAGAAATATTCCTGGGGTTAGGACTCTACAAAAGCAACATAAATTTAGACCTGGTAGGTATTACAGCACTAGAGCTTTAGAAGGTAGGTATTAAGTTTAACCAAAAGAAAAATAATTTTAGATCCTCTAACCACTCTAATACCTATCTTTTAATATTCTAGGGCTGGAGCAATTAAGTTTAACCTAAAACAAAAGAATCATAGACTCAACAAACTACTAACTAATGTTTAATTATATTAAAAGGTTTTATCAATATACCTGCAATTCTTTTTTCTGTCACAAGATTTAAATACTCTCTAAGTACTTCCTGTTTGCTTATTCAGTTTAAAAAAAAGCATTATACAAGCTAAATATATCATTAATATAAGGATTACTTCTATTATACTTTTACACATATAATTGGAATGGAACAAAATCTTATATTCAATAAAGAACACATTTGCAATTAAAGCATTAGTTAAAGTTTCAATTATATATGGTCCTTTGTTTGTCCTAGATGTCACATTTTTAGTATATAAATGTCCTTGATGGCAAATTTTTAGTATATCATACCCAAGAGTATCTTGGGAACAAGATGTTTGGAATAAAATTATCTAAGCAGTAAGTGAAAAATAAATATTCTGAACTTTTTAGAGCTTTTATCATAATATGCATCTCAACTACTTAAGTAGATACTTTAGAATCACTGCACAGAATGTTTCTATACAGAGCTGTCTTTCTTGTTAGCTCATTGGCAAGGTAACCTTTTTCTCAAACAAAAACAATTTCAAAGATCAGCGTTAACATGAACATCTATAATTAGGCATATAATATAACCTTTTTTTCAGGCATTAAACAATATTTTGCTTGCTTTGCCAAAATGAATGCAAATTTGTATGTTATGCATTCATAAAGCCTTTCCCTTAATCCTTTTCTTGCCTCTGAAAAGAGATCCCAAGGAAACCTTTAGGCCAGTGGTTCCCAAATCTGGTCCTGGAGGCACCCCGGTCAGTCAGATATTCAGGCTATCCACAATGAATAAAGGGCCCTTTTACAGGACGGTGGTAAGCCCGACGTGGGCTTACTGCTCGCTCTTCCTGGACTACAGCTGGCCTAACGCAGCTGCCGGCAGTAATCCCGCCCCGAGCGAATGCCATTTCCAGGGGAAAAAGTAGAGGAGGACCAGGACACTGTACCAGTGATTTCACAGTGAGAATCCTGAAAGGTAACTTTAAAACCATACAAGAACGTAAGACCTTTGAAGTCAGAATGATTGAATATTTTAACACCCAACAGAAAGGACTTAACAAGGATCTGGGGTTCCTAGCCCATTATAAACCATAAAGCTGTATGTCTCTGTTGATCACCCTCCCCTCACCTATCCACATCCACCCTGTTAGAATATCAATGATATGCTTTGATGTCCCCATTCATACCTCCTACCCACCCCCATCCTCCCACCCTGTCAGACTGTCATAGTAATGCTTGAATGTTTTCACTTATATACACTGTCAGCTAGCACATTTGCTTATTTCCGATCTGAGGAAGAAGGGCAACCTTCGAAAGCTAATCAAGAAATGTATTAAGTTATGTCCAATAAAAAAGGTATCATCTTATTTTCTTTTCCATGTTTTATTTTGTTTGATTTCTATTGATAACCAGGGGAAAAAGAAAACCCCTGGAAATGGTTTGCACGGTGGTAACCCAGCAGTAATCCTTAAACCCTTACTATATGGTCATATGTGTCTGGGATCTTTTTATTCACTGCAGTAAAAAGGGCCCTGGTGCATAGGAAAAACAGCCCCCACCGCTAGCTTAGGGCCCATTTTCCCACAGCTTGGTAAAAGGACCCCTGAATGTATATCTTTAATAAGGCCTTTTTCTCCCACATTCAAACACAAAACATCCGAGAGAAAGACATGGCTAGCTTAGTCTGTGAACCAGTGAGGATCTGGCTCAGGGTACCCAGCTTAAGGGCACCAGAAACCTGCATCATAATCTCACCCCTTCCAGTAGTGGGAACTCAGGTCATTTCTTCCAGCCTCCACCTGGCTCTTGGCCTTTTGGCTTAGAGGGGTCTCTCCAGCCTGGGTAAACTAAACTAAAAGGGTGAAGGTCATGGATTTGATATTCCGCCTTTCAATGGTACAACAAAGACAGTTTACATTGGTTCTCATTTGAATATCATATGAAATGTAAAATGTGTTTAGTGTTTAGTACTATTAAATTACAGTTACAGCTTATTGAATTTACTATACCTCTAGGCTTTTTACTTAAAAAGATCACAGCAGTATACAAATTTTAAAATAATATAAAAACATGTTTAAAACATCTGAAAAGAATTACAATAATCAGATAGGAAATACTTATTCATACAAAATCACTCATGCTCATAGTAAAAGTAGAGGAGAATCATTGCAGTTACTGAGGGTCCAACTCCAATTGAAGGGTCCATAATATTTAAGGGAGAATCTGCAGATGTGTGTATCATTATACAAGTATATAATATGTAAAACCATTTTAATTGTTCCAAGGAAAGGTGGTGCATCAAAACCCCCACCATACACACACACATATTGAAACATTTACATTCTTCTAAGCAAGAACTGCTGAAAATATCTCAAAGGATATTTACTCTGCCCCATCTGATATCAGATGCTGCCTGTTGTACAGGACTTATTGTCTGCAAATACCAATGTACGGTTCATTGTGGATCACAAATCAATACCAAAATGAGACATAACCTCAAGAATTACATGCTATCGTGAAAAAAAATATCTTAATCATATTCAGCGCCGGCAAATGGCATTGCATATCCAGTTTAAGCTGATATTCAGCACTAACCAGTTAAGGGCTTAGTGGTTAAAGATAGGCCTGCTATTTATGCAACCTATTTTAATTGCTAAACATAGCCAGTTCGGCACTGTATATCCATGCCTAACTGGCTATTGGGTTCATTTTCAAAAGAGGACGTCCATCTTTTGACATATAATGAAAGATGGACGTCCTTCTCTCAGGGACGTCCAAATCGATATAATCGAAACCCGATTTTAGACGTCCCTAACTGCACTCCGTCACAAGGATGGCCAAAGTTCAAGGGAGCGTGTCGGAGGCGTAGTGAAGGTTGGACTTGGGCGTGCCTAACACTTGGACATCCTTTACCCATAATTGAAAAAACAGGGACGTTTTCACCGGACCTGTTTTTCTTACGACTAAGGCACAAAAAGGTGCCCGAAATGACCAGATGACCACCGGAGAGAATCGGGTATGACCTCCTGTTACTCCCCTAGTGGTCACTAACCCCCTCCCATACTCAAAAAACATCTTTACAAATATGTTGTGCCAGCCTCTATGCCAGCCTCAGATGTCATACTCAGGTCCATGACAGCGTATGCAGGTCCCAGGAGCAGTTTTAGTGAGTACTGCAGTGCACTTCAGACAGGTGGACTCAGCCCCACACCCCACTTACCTGTTACATTTGTGGAGGAAACAGCAAGCCCTCCAAAATCCACCACAAACCCACTGTACCCAGATCTAGGTACATCCTTCACCCATAAGGTCTATGGTAGTGGTGTACAGTTGTGGTGTACAGTTGTGGGTAGTGGGTTTGGGGGGTTGGGGGGGCTCAGCACACAAGGTAAGGGAGCTATGTACCTGGGAGCAATTTATGAAGCCCACTGCAGTGCCCCCTAGGGTGCTGTAATAAAAAGGATTTTAGAGATTGCTTTTCAACTCTATCTGCCTTGACCAACAAGTGCACTCGGGGTCTGTATTGTTGATTAGAAGTAATTCTGTTTAAAAATGATTGTTTAACTTTGATTGTGTGAAAATAAGTTGGAATGCAGAAGATAAGACACAGCTCTAATTATTTTGGTATGTGAAGAGGAGGATGACGCTTGTTTTCGAAGTTCAGACTGGCCACCTGGGCTTGGAAACATGTGACCACATTCCCACAGTATGGCTTGTTTACCTATTCTCAAGCATTGTGTAATTTTCCTTGGCTCTGAAAATAAGCTTTAGCTTAATAAAAAGGGGGCTTGTTGCAGCAGAACTTTGAGGCTCATCTGTGTATGGACGCATCTCGCAGAAAAGACTTGTTCCTGGTCATAAAGAGACTTCTGGCTTCCGCTGCAATGAGCCTCCTGGCTGAAGAGATAGGGGCCTGAAATTCCTGACCAGTGATGTTGTATGTATAGTGTGTATTATTGCTTCTTTTCCTGGTCTAAGAACTCTTAGCATTGCTTAGATGTAGAGACCAGTGATGTAATGATTGTTTATCATTGTGTATATATAGCTTAATCATTGTATATATCTTAATCATTGTAGATTTTAGCACCTCTAACAAAGGTCTCATTTACCTAATATGAATCCAAAAGAATCCACAGTAATTAAATATGCACAGAGTTTGAAGGTGGCCCTAGCTTTATTGGGAGCCAATGTAACTTAATCAATAATGGTGAGGTTTTTTCAAAGCCAGATACACTATAGATAAGTCAAGCAGCAGTGTTTTGCAGTGTTTTGCACAAGTTAGAAGTTTTTAAAATACCTGCTCTTTACATCCTGCGTAGTTTGCATTGCATTGTAAGATTTGTAAGAGTGGACACTCCGGAGGGAGTGGAAACCATTAAAAAGTATATGCAGTTGTTAGAAGAATGGTCTAATGTTTGGCAATTAAAATTCAGTGGGCCCAAAGTCTCCCAGGAGTACTGTTACAGTAACTAGGTGATGCAGGGTACACAGAGCAGTGGTATCACTGTTCTGTATTCAAGCATGACAAGCCAACAGTTCTAACTTCTACACTACCTTTTCTACTATCCAGCTTATAATCAAAAGTGATCGCCGGCCATCTTCCGACACAAATCGGAAGATGAACGGCGATTTCTTTAAAACGGCGAAATCGGTATAATCGAAAGTGGCATTTTTGACAGCATTGCCGCTTTCCCGTCGCTTCACCGGCGAATGTTCAAGGGGGCGTATCGGTAAATTAGCGAAGGCGGGACATGGGCGGGCATGGGCGTGGCTACAAGATGGCTGGCTTTCGCCGATAATGGAAAAAAAAAGCTGCGTTAAGCAGTATTTCGCTGGGTTTACTTGGTCCTTTTATTTTCACGACCAAGCCTCAAAAAGGTGCCCCAACTGACCAGATGACCACTGGAGGGAATGGGGGATGACCTCCCCATATTCCTCCAGTGGTCACCAACCCCTTCCATACTAAAAAAATAAAACTAAAAACCTTTTTTGCCAGCCTGTATGCCAGCCTCAAATGCCGTACCCACCTCCATGACAGCAGAATGTGTTGTATCCTCCGACAGCTTTTCCCTGGTTGCAATGTGGCTCTCGGGTGAGTGTGACACCTTTTCTGTTAGGTGCCCAGCAGAGTCACATTAGCAATGCATTGTGGTGGGTGTAGGGTACTGGGCTCTACTCCCATGGTGCTTTTCCCCCCTGCTAACTGGGTCAGAGTGTGCCCTGTTTTGTTTCCTGTTGTAGTCCATGCGGTAGTGGCCATTTTTGTAAGCCAGTTTTAGTTCCCTTTCCTGTGTTACCCACGTTAGAGAACATAGTTCTTACCTTGAATGGTGCTGAAAGAGGGCATTGTACACCATTGTGCCAGCTCTGACCTACTGCTAATCTTAGTACCAGGGGACTCTTTGCCAGTGGGGCACAACCTTTGATCTGCAGTTAACTGTGAGTAAACGTGGTTATTTCAAGAAAGGACTTTTTCAGAGTGATTAGTCTTCAGGTGTGAACTGGTGTGCCAAAGTTATACAGAGGCTGTATGCAGGTCCCTGGAGCAATTTTAGTGGGTGCAGTATATTTGTCGGTAGTGGGTTTGAGGGGCTCAGCTCCCAAAGTAAGGGAGCTATGCACGTGGGAGCTTTTCTGAAGTCCACTGCAGTGACCCCTAGGGTGGCTGGTTGGTGTGCTGGCATGTCAGGGGGGCCAGTGCACTAAAAATGCTGGCTCCTCCCACGGCCAATTGCCTTGAATTTGGCTGGGGTTTGAGATGGCCGACATAACTTTCCATTATCACTGAAAAACAAACCCGGCCATCTCAAACCCGGCGAACTCCACGGCATTTGGCCGGGCTAAACCATATTATCGACAAAAAAGATGGCCAGCCATCTTTTTCTATAATACGGTTCCGGCCAGCTGTAGCGCCGCCGCCAACATAGATTGCCGGCGATCTATTTGGCCGGCGACGTTCGATTATGCCCCTCTATGTAACCTACTGTCTATGTCATTTTTCAGATGTTTTTGAACATCAGCATGTTCAAGTCAGAGGATGAGATTGCCATTATCAAATGGCCTGGAAAAACAATTCTGTAAGACATCTATCACATGCCAACAATATGAATTCTCTCTTCCATTCCCTCTCACACGTCATCTCCATACAAACACAAGACTTCAGTATGGCACACCTGACCACAGACTGTTCTCTTGGACACATCTCATAGGACTGCTCTCATACCTAGAAGACACAGTAAACAGCCTGGGATTTCACAAACACACACATTACTCCATGGGAAGACTTACCATTGAGACAATAGGGCAGCATCAGAGGGTCCAGTGCAGTAGGGGGACCTATTTTTCCCTAGCTTCTTCCTTTTGAGTAGGTGGTGAGGGGGTCCATGTCCCTTTGGCCCACCAGGGATCAGCTCACTCTCAGTCCACCCCTGGATGGGTGTGCTATCCAAAGCAAAACCTCTATCTTGATTACTGTAGCCAGCAGACTTGCTTAAGATATGTATGCCAACCAACTACTACAGTGGGATTTGAACCCCACAGTCACGGTTGTGCCCAGGTTCCTTGCTCTCAGTCACCTCGCCCCCCGGTGGTTAGACCTGGTGGCTACTGTGAACAGATGACTTTCCGTTTCCCATGTTCCAGAAGACATGCTGGTCTGGTCCGGATCATCCAGTCTTCCAGATTGTTTTGGGACTTTTTTGGAACTAAGCAGTACCCGTACCTGGTGAACTCCCTGGTATGCTGCCTTTATTAATCACCTGGGAAGTTCTCTAGTTTGCCTTGCAACAGAGGTCCTCAGAGGAGTTTTCTTTGGTTAGAGTTGTTGTAGTGCTGCTGTGCTCGTTGCTGTTTGTGGCTTTGACCCTGCTTTACTCCTGGGTTATTCTTCTGTCTGCTGCCTGCCCAGACCCGGCTTGTTTTCTGGTTTTTTCTGCTGCTTGCTGACTGCCTGGAACCCCGGTGTGTTTTCTGGACATGACCTGCTGTTCGCCGGCCAGCTGTGGTTTCCTGCAGTTCTGCCTTCCTGCCCTGTCCAGTAAGTCCAGTCGGCCACCTGCACCCAGGAGCTCAACTCCTGAGGAACTGCAGTCAAGTGCAGGTGAAGTTTGGGCTGATTTCCTGTCCTGCTTGCTCCAGCTTGAGTTTCCTTGGCTGCAGTTTTCGCCTGGTAGTTCCGGTCCTGGGTTTTTTGGTATGTCTGTTCTGCCTTGTCTGTGTTTGGGTGATTCTCCTGCCACTGCCGCCCCTTGGCAGTGGCCCAAGGGCTCACTACCCCTGAGATTCCAGGCAAAACATGACACCCACTCTCTAACATCAGAAATTGGTGTGTTAGCCATTAGACCTCACTACATAGTGTTTAGGCTTGTTAGTGATGAGACACCTCTCAACACAGTAAGAATAGTCTGGTCCCAAATTGAGAGCAACATCTAGCTCTTCCCATGAACTGAGACAAATGTTTATGTTGGATTGTTCTGAGGAAGTGAAAAGCATGGTTGACCAAAAAGTAAATAACTCAAAACCCCAAGCTACAGGAACAGGTTAGTCCATAGGAAAGCCTAAGTCCAAGGTGCCATAAATAGAATAGCGCCCAAAGCCGAGATGTGTGTCGTTTCAGTAGACGTAACCATTTACAC
This sequence comes from Microcaecilia unicolor, assembly GCF_901765095.1. Classification (NCBI taxonomy): domain Eukaryota; kingdom Metazoa; phylum Chordata; class Amphibia; order Gymnophiona; family Siphonopidae; genus Microcaecilia; species Microcaecilia unicolor. The sequence continues at coordinate 472,901,638 of NC_044032.1, forward strand.
CAAAGAAAAATTGGTGTAAATGCCAGCATCCAAATTTCCATGAGGCGCACCGCGTTCTGTAACCACGCGTAGAGAATTTAGAAATGCCTGTCATGCCCCTCATCCACCCCTTTTCCAGATCTACATGGTAGAACGTATGCCGACTACCTTATAGAATACATTTATGAAATAATGTGTGTAAATTCTAATTAGTCCCAATTAGTGCTAATTACTTGTTGACATTCAATTATTGGCATTGTGGCTGTAACCAATTACGTTATGTGCATTATATGGAATATGCTTGGATTTCCAAAAATAAAATTTGCCACACTATAATCCAGGGATAATTGTGCTAGGAATCTAAAAATTCTGGATCTTCACAATTGGGAGCTTAAATGTTTAGTATAGCTATTTTAATTTATTATATACCAGTAATAAACATCCATATTCCCATTTACATCTTCTTGAGAATAAATGGTTTGAAAAGGGATATTATTATGAATAAGTGTAAAAACACCTGCTTCTTTTGCAGCTGAATATACATAGGCAGAAATACAGCTGTATTTTAATTTCAGACACTCAGAATCAGGGAGATGAGTTTCCTGTAACATGATGATATCTGCTTTTTGTCTCTTAAGAAAGGAGAAGATTTTATTTGTCTTAATAGGATGGTTAATTGCTTTAACATTAAAGGGTACGATTTTATGAGGAAACGGGATAAATTTTAAGTAAGGGAACATGAAAAAGAGGAAGAAATATTCCACTGAGAAAATTAAGCAATTCTTTCTTCCCTGGAAAATGATATTAAAAAATACACTGGTAACAAGTAGGAATATAATAGGTTTTCCTACACCTAAGAACAAATAACCAACAACAGGGTAGAGAAGCATTCCACAGATTATATGTGTTGGAGACATTTCCTAGAAAACATATCTTTACAAAGCATTAAAGAACCCATCCAGTTTAACCAAGAAACATGATATGCAAGATATTAATTTTGTCATGTGTGTGGAGGGCATTTTCAATATGACATTTAAACCCTACTTTGGCCTCAAGTGATGAATATGGCCATTTCCTATACATTTTCTGTGTGTTTTGTGTTTAGCGTTTCTATCTTTTTGAACTATTTTTGAAACAAAAAAGTCCAAGTGAAAAATGCAGAAAATCAAGTCATTGGGATGTAGAAGGAGCTAGCATTCTTAGTACACTGGCCACATAGACATCCCAACAGAGCACTGGGGCACCTTAAGAGGCACTGCAGTGAACTTCACATGAAAGCTCCCAAGTACATATCTCACCCTTACTCCCTTATATTGTATGGTGAGCCCTTCAAAAACTTATTGTACTCAACTATACACTACTGCAATTGCCCTTATGGCTGCAGGTGTCACCTATATGTGGTTATAGTAGTTTTTCGGTGTTTTGTTTTTTTTGGGGGGGGGCTGACACTTTCTACCACAAGTGTAACAGTTAGAGTGGATTATGGGCCTAGGTCCCCTTCTCCAAAATGCACTGCACCCACCACTAGGCTACTCCAGGGACCTGCTCGCTGTTCTAATAGGACAGGCCATAACATAAGAAGCTGTCATAGAGGCTGGTGTGTACTGTTTCACTCACATCTTTAGGGGTGGGAGGGAGTCAGTGACCACTGGTGGAGTAAGAGGGTGTCATTCCATGATTCCTTCAGTGGTCATTTATGATACTTTTTTGTGGCTTTGTCATTATTAAAATAGGCCTAGACCAAACTGTCCAACTTTTAGCCCTGGACACTTTTGTTTTGTTCCATTATAGCAGAAAAACATCCAAGTTTCAGGAATTTGTTAGGAATGCCCAAATCTTGCCTTAACATGTCCCTGACATGCTTCCTTGTGATTTGGATGCACTGAAGATGAACAGCATATACAATTATCTAAAAATGTTTTTTGTACATAGCAATTTGACATTTTTGTGAGAAAAATGTCCATCTGCCAGTTTATGTCACTTTTTGAATGCTTTTCTCTTTCGAAAATGAGCCCCATAAAGCCAGATGCTACATAGAGGGGCATAATCGAACGGAGCACCCAAGTTTTCCTGAGGGCGTCCTAGCAGGATGACCCCACGAAGGGGCAGGGAAACCTGCATTATCGAAACAAGATGGGCGGCCAACTTTCGTGTCGATAACACGGTCGGGGACGCCCAAATCTCAACATTTAGGTCGACCTTAGAGATGGTCGTCCCTGGTTTTCGGCAATAATGGAAACCGAGGACGCCCATCTCAAAAATGACCAAATCCAACTGATTTGGTCATGGGAGGAGCCAGCATTCGTAATGCACTGGTCCCCCTGACATGCCAGGACACCAACCAGGCACCCTAGCGGACACTGCAGTGGACTAACTAATGCACTAACTGAACGGAAAAAGCCCTTCCCTTACTGATCCCTTAGTGATTCAGAAAGGAACGGGCATGCATGAAGGAAATCGCATGCAAATCAGCTGCTCGTTGTTAGCTCATTTGCACATGATTTCCTTCCTAAGGAGGGGAAGCCAGTGCAGAGTAGCCAAGCTTGTATAATAGCCGTCTACAACCTTAAAAAAACACAAGTTCAGGTGAAAACATCCAAGTGCTCGTCTGGGACGTATTTTTTTTTTTGAGTATGGGTGAAGGACGTCCAAGTGTTAGGCGCCTTTGCTATGCCTCCATCCCTGCGACGGCCAATTGAGGACGTCCAAAATGAGAATGTTTCTGTGAGAAGGATATCCATGCCTTTGCTATGCCTCCAACAACCCCTTTATTTATTTGGATGACAAGTAGTAGCAGTGGGATCTGAATGGGTCACCTCTAGATTGCAAGACCAGTGCTCTAACCACTAGGCCACTCCTCCACTCCACTCCATTCCACTCCCTTGAAATTTGGCCATCCCTATGGGGGGGGGGGCAGTTCAGGATGTCCAAAATGTTTGAAAGAAGGACGTCCATGCTTTCGCTATGCCTCCGCTGACACACACACACCTCCCCCCCCCCCCCCCCCACCAGGGACCTGCATACTGATGCGATGGAACTGACTATGATATTTGAGGCTGGCAAAAAAAGTTTTTAAAGTTGTTTTTTTCAGGATGGGAGGGGGTTAGTCACCATTGGGGAAGTCAGGGGAGGTCATCCCCGATTCCCGCCGGTGGTCATCTGGTCAGTTCGTGCAACTTTTTGAGGATTGGTCATAACAAAAAATGGACCAAGTAAAGTCAGCCAAATGCTCGTCAGGGACGCCCTTCTTTTTTCCATTATTGCTCGAGGATGCCCATGTGTTAGGCACACCCCAGTCCCGCTTTCACTACACCTCCGACACGCCCCCGGGAACTTTGGTCATCCCCGCGACGGGAAGCATTTGTGGACACCCAAAATCGGCTTTCGATTATGCCGATTTGGGCAACCCTGAGAGAAGGACGCCTATCTCCCGATTTGTGTTGAAAGATGGGTGCCCGTCTCTTTTGAAAATAAGCCTGATAGTGTGCTTAGATTTAGGTGCCAAAATTGGTGTGGATTCTATTTATTTATTTATTTAGTTATAACATTTATATCCCATAATATTCCCGCCCATGAGCAGGCTCAATGTGGCGTACAATAGTTAATAAACAAACCATAATACAATAACATAAAGTACAGTAGACAAGGGCCACAGGAGGGAGAAAGAGATGACTGACGAGGGAAAGGAAGAGAGGGTGTGTGATAGGGTATCACGGAGTGAGCTGTGGGCTAAAAGGCTGCGGCTCCTGCAGTACTCGTGGTAAATGCTCTGCCAAAAAGGAAGGTCTTGAGACGCTTCTTAAAGGTCGGGTGATCTGAAGTGAATTTGATCTCACGAGGCAGCCCGTTCCACAGTTGAGTGCCGTGATAAGGAAAAGGGGAGCCATAGATGGCCTTATATTTGAGGCCACGGGGAGCAGGGTAATGGAGAGTAAGGTACAAGCGGGCCGTGCTTTGGGAGTTCCTGGGCAGTAGGTTAACAAGAGGGTCCATGTAGGAAGGGGCTTCTCCATAGATAATTTTGTGCACCAATGCGCAGGTCTTGAACGTGATGCGGTCCTTCACAGGAAGCCAGTGCAGCCGCTCACGCAATGGTCTCGAGCTTTCAAATCTGGATTTCTCAAAGACGAGCCAGGCAGCTGTATTCTGGGCCATTTGCAATTTTTTTAGGAGCATACCTGCACATCCTCCGTAGATACTATTGCAGTAGTCAAGACGGCTAATCACCAGGGACTGGACTAGATTGCGGAAAACGCCCCGAGGGAAGTATGGCTTGATACGCTTAAGTCTCCAGAGAGAGTAGAACATTTGCTGGACTGTGGAGTTCACATGCTGCTCCAACAACAGAGTTCGATCAACCAGGACACCCAGGATTTTTAGAGTTAATGAGATAGGCAGGGTGAGCTAAGGAGTAATTAGTGCAGGAGGCCAGAGTTTGCGATAAGGAGAGGAGAGGATCAAGCAGTGCGTTTTCTCGGCGTTGAGCTTGAATCGAAAAGAATTTGCCCAGTCAAGCATGGTGTTAAAGCCATTACGAATCTGACTGGTAATTTCATTCAGGTTCTTCTCAAACGCGATGTAGATAGTGATGTCATCTGCGTAGATGAACGGGTTTAGCCCCAATTTGGAGAGAGCCATTGCCAGGGGGATCAACATCACATTGAACAGGGTAGGTGATAGCGGGGAGCCTTGCGGCACTCCGCAGTCAGCTTTCCAGTGAAATGACAGGGTGGAGTTGGCTTGTACTTGGTAGGATCTGGATGTAAGAGAGAGGTATACAGAATAGTGATATTGTCGCAAATACCTTCTTTGTTAGACTCAAGGTAATTAAGACTAGTGTAGTTGTGTAAGTTCAATTCCAGAAAAGACTTGCTTGGTGAACAATATGAGAAAGTCCTTTTTGATGTTTCATATAATGTGGTTTTGGTATCACCAATAGATTCTCCTAGGCAGAATTTAGTGGTCTTCTTGGTGAATAACATGCAACTTTTCTTTCAGATATCCTGGAGTGCTAGTCTTTAAGGATTTAAATACAATATGGACTGCCTTATTGTGCACTAACTGCAATCTGTTCAACTGTTTCTTAATCACCCTATCAACAAGAACGTTATATTTATATTTAGCCTTGACGTAGCAGTTTAATACATCCCCTGACCAAGACCTAATGAACTCACTCTCTGCATCATATATTTCCTGTTCCAGGGATACTAGTTCCTGTTTCTGCTGGTTGTTAAGAAAGCCTGAAAATCTCTAAGCCAGGCTAATACATTTCCACTTGCACTGAAGTAATCGAGGAGCCACAGAAGTATATCATGGTGAACCATATCAAAGGCGCTGGACATGTCGAACTGCAAGAGTAAAATGCTATTCCCCTCAACTATCTCCCGCTTGAAGTTAGATAGAAGAGTGACAAGCACGGTCTCAGTACTGTGGAGCGGTCGAAATTCCGATTGTGAGGCATGCAGGACATTAAATTTGTCCAGGTGATCATTGAGTTGTTTATTCACCACGCTCTCCATAAGTTTGACGAAAAGGAGAATGGAGGCAATTGGCCTGTAGTTGGACATATCGCTACTTAGTTTCTTAGCATCTTTAGGCACCGGGGTCAGCAAGATGTTACCATGGCTAGCTGGGAACTTGCCTTCACCGATCATATGGTTTAGGTACAGGGTCAGGTAATCAAGGAAACAGGCAGGGGCACTTTGAAGCAGAAGATAGTTGGGGCACACATCCAGCCTGCAGTACTTCCTAACAAATCGGCGAAGCCAAAATTGGTATGGATTCTATAACACTGCGCATAAGTTAGTTGACTTAACAAGCTAATGAGCACTGATAGCAGCACTTAACAAGCGATAATAAGCACTAATTGACACTGATTAGAATTTAGGCGAACAACTCGCTAAGCATATTCTGTCAAGATGTGCGCCGAACTTCTAACGTGCGCAGGCAAAAAGGGGCATAGTTATGGATGGGGAAATGGGCGTTTCATGAGCTTTCCAAAATGTATGCGTCTATTTGTAGAATATGGCCTAGTGCGCCTAAATCTGCATGCAGGGATTTACACCAAGTTTTCATTGGTGTAAATGGATGTGCACAGATTTAGGTGCTGAATTTTGAGTTTTTCTTATTTTCTTTAAGATTGTTTTCCTGATCTTGGATCTTCCAATTGTGGACAATTATGTAAATATATATTGTTGAGAGAAAATGTTTTCCTTTTTATATTAATTTCTGTATTTCCTTACATTTATATGATAAATGTGAATGTAATTAAGTAAAATGATAAATAAAATAAAAAGAAAAAGATTTAGGCGCTGAAATATTAACTAAGCGCATTCTATAATCGGTGCCTAAATCTAGGTGCCAATTATAAAATACACTTAGTCGGCACTGATTTCAGCGCCAATTTTTTAGGTGCCGTATATAGAATCTCCTCCATAATGTCCCACACTATTCACTATTTTACCATAATGGTAGCATTTATAATAGGAGCAAATAAAGTTTCCTTTTGAGAAAAGTTTATCTTTAATGAGATTTATATAATAGTATGTCCATAAGATATTAGCATAGATGCAAAGAAAGTATAAAAGTAGGAAAACCTTCTATGAGCAAAAGAGCTAGGAATATTAATCTATTAATCCTAATAGCTATGACGTGGTAGTGTACATTCATTCAAGATGATGGTGCACTAGGATTAAAAAATAAGTACTATGTTCCTATTGATTTTCATAGGAATAGGCTTGATATGCATGGAGCCTCAAAATCAAGTTAAAGTAGTTTAAATTTTGCAAAATCCAATAACATGAAAAAATAATGAGCATTTCTTGTGGAAAGAGCTATTAAGTTGCAGCAGTTTTATGAGATTAATCTAAGTACTTAAGTATTTGTAAAGCATAGCAGATGCGTAGTTTCGTTTTGATGTTTACATAACACAGAATAGAGATAGAATTCAGTCTTCTGAGGTGCCGCAGTCAGATCAGGCCTACGAGGCAGCGGCTTATTTCTAATACAAATTGCACATCTTATCAAGGATAAATTAGGTAGCAGCTGGAGTAGTTCAGGATATTATGAGAAGAATGTTGACAGATCTTTATGTGTGATTCACTTTAGGTTAAACTTAAAGCGTTACCTTTGTCAGGTCAGTGAATAGCTTCTGATATTTTAAGGCAATATTAAGGAAGGCAATTTCACAGTTTGTTAGTAGAGGTAAAGATCCACCTGGCCAGTTATAGTCTTGCCAGTTGTATAGTAAGGGAGTATGAGGTAATTTTCTGATCGTAAAAGTCATCCAGGCAATATCAAAAGAAGTAGTTGTTGTCTTATAATACAAAGCGAAATTGAGCTCCTTGGGAATCTGGAATAAGAACAAGAGAGGTATACAGAATAGTGATATTGTCGCAAATACCTTCTTTGTTAGACTCAAGGTAATAAAGACTAGTGTAGTTGTGTAAGTTCAATTCCAGAAAAGACTTGCTTGGTGAACAATATGAGAAAGTCCTTTTTGATGTTTCATATAATGTGGTTTTGGTATCACCAATAGATTCTCCTAGGCAGAATTTAGTGGTCTTCTTGGTGAATAACATGCAACTTTTCATTCAGATATCCTGGAGTGCTAGTCTTTAAGGGTTTAAATACAATATGGACTGCCTTATTGTGCACTAACTGCAATCTGTTCAACTGTTTCTTAATCACCCTAGCAACAAGAACGTTATATTTATATTTAGCCTTGACGTAGCGGTTTAATACCTCCCTTGACCAAGACCTAATGAACTCACTCTCTGCATCATATATTTCCTGTTCCAGGGATACTAGTTCCTGTTTCTGCTGGTTGTTAGGAAAGCCTGAATACCTTATTATTTCACCCCTTCAGGTAGCCTTCACGGCATCCCACCAAGTATCTGGGGAAACCTTGGCCTCTGAAGTGAAATGCACTTGGAAGGGCATAATCGAATGGGGTGCCCAAGTTTACCTGAGGACGTCCTCGCAGGACATCCCTCGAAGGGGCGGGGAAACTCGTATTATCGAAAAAAAGATGGGCGGCCATCTTTCGTTTCGATAATACGGTCGGGGACACCCAAATCTCAATATTTAGGTTGACCTCAGAGATGGTCGTCCCCGGTTTTCGGCGATAATGGAAACCAAGGATGCCCATCTCAGAAACGACCAAATCCAAGCCCTTTGGTCATGGGAGGACCCAGCATTAGTACTGCACTGGTCCCCTCACATGACAGGACACCAACCGGACACCCTAGGGGGCACTGCAGTGGACTTCAGAAAAAGCTCCCAGGTGCATAGCTCCCTTACCTTGTGTGCTATGCCCCCAAAACCCACTTCCCACAACTGTACACCACTACCATAGCCCTTAGGGATGAAGGGGGGCACCTAGATGTGGGTACAGTGAGTTTGTGGTGGGTTTTGGAGGGCTCACATTTACCACCACAAGTGTAACAGGTGGGGAGGATGGGCCTGGGTCCGCCTGCCTGAAGTGCACTGCGGTACCCCCAAAACTGCTCCTGGGACCTGCATACTGCTGTCATGGAGCTGGGTATGATATTTGAGGCTGGCATAGAGGCTGGAAAGAATATTTATTATTTTTTTTAGGGTGGGAGGGGGTTAGCGACCACTGGGGGAGTATTCCCTCCTGTGGTCATCTGGTTAGTTCGGGCACCTTTTGAGGCTTGGTCATAAGAAAAAATGGACCAAGTAAAGTCGCCAAGTGCTCATCAGGGATGCCCTTCTTTTTTCTATTATCAGTCGAGGACGCCCATGTGTTAGGCACGCCCCAGTCCTGCCTTCACTATGCTTCCAACACAGCCCTGTGAACTTTGGTCTTTCCCGCGACAGAAAGCAGTTGAGGACGCCCAAAATCGGCTTTTGATTATGCCGATTTGGGCGACCCTGGGAGAAGGACACCCATCTCCCGATTTGTGTCGAAAGATGGGCGCCCTTCTCTTTCGAAAATAAGCCTAATAATCATTTGTCACATTTGACAACTGTTGTATGAACATTTTATCTTGGACTAATGCATTATTAAACCTCCACAATGGCTTATTTAGCTCATGAGTGGTAGTCATAATTGCCAGTTTAATACCAGCATGGTCAGATACATCAATATCCCCAAAAGAGGTATGAGTTACTGCAGTAAGCAACACCTTGGATATAAGAAAGTAATCTATGAATGAAAAGGATTTATGAACATGTGAACAGTATGTAAATTCTTACCCAGTAGGATTTTGAAGTCTCCAAATATCCACTAATCCTAGCATCAACCTTAAGTCCATAATATATTTATGAGACTCATCATTCCTCAGTCTTGGTTGCCTATCTAAAATGGGGTCATTTATATGATTAGTGTCACCAGCCATAATGATGGGTGTATCTCCAGCAGTGAGTAGTAGAGTTTGAAGGTCTTGAAAAAATTTATTCACCGCCATAGATGGTGCATAAACATTAAGTAATAAGAATTTTTCATCTGCTCGAGTTGTTTCAACGCCCTTGGTTATCAGCCTGTTGTTTGTGCACCACTATATTAGAACCATGTTTTATTAAAGTAGCCACACCCTCTTTTTTCTAACAAGTAGGAGAGAAATAGCTGGCCTCTACCCATCCACCCTGTAGTTGAACCGCTTCTGCTCCATTCAGATGGATTTCTTGTAACATACACACCTCTGTACCCACCTTCCTCAAATGGCCCAATATTTTCTTACATTTCACAGGATGGTTCAGCCCACTTACATTAAGTGAATATATTTGTAAATATGTCATAGATTAACACAGAGATAAATCTGAAATTTGAGTCACAGTAAGTCCAATTAAACAGAAATCATATTCCTCATATTCAAGATCTCCAGATTACCCAGAGCAAACAGTTCCATGAGTACAAACCAACCATACATCCGAGTGCTAGGTACCCATGTTCCAATACATACATCCAAGTCCCTTCTCCCTTTCAAACCAATCACTCCCCCCCCCTTCCCCCCCCCCCCCCCATGATGTAGGCTCCAAATCTATACCCTCCTCCCTTCCCCTTTATACCAGATAAATTTGCAAGACTGACATACCAACTTGCAGTCTATACATGGTGACTAACATAGCTCAACATTTTACTTAGGAGAAATAGATGTATCATAGCAGCCTAGCTGAAAGAGTGGAGGCACACTGAGATTAATGGATAAACTGGTGCAGCTGTGCAGGTTCCACAAACTGATGTGCTTTATTCATACATGTGATTTTCATGACCGCCAGGTGAAACAACCCATAGTGCGTGCCCATAGCCTTGAGTTGTGGGCAAAGATATAAAAATTGTTTGCGCCTTTTTACAGTATTATGTTCAAAATCGAGTACTATTTTGATCTTTGAACCCTTGCCATTGCAAGTCTTGTGTAGCACGTGCCTTAGCAAGAATCTCCATTGCCTGCAGGTGTCTAAGCACTTTCAGTATAAGTGGATGATTGCCTCTGTAGTTCTCTGGCCAGATAGTAGGAACATGTTACACTCTTCCTACCTCAAATGCTCTTTGAAATTTGAGGCTGAGCATCTTGGGAATCATATCTTCCACAAACACTGTCGGAGACTGAACCTCAATTCCTTCGGTAAGACTCAGCATGTAAAGGTTGTTTCTTCTACTGTGGTTACTGGACTCTTCCAATGTTTTCTGTAGTTCCCTAATAACGTTCCACTGCGAGGCTGGATCCTCAAGCCCTAAGACATGTTGTTCAATCTCCGCTGTATGTTCCATGCAGTTTTTGATCTGGGCAGCAATCGTGACTTCTTGCAATACTCATCACCAGCTCCTTCATGATGGGGTTAAGTATTTCCTGAAGCTCTCATGGCAACGCTATCTTTATCAGTGTAAGTCCTGTTTAGGCCATTTGCCACCACTTTGAGCCCCAAACGCTGTTTCAGACTTGTTTTGTTTTGATGCTGCCATGTCCAGAGATAGTTAACAATGTATAGTAAACTGTAAATCCAGGGTTTATGAAGTATGTCAGCTATAATCAATCATAGGGGAAAGAGAACATGGAGATCAAGCTGCCATTTGGCCCACCACCTTTTTAAAACCCATATATACTAACCACTGTTACTACATCCACTGGCAAAGAGATCCAGAGCTTATTTGTTGAGTGAAAAAATATTTCCTATTTGTTTTAAAAATATTTCCATGTAACTTCCTTGAGTGTCCCCTAGTCTTTGTACTTTCGGAACGAGTGAAAAAAAATCAATTTACTTCAACACCAGTCAGGATTTTGTTGACCTCCATCATATCTCCCCTCATCCGTCTCTTTTCCAAGCTGAACAGTCCTAACCTGTTCAGCCTTTCCTCATACAAGAGGAGTTCCATCCCCTTTTTCATTTTGGTTGCTCTTCTTTGAACCTTTTCTAATTCCACCATATCTTTTTTGACATACGGCAACCAGAACTGAACACAATAATCAAGGTGAGGTTGCACCATGGAGCAATACAAAGTCATTATAGTATTTTCAGCCTTATTCATCATCCCTTTCCTAATAATTCCTAGCATCCTGTTTGTTTTTGTGGCCAACGCCATACACTGAGCAGATGACTTCAGCATATTATCTACAATGACACCTAGATCTTTTTTCTTCAGTAGAGAAAGACCCTATCATCAGGTACCTATGATTTGGATTATTCTTTCCAATGTGCATCACCTTGCATTTGTCCACATTAATTTTCATCTGCCATTTGGATGCCCAGTCTTCCAATTTCCTAAGGTCTTTCTGCAATATTTCACAGTGTTTTAACAACCTTGAATAGTTTTGTACCATCTGCAAATGTAATCACCTCACTCATTGTTCTGATTTCCATATCATTTATAAATATGGAAAATAGCACTGGTCCCAATAAAGATCCCTGTGGCACTCCACTGTTCACCCTCCTCCAATGAAAGAAATGACCATTTAACCCTACCCTCTGTTTTCTATCCAATAACCAATTCCTAATCCACACCAGAACATTTCCTCATATCCCATGACTCTTCATATGAGCCTAATGCTCAAGTTTAAAAAATACAAATGTAAACATATTAACATAGGAGGAAATAATGGATAACAATATGTCATAAAAGAAAAAAATGGACAAACGTGAGTAACATAGTAGATGACGGCAGAAAAAGACCTGCACGGTCCACCCAGTCTGCCCAACAAGATAAACTCACGTGCCATTTTTTGTGTATACCTTACCTTGATTTGTACCTGTCTTTTTCAGGGCACAGACCATATAAGTCTGCCCAGCACTATCCCCACCTCCCAACCACCAGCCCTGCCTCCCACCACCGGCTAAGCTTCTGGGGATCCCTTCCTTCTGAGCAGGATTCCTTTATGTTTATCCCACGCATATTTGAATTCCATTACTGTTTTCCTCTCCACCACCTCCCGCAGGAGGGCATTCCAAGCATCCACCACTCTCTCCGTGAAAAAATACTTCCTGACATTTTTCTTGAGTCTGCTCCCCTTCAATCTCATTTCATGTCCTCTCGTTCTACCACCTTCCCATCTCCGGAAAAGGTTCGTTTGCGGATTCATACCTTTCAAATATTTGAAAGTCTGTATCATATCACCCTTGTTTCTCCTTTCCTCCAGGGTATACATGTTCAGGTCAACAAGTCTCTCCTCATACGTCTTGTAATGCAAATCCCATTCCATTCTCGTAGCTTTTCTTTGCACCGCTTCCATTTTTTTAACATCCTTCACAAGATACGGCCTCCAAAACTGAACACAATACTCCAGGTGGGGCCTCACCAACGTCTTATACAGGGGTATTAAAACCTCTTTTCTTCTGCTGGTCATACCTCTCTATATACAGCCTAGCAATCTTCTAGCTACTGCCACCGCCTTGTCACACTGTTTTGTTGCCTTTAGGTCCTCAGATACTATCACCCCAAGATCCCTCTCCCCGTCCATACCTATCAGACTCTCACCGCCTAACACATACGTCTCCCATGGATTTCTACTCCCTACATAAGTACATAAGTTATCCATTTGGATACAGAAAGTGAAAGTGCCTTGGTGCTTTGTAGCTTTTACTATATGAGACGTGGGGTAAGGAATAATATATTGTAGAGGAATATATTCGAGTTATTCCCCAAGTTTTCCACGTCATCACTGTGACCCCTGACGCAGGTGCTAGTCACCGAAACACGGCCCGTGTCGGGTCTTTTTGTCAAGGCTCATTCATTAAAGAACTGTTCCATTTTTAAAGGCCCATGGTGCTGTTTTTTTTGTTTGCACTTTAAACTATATATCATCACATTATTCTGAAGGCAGAGAGAGGAGCGTTTGTAGAAGTTCAATAGCCATTTTTACCAGTTGGTCCAGCACTTTCCTGTCCACCCGGACTACTAATCAATCACATCGGTGGTCACCAGTCATTCTCCTTTCTTTCCCTAGCAATACCACCCATCTTCCTTCCCACCTCTTGGGCCAATTTTATGGTATTTACCTCTTCCAAGATCAAGAAGATTTCCATTTTTCAAAAATAAACAGCTTCCATGAACTAACTGTTATGTTTGGAGTAGTGAGCCCTTGGACTACAGTCACAGCCCTCATTGCGGCAGGCAAGTCTAAAGAAAAAGAGCAAAGTTAGGATCGGCAAGGCTGAAACTAAGAAAGAGGCACACTGGAACTCAGGAACCAATTCTGGAAGCAAGGCTGGACCTCAGGATTGGCAAGGTTGGAACTCAGGAACAGGCACACTGGAACTCAGGAAACTATACTGGAAGCAAGGCTGGACATCAGGATCAAGTGAAACTGGAACCCAGGAATAGGTGAAGGCTGACACTGAGGAATCAATGCTGGGAACAGGGCTGGACCTTGGGGGGAAAGCTTGACTGGAACTCAGGGACAGGCAAAAGCTGGAACTCAGAATCAGGCCAAAAGCTGGAACTCAGGGACCAATATGGGAAGCAAGATTAGACCTCAGTGACAAGTGTAACTGGAACCCAGGAACAGGCAGACTGGGCAGGAATCAGGAACAAAGCAGATTTGGCAGGAGCAAGGAATAAGACAGTCTTGGTCGGAACCAAAAACAAAGCAGGCTTGGCAGGACCTTAGGAGCAAGCTATTTGCAAGGGCACTGCAAGAGGGTCTGTGCATCCGTAAAGTATGCCCAGACCCTTGATGTCATTCAGACATGCCCCTAGGAAGTGCCCTCCACTAGCCCAATAAATTAAGGGTCGTGGCACACCCTAGGAGGGTGGCACTCAACAGACGGGGAGAGCAAGGCATCATCCCGTAACGAGCCATAGTGGAGCGGGGGGGAGTCGGAGTGGCATATTTTAAAAGTATTTTCACGTAACTTCATTGAGTGTTCACTAGTTTTCAAACTTGTTGAAAAGTAAAAAAAAACAATTCAATTTTACCCATTCTACACCACTCAATCATATCTCCCCTCAGACGTTTCTTTTCCAAGCTGAAGAGCCCTAACTCTCTTAAGCCTTTCCTCATATGAGAGGAGTTCTATGCCCTTTATCATTTTAGATGCTCTTCTTTGAACCTTTTCTAATTCTGCTATATCTTTTTTTTTTTAATACAGCAACCAGAACTGACTACAATACTTATGGTAAGGTCATACCATGGAGCAATACAGAGACATAGTATTCTTGGTCTTATTTACCCTCTCTTTCCTAATAATTCATAGCATCCTCTTTGCTTTTCTGGCTGCCACTGCACACTGGGCAGAAAATTTCAACATGTTATCTACAATGACACCTAGATATTTTTCTTGGGTGTTGACTCCTAAGGTGGACCATAGCATCAGATAATTGTGATTTGGATTATTCTTCCCAATCTTCATCACTTTGCATTTGTCCAAATTAAATTTCTTCTGCCATTTGATTGCCCAGTCTTCCAGTTCTTAAGGTTTTCCTACAATTTTTCACAGCCCGCTTGTGTTTTGACAGCGTTGAATAGTTTCATGTCATCTTCAAATTTAATTACCTCACTTGTAATTCTGATTTCCGGATCATTTATACATATGTTAGATAGCACCAGTCCCAGTACAGGCTGTTGCAGTACTCCACTATTCACCCTCTTCCATTGCGAAAAATGGCCATTTAACCCTACCCTCTGTTTTCTGTCCAATAACCAATTTTTAAGTCACAAGACATTGACTCCTATCCTATTTTCTCAGTAGTATCTCATGAGGAACTTTGTCAAAATGTGCTGCCCAAGGATGCACATTCATTAGCATGCATTCAGGGGTCCTTTTACTAAACTGTGGTAAAAAGTACCCTGCGGTAGCAGCAGGAGCTATATTTGCCACACACTAGGGCCCTTTTTACCGCAGCAGGTAAAAAGCCCCTAAAAAAGACATGTCCATGCAGTAAGATTAACCTTACCGCATGGCCATGCAAGGGGGAGCACTTACCAACACCCCTTGAGATGACGATAAAGGCTCCTGCAGCAACCTAGAGGTAACTGGCAGCATCGATTACCACCGGGTTAGCAGCACGCTAAAAATTATGGTGGTATATTTCATAGTGCCGGAAATGGAACACACTCAAAGCAGAGCTACTGTCAGCAGCCATGTTGAGCTGGCAGTAGCTCCGGGTTGCCATGCTGTGAGTCTGTTGGTGTGTGGTAACCCTTTAGTAAAAGGGTCCCTCAGTTTGATAGCATAATTTAAAAAGTGTTAATATAAGCAAAATAAACTTGATGCATGTGATCTACAGAAATTAAAGTTGGTAAATGCTTTGCAATTAAGTTTTAATGTGAATAAATTCAGAATGGTGCATTTGGGGGTGAAAAGTTTAACAAGAAATATATTTAATAGGAAGGGAGAAGCAGATGTGTATAGATCAGGAGAGGGACCTCAGGGTGATAGTTTCTGAGGATCTCAAGGTGGCAAAATAATATGACAAGATGGTGGCTAAAAACCAGAAAGATGCTAGGCTTCATAGATATGGGCATCACCAGTAGGAGGGAGGAGGTGATAATACCCCTGTAGAATTCATTGGTGAGGCCCCACTTGGAGTACTTTGTTCAGTTTTAGAAGCCATATCTCACTAAGCATATAATAAGACCTGAAGCAGTTCAAAGGAAGTTGACAAAATGGTACAGAGCTACACCATATGAGAAGATATTTAAACACCTACATATGTGTAATCTAGAAGAGGGGATGGTGAGGACATATATGATACAGATGTTTAAACACTTTAAAAAATATTAATGAACAAATGTTTTTCAAAGAGGGTTTAGCTATAGAATTACAAGACATGAAACTGCAAAAAGGTAAACTTAAAAGCAACATCAGTCAATACTTTTTTATGGAAAGGGTGGTGGATACCAGGAATATCTTTCCAGTGGAGGTGGTGGTCCCAAACACAATGAGGAAATTCAAAAAGGCATGGGACAAATACAGTGAATTCCTATATTGCAGGTGGATGGAATCAACGTAATATATTATTTGTATACATTAAAAAGTTCTAACACATTTAAAAATTATTATTAACATGAATGTGTGAATCAAACTGGAAAAAAAGTCTACAAATCAGAACATGATTCAAAAAGTATATATTTCCAGTGCATGTCTCTAGTGCTGTATTAAACACTAAAAAGACTAATTATTAACTATTGCATTTGCATTAGTGACTAGGTTCCTTGGAGAACTATTTAAATTGCAAGAACCAGAAAATACCTAATAAAACAAAGTTTGACTACTGGAACTGGAGAACAGATGCTTTGTAATGTGTAAATGAAAAATATGTCTGTGTACAATTCTATTACAGTTCTGTGAATGTTTTTCTGACCTTTCTCAATCTGGCTCCATGCTACATAAAACCTCTGCCGTGACAAATGTTCTGAATACAAAAGCAGTGTGCTAAAATCAAGAATCAACAGTAAATAAATAAATATAAAACATTCTGCAGATGTCTTGATTATAATGTATTCTTGGTTAAAGAGTGACCCTGCTGATTAATTCATTATAATACTGAAGGTCAGACAAGAAAGTTTCATTTACAAGTTTTCTTGTCTTTTTTTTTCATAACACTAACAATTCCATCACTTCATGTTAAACCATGTTAATACTCATCAGGGATTAATTTCTGTGGAATGGCAGAGAACCTGGAAAGCACTTCTACCACTTCTTTTCAGACTGCTCCAGCCTTTTTGTTCAAAGCATCCTACAGGGAGCAGGAGGGAAGGGGGTGAGTAGGGAGCAGAGCAGAGAACAATCACTATACTACTCCCTAATCCAACTCCTCTCCTCCTGTTTCTCCCATCCACCCTCTCCACAGTTCCACTTCTATTTTTGTCTATAAGCTAAACCTTGCCCTTCATGGTAAGAGCAAAAGTAAGCATTATATATTATTTAATTACACTTAAAGCAAGATACCTTGTTCATTAAGGGAGTCATTTACTAATAGTACATTTTATTCTTATGGACCATCTGGCAGGTAGCATGCCCCAATCATGAGTAAATGAGCCCCTAAATAACTTACACTATTAAACACAGAAACAAAATTAGACAAGATGTCAATGGAAAACACAACTAATATTTAAGTAATTAGACTATAGGAAAAGGGATACAGAGTTGATCACCACATTTGTCCTCAGACTTTTTTCACAGTGTGCTGAATTAGCTACAAATTGAGAGCAATGTTTATAGTTCAAGTAGGTAGCAAAATGGATGTGTAAGTCCAAGTGTGTAAAGCTGGGCCAATCAATATATATAAAAGGCGAGTGTCGTACTCACTCGCAAATGCGCAGTAGAGACCTTCTCTGCCCCGCCCCCGCGTCAATACATCATGACGGGGAGCGGAACAGAGAGGGTCTGTACTGCGCATTTCTGAGGGAGGGACACCGCCGTCTAACGCTCCCCCCACCCGAGTCACCGCCACCACCCACCTTCTACCCGGTTGGGCCCTCGTTCCACTATTGAAACAGCGAGGGTTCGGGAACGCAGCACTGAGCTCTGCTGAGCTGCCGACATCGCCCTTCCTTCTTCTCTGCCTCTGTCCCCGCCCTCGACAATGTTACGTCACACGAGGGCGGGACAGGCAGAGAAGAAGAAGGAAGGCCGACGTTGACAGCTCAGCAGAGCTCAGCGCTGCGTTTTCGGACCCTCGCTGTTTCAATAGCGGAGCGAGGGCCCGGCCGGGTGGAAGGTGGGTGGTGACGGCTCGGAGGGGGAGGGGCAGCGGCGAACTCGGCGACGGGGGCGGCCCTTTCAACCCCCCCTTCCTATAATAGCCCGTTTTTACGGGCTCAAAGGCTAGTATTTTATAAAATGCTCAGTGCCCCCCCCCCCCAAAGCCTTTTATAAAATACACACCTAGGAATGCACCCACCTTTGTACACAGGTCCAACTACAGGTGGTCTGGATGGCATCACACCAGCTGGGAACAAGCTCAGTTTTGGGAGGACAGTTTCCAACTGGGCGTTGCCTGCACCCTAAGAGACTTCTGCCTTATACCTGAATCCAGCTAGTCCCTATTCTCCCCAGCTTCCACTCCTATACCCCAATAGACAGCCAGGCTCCAGAGTATTCAACAAGTGTTCTTTGTTCAGTTTCACCAAAAAGGAATCAACACCCAAAAGACACCAAGAAACCTTTGGCCATCAGACCCTTACCTTGACCCCAGAAGGCTCCTCACTCAACCCCCACTAGCGGAACCGGTCCTGGCAGACCCCCAGTGACTGTGAAACAAAACAAAATGTGAAAACCATGGAATTGAAGTCAGTAGCATAGAAAATTGTGCATGCTTAAGAGACCCAACCAGGCCCAGACCAGCCATTTTCCTGAATGCTCCCAGTCAGGGAAACCTAATTTCCTGGTCAGGCAGCATCGAGGAAGGTCGCGTCTGGCGCGACTTCCTTTCGAAAAGTCCCAAAACACCTCCAGACCCCTCCAGGCTGTCTCCTGCTGGTCATCAATAAAGAACTGGCCATAAAATTGGGATAGCTGTGAGCAAAATGTTTCCCTTATCCAGTGGGAATTGTCCTCCATGAAACATAAAGTTTAGATGAGATGCGAGTTCTTCAATTAAATGGTTAGGGAGTGTTTTCATAATGTAGTTGGGACATGAGTCTAGTAAGCAATGAGTGGAAATGAACTTTCTAATCTCTTGGGCTACTGTCTCAGAGGAAAGCTGGGCAAAACTTGTCCAAGTCTGATCCACTGGTGTTTCCTCTGAGGGAGGATCTAGTTCATCTATGAAGGTTTCCAGGTTGGTATTTTCCTGAGCTAGATGTTTTTATAAGTTACTTATCTTCTCTTCAAAATATTTGGCTAGTTCATTTGCTGGTGGGAGATCTTCGTTTGTTGTTGTCACTGTTTTGATATCTAGTAGGTTGTTTACGAACTTGTATAATTCCATCGTGTTTTATAGTTGGGACCTACTTGTTCTTTATAGAATTTTCTTTTAGCTTGTCTTATTTTATGTTTGTACCTCTTTTATGTTTCTTTCCATGTGGCTATTGTAGATTCATTTTTATTTTTTTCTCCATGCTCGTTCTTGTCTTCTGCATTGGGTTTTTAGTTCTTTCAGTTCTTCATTGTACCATGGGATTGTATTGAATTTTTGTGAGGTTTTGGTTCGCATGGGTGCTATTTTTTCTAGGATGGTAGTGCATCGATTGTCCCATTCTGTGAGGAATTCTGTGGAGTTTAAGATATTTAAGATATGCTCAATTACTTTTTCCATTATAAATGGCCACTACCTCATGGACTACCGGAAACACAACAGGGCACACTCTGACCCAGTAGGCAGGGGGAAAAGCACCATGGGAGAAGAGCCTACCAACTACCAACATCGTGAGACTGTAACACAAGCTAATGAAATCATGGAGCCCAATACCCTACACCCACCACAATGCCATGCTGATATGACCCTGTACTGCACCCGAAAGCCACATCAGAACCAGGGAAAGGCCGCGAGAGGATCGAACATATTCTGCTGCCATGGAGGTGGGTATGGAATTTGAGGCTGGCAGTTTTATCACTTGTTTGGAGTTAGCAGATCAATTATATATAATTATATACAGAAGGAATAGATCCTCAGGAGCTTAACCGAGATTGGATAGCAGAGCCGGTAGTGGGAGGCGGGGCTGGAGGTTGGGAGGCGGGGATAGTGCGAGGCAGACTTATACGGTCTGTGCCAGAGCCAGTGGTGGGAGGCGGGACTGGAGGTTGGGAGGCAGGGATAGTGCTGGGCAGACTTATACGGTCTGTGCCAGAGCCGGTGGTTGGGAGGCGGGGATAGTGCTGGGCAGACTTATATGGTCTGTGCCCTGAAGAGCATAGGTACAAATCAAAGTAGGGTATACACAAAAAGTAGCACACATGAGTTGTCTTGTTGGGCAGACTGGATTGATCTGCTAACTCCAAACAAGAGATAAAACTTGAATTAGCAGTTACCTATATATTGGTGTACTGTGAAGGGGGGGGGGGGACAAATGAGTGATGTGTGCTTGTTGAGAGGTAAAGAGTCTGTCAAGAAAACAAAATCTGGGTGGAAGAGCTAGGAAGAAAACCTAATTATATGTTTATTTTTTTATTTTTTGTAATTAAGGGATGTATTACTAAAGATTACCTATAGCAGGGCCCATAGGAATAAAATGGGTCCTGTGACAGATACCATGTGCTAATTTTTAATCTGGCCAGAGGTGCTAGATACAAATTAAAAAGTAGTGGTGACAAGATAGCCTTGAGAAACTCTTCTTTGAGAAACTTTTTTTTGAAGAAAGCCCAAATTCCAACACACTGAATGAGCTCAATCTGAAAAATATTAAACAAACCATTAAATACTATAGAATTTGTTTATTTATTTTATTTATTTATTGTATTTGTACCCCACATTATCCCACCTTTTTGCAGGCTCAATGTGGCTTACAGAGTATGGAAATGAGAATGTAATTACATGATATAAGAAAACAGTTGATCGATCATAAGCTGAGGTGAAAGAGGAATTTAGGTAGAAGGTGTTAGGTAAGGTTGTGAAAGAGGTGTTTTGGTGTACTTGGGTAGATTAAGGAATGATTTGTTTCATTGAGGGTGACTTTTGTAGGCTCTGTTGAAGAGATGTGTTTTCAAAGCTTTGCGAAAGCTGGTTAGATTGATCATGGTTTTTAGGGCCATGGGTCACTTTCAAAATAAGCCTGATAGTAACATAGTAGATGACGGCAGAAAAAGACCTGCACGGTCCATCCAGTCTGCCCAACAAGATAAACACATATGTGCTACTTTGTGTATACCCTACCTTGATTTGTACCTGTCCTTTTCAGGGCATAGACCGTATAAGTCTGCCCAGCACTATCCCCGCCTCCCAACCACCAGCCCCGCCTCCCACCACCAGCTCTGGCACAGATCGTATAAGTCTGCCCAGCACTATCCCCGCCTCCCAACCACCAGCCCCGCCTCCCACTACCGGCTCTGCCACCCAATCTCGGCTAAGCTCCTGAGGATCCATTCCTTCTGAACAGGATTCCTTTATGTTTATCCCACGCATGCTTGAATTCCGTTACCGTTTTCTTTTCCACCACCTCCCGCGGGAGGGCATTCCAAGCATCCACTACTCTCTCTGTGAAAAAATACTTCCTGACATTTTTCTTGAGTCTGCCCCCCTTCAATCTCATTTCATGTCCTCTCGTTCTACTGCCTTCGCATCGCATCCAAATAGTCAGTTAATTGGAATAAGACAACTTTTTCAAGTATCTTAGCCAATAACAAGTTAGAAATGTCTAAAACTTAAATAACCATCCTTAACACTCTTCCCTTTCTTTAAAATAGGCTTCACTATAGCTTCTTTCAAGCAATTTGGTATCCAGTGAAAGATTAACTACGTGTTAGCTAAATGGCAAAAAGTCCAACAAAATAGCAGACGAACTAATAGATTAAAGAACTTTTACAATCTCAGCAGAGGAAATGGAAACCCCATGTTACTAGATTCTTTGAAGTAAAGGAAGACTGATCATCCTCAGTTAAGGGCACAATTGACTCACACTGATTAAACTCTAACAAGCATTCAACAAACTTATGTTCAGTCACATCCACTAAGGACTTATCCTTATCTGTTTCTAGAGATTGTACCAGTAAACTTCACTTATTATCAAAAAAACTCCAAAAATCCTTCAGTTGTCAACGAATCATTTAAGATGTTGGACCAAGGTTGTACATTAGTTAAAGTAGAAACTATCTTTAAAATGCTGTTGGGTTTTCCCAGAGTTACAACGCTTCAGTGCATTGCAAGTGTCTCTGTCTAGTACAAGTGAGTGTTTTAAAAATGTTTTTTAATCAACTCTGTGCACCATGCGTTTGCTTCAGTTTACATGTCGGTGTTTCCTCCCCACACTGTCTCTCACAAGCCCCCACTGTTTACTAAGCCACGCAGCAATGTTGACACAGCCCATTCAAACTGAATGGGCTGTGTTGGCATTAGTACACAGCAGCCACTAGAGCGACTTAGTAAACAGAGGGGAAGGTTTTGACCTTTTCCCAATGGTAGTGGATTTCCACTATTAGAATACTTTTTTTCTGGGACTGTTAGGAGATATTTGCTTATCACAGTGTTTTTTCCTGCCAGCGAGGGTTGTTTTTTTTGGGGTGGGGGATGGGGGTTTGGTTTAAGGATATTTCTCACTTTTTTTTGATTTAAGGATATTCCCCACTTTTGTTCCTCACAGCGCTAATCCACTTTTACACTTTTTATACTTGCTTGTTGTCGATCCTTACAACATTGTTTCTAGCAATGCAGGGATACTCTTCTTACCCATATTCACTCTTATTGCAAGAAGTGATGTTGGCACTTATGAGAGTTTAATTTTCTGCTGAGCGTACAGACTCCAAATCATCACTTTTGCCTGGTTTAGTCAGTTCTGTTTTTTGTAGTACAATCCTTCACATGCGATATATGCAGCACACCATGTTTATATGTTCAACTCACACAAGCGTTATCTATTCTTTCCACTAGCAATCTTGACCATTAGACACTTTCTCATACACTTCTCCTAATCCTGTTTGATATCCCTGCTCCTAGCATTTTTTGGCTGTCAGTCATGTTTCAATTTGCTTATCTCTACAATGTTTTTCATATTTTCACAGTACATTCGATCAACTAAATATAGAATCATATTTCACCAACACATGCTACAGGTATTTGACTATCCAATCAATTATTAATATATTTTTAACATTTTATTCATCCTTAATTAATCATATTTACTTTTGTTCTGCATTTACATCCATGTATTTATCCATATGCTTTGGATTTCTCTTTTTCTATTGTTTACCTAGTACATTGTTTCAACTGCCGTTCTTGCTCGTCACACCATTTTTAACAATTGTTTTTTGTTACATTTGTACTCCGTGCTTTCCCACTCATGGCAGGCTCAATGTGGCTTACATGGGGCAATGGAGGGTTAAGTGACTTGCCCAAAGTCACAAGGAGCTGCCTGTGCCTGAGTGGGAATCGAACTCAGTTCCTCAATTCCCCAGGACCAAAGTCCACCACCCTAACCACTAGGCCACTCCTCCACTCCATATGATCTCTTATTTTTAATTGTATCCTTTTTATGACTTTTTTGCTAAAATATCTTTTGATTATGACATTTTAATTTGTTGCCTTTTTTGCAGGGGGGGTTCCTTGAAACAGCGCTCAGCGATACATGATTCATGTCAGAACAGTAATCCCCCAGCCAACATGATCAGATGAGTGCAATTAAATGTATGTATGTATGTATTTATTTATATTTATTTATTTAGTTGTTGCATTTGTATCCCACATTTTCCCACCAATTTGCAGGCTCAATGTGGCTTACATAGTACCGTAAAGGCGTTCGCCTATTCCGGTATAAACAGTTACACAGTGATGTTATGGTAGAATAAGGTTCATGTGGAACAAACATATGAGGGAATAGTATAGGGGAAGAGTTAAGTTATATCCATTACATTCTTTGGTTTTGTAGTGTTGAAGGGTTCAGATATTTAAGTAGGGTCTATGGGGTATGCCTTTTTGAACAAGTAGGTTTTTAGTGATTTCCGGAAGTTTAGGTGGTTATAGGTTGTTTTCACAGCTTTTGGTAGTGCGTTCCATAGTTGTGTGCTTATGTAGGAAGAGCTGGATGCATAAGTTGATTTGTATTTGAATCCTTTGCAGCTTTGGTAGTGGAGGTTTAGATATGTTCATGTTGATTCAGTTGTATTTCCGATTGCTAGGTCGATGAGGTCTGTCATGTATCCCGGGGCCTCACCGTAGATAATCTTATGAACCAGGGTGCAGATTTTGAAAGCAGTACATTCTTTGATTGGGAGCCAGTGCAATTTTTCATGGAGGGGCTTGGTGCTTTCGAATCGCGTTATTCCAAATATAAGCCTGGCTGCCGTGTTTTGAGTGGTCTGAAGTTTCTTTATGAGTTATTCTTTGCATCCCGCATAATTCCATTGCAGTAATCTAGGTGGCTTAGTACCATTGATTGTATCAGGTTCTGAAATTTTTCCCTTGGTAAGAATGGTTTCACGCATTTGAGTTTCCACATTGAGTGGAACATTTTCTTAGTTGTGGATTTCACGTGGCTCTCTAGTTTTAGGTTGCGGTCGATTGTAACGCCAAAGAGTTTTAGGCTGTCTGAGATGGGAAGGGTGTAATCTGGGGTGTTTATATTTATGGGGTTGTTCACATTGTATTGGGATGAGAGGATGAGGCAGTGTGTTTTATCTGTACTGAGTTTTAGTTGAAATGCATTTGCCCATGAGTCCATGATGTTCAAGCCGAGCTTAATTTTGTTGGTGATTTCCTTCGGATCATGTTTGTAAAAAATGTATATTGTGACATCGTCCACATAGATGAAAGGGTTAAGACCTTGGTCGGATAAGGACTTGGCTAGTGGGGTCATCATTAGGTTGAAGAGGATCAGTGTTAGAGGTACTCCGCAGCTTGCTTTCCACGGTGATGATATGTTTGAATTTGATTTCACTTGATATGTTCTAGTGATTAGGAAACCCTTGATCCAACTAAGTATATTTCCTCTGATCCCGAAGTAGTCTAGGAGTCTTAGTAGTATATTATGGTTTACCATGTCAAATGCACTGGACATGTCGAATTGGAGGAGGAGTATGCTTTTACCTGTTGCTATTTCTTGCTTGAATTTCGCTGAGAGTGATTAGTACTGTTTCAGTGCTATGGAGGGGCAAAATCCTGATTGTGATTCATGTAGTATTGAGAATTTGTTTGGATAGTCAGTAAGGTGCTTGGTTACCATGCTTTCCATCAATTTGATTACCAGTGGGATAGATGCTACTGGTCTGTAGTTGGTGATTTCGTTTGTATTTTTCTTGGTGTCTTTTGGTATTGGGGTGAGTAGGATATTGATGTTTTCCTTGGGGAAGAGACCTTGTTGAAGCATGTAGTTTAGGTGGGATGTGAGGTCAGTTATGAAGCGGTCAGGGGCGGATTTTATTAGGTAGTTGGGGCAGGTATCCAATTTACAGTGGGTGTTAGAGAAACTTTTGATCGCCTGGGTGACTGTTTCGACAGTGAGGAGAGTGAAGTTTGACCAATTTCGGACAACTGGGTATTCTCTGGGAGTTGGATCCAGATTATTGATGAAGTTTTCGATACTGGTATTGTCCTGAGATAGCGTGTTGCGAAGGTTTATAATTTTTTCATTGAAATTTTTAGCAAGTTTGTCTGCAGATAGCATTGGTTGTAGTGACCGCCGTAGTGTCTAATAGTTTGTTCACGAGTTGGTATAGTTTCTTCATGTCTTTATGATCAGGCCCTATTTTAATTTTATAATATGTCCTTTTGGTTTGTCTTATTGTGTATTTGTATTTTCTTTGTATCTGTTTCCATGCATTGAGTGTGTGTTCATCTTTTATTTTTTTCCATGCTCTTTTGAGTTTCCTGGATTGTATTTTTAATGTTTTCAGTTCATCATTGAACCATGGTGTAGCGTTATGCCTACATGAGGTTCTTTTTTTTAAATTTATTTATTTATTTACTTTCACTTTATAACAAGCATTACACACTTGTGATAGAAAAGGTACATTCGTCAAGAAAGAAGGAAAATTATAAGAAATAATAATTAAAGTAACATTTCCTGAGTCAGTACACACAAGTCCTCAATATTGATCCACGATATAACAAAATATAGAGGATATCATAGGAAAAATATAAGGAAAACTAAACTGGTCAAAAGAGGTTTCTTATTTTACCATATACGAGTTCATTCTCTTTGATCCAACAATTCTTTTTTAGCTGTTATAAATTCACTGAGTTGTACAGACTCAAAGAATACATATTTGACTGATTGATAGCAAACAATGCACTTACAGGGATATCGCAAAAAGAATGTTGCACCCAGCTGGAGAACTCCTGGCTTCAGTAACAAAAACTGCCTACGCTTCTTTTGAGTCTCCTTAGAGACATCGGGAAAGATACGGACTTTTAGACCTAAAAATTCTCTCTCTTTATTTTTAAAGAATTTTTTCATAACTAAGACTTTATCAATTGACATAGCTAGAATCACTAACAATGTTCCTGTAGTTACCAAGTCCTCTGTTGGTGCCTCCAGCATCGCTGAGACATCCAATGGTTGCCCTTGTTGTTGATTAGGAACTTCTGGTTGTCGTTGTGGTAAATAGTAAACTTGACTCATTGGAGGAAAATTCCCCTCCGTAAATCCCAATATTTCCTTCATATATCTGGCTAACATCTCTCTTGGAGTGATAGTTATTGTTCTTGGGAAATTCAATAGTCGTATATTATTAGCCCTTTGAAAGTTTTCCAGATTTTCAATTTTCTTTCTCATATTAGTAAGATCTTTTATCATATTTATTTGCAAGTCATTCATTTTATCTATTCTTTGTACTGAAGGTCCAAGTTTCCCCAATAAGTCTTTATTCTCTCCTTCTATAGATTCGACAGATTTTTCTAAATTTTTGACTCGTGTCTCCAAGCCCTGAATTTGTGGACATAATACTTTTCCCAAATTAACAATTAACCCCCACAAATTTTCCAGGGTAATCTCCGCTGGTTTATCTTGAAGAAAAGTTAAAGTACCTTGTTTTTGCTTCTCTTCAGGCAATGTAGCCCTTGTTTCTGTATTCCCCGTGACAGCCATGCCTCCTCTTGCTAGCTGAACTTTACCCTCCAGGGTTAATCGGGAGCTCCCAAAACCTTCCGCTCCACTACTCTCCGTTAGAAGATCTTCTTCCCCCTGAGGTTCCATAGCTAAACCAGTTCCTGGAAGCTTCGGAAACGACGCCAGAATCGGAGAGGAAACAGCCTGGGGTTGCAGAGGGGGAGCTCGTTGGTTGGGGCTAAGGGTGACTTCATGCACAGAGAGCGTCTCGGATCCGCCATTCTTTCCGGACGCTGTCGGCGTGCTGCCCTCCGACCCACCCGAAACCTCCGATCGCCGCACAAAAGCATCAAGAGGACCAGTCAACGTTGAGGTTAGTCGACCTGGGGGAACATTGGCTGTAGACTTCCCTCTACGCTTTGGCATTTTAGCGGAGTAAAAAAGAGGAAATAATCAGAGTGTGGCGACCTACGGCCAGTTCAGTCAGCCATCTTGGATCAGTGGCTACATGAGGTTCTTGTTCATAAGGGTGCTATTTCATCTAGTATACTTCTGCATCTTTTATCCCATTCTGTGAGATACTGTGTGAAATCCGTTCATTAATGTAATAAATATATTGACTTTAGATGAAGAGTTAGAAAAATTCTTTCAAATAAAAAGACCAAAGACAAAGTGGGAGATTAAATTGTGATGGCAAAAGAAAGCAACACCGTGGAGTTTCTCTGCTGAGATCCAGAAGAAACAATGGAGATATTTATAACCAAGCCCTGTATGTTTAAATACTTGTCATCCTACTTCAGGCTTCAGTGGAAGTTTTTCACTGCCTTGAGTGGGCATTATAGACTGTGTGTCAGAGGTGCCAAAAATTAGTAGTTATGCACGTAAGTGCTGGGCGCTCTTCTACAATGTACAATCTAAATTCACTCAACGCATAGCTGTAAGGGAGTATACACATGGATGAAGCATGAGTAAGTCATAGGTACGATGCCAATTGACATGCACAACTTATAGAATGCTATCAGTTGCATAGATTACATGGCACACTTAAGCATGACAACTTATACCAGCCAATGACCTGTCAAGCGTGAATGCACTTTTATTTTGGTGCACCAATGCAGCTTTGCACTATCTATTTATAATGGCTTAGGCACACCCTGAAGTCTTAACTGCTGCTGAGCAAAGTTATTGAATTGTTCCCCGTGAATTCAGTAAGGTCAAAATCAGCCTGTCCTGAAAATCAGAAGCCAGTTGGCAATCCTAGGGGCCCCTTTTAGTAAAGAGTTGGCGTGCGCCAACAGGCTTGCTGTGTGCCAATCCGAAAATACTGCCAGGCTACCTCAGGAGCCCGGCAGTAGTTCCTACCCCCAGCGCACGTCATTTCTGGCACTACAAAAACATTTTCTATTTTTGCAGTGCCAGTGCTTGGGTGAGAGCCCTTACCGCCACCACAATGGATGGTGGTAAGTGCTTCCCACCCTCCACCCCTGCAATGACCACACGGCATTGTCTCCTAATCTCCTTATACTCATCCCCCCAATCTTTTCTTCTCCACCTTTCTATACCATATCCCTCCCAATCTCCTTTCCTCTTACCTATCTTATCCTTGTTTACCTCCCCATATCCAATTCAATTCATATTTTCTTAAAACCTTACTATTATTATGTTTATTACAGTTCGTAATATTCTTCTTACAGGACTTTTGTAATATTTTTTTTGTTTTTAACTATGTAAGCTGCATTGAACCTGCTGCATGTGGGAAAGCGCGGGGGTACAAATGTAATAAATAAAATAAAATAATAACTTGCATGGCCATTTCTTTTTGAGAAAAAAGACAGCCTTTTACCCACTGCTGTAGAAAGGGGCATCAGCGTGCATCAAAAATATGTACCGACACTAGTGCAGGCTTCCTTCTACTGTAGCTTAGTAAAAGGACTCCCTAGAGGTTGGGAAGATTCAGACCTAAGAAAAAAGAATACAAAGGCTAAAAAATCTTCCCACATCTCTGTTATACTTTGCCTTGTATTCACTCTCTTCTGGGCAGCACTGAATATCATAGAGCACCATTCCCTTCCTAAACTATACATTTCTGTATTCTACTACTATGCAGCTTCATTATTCACTATTTTCACCCCAGGGAAGCACGCACTGGTGGTGCTAGACAATAAAGCACTGAACAATTACAGAAAAGCTAGAAAACATATATATTCAGAACTGCACAAATGCACATCAAGCTGTAACTATGCATCAGTGAGTCAATTAGGAAGGGTATGATGCATCACTATAGCTTTAGGGTTTCACTCACTATCAAGGAATTGACTCTTTAAAAATATCTGCCTCATTAGATCTTAGTGAAACTTTAACAACTTACAGTGCAGACTAGTATATTTAGAAATTCCTACACAAAGACAAAAAAGAAAACCTAGCTGTATAGCAGGTTTACCTAGACAAATGGGAGTAAATCCTAGCTGCCTCTTGGATCAGTTTAAGCCTGTTCTCACAATATTGCTTAACTTTATGTTGCATTGATCGCAGCAGTTTGAAGCCTCAGGGCCTAACTCTCTCCCAAAGTTCGTGGACTTTTCTCTTCAGCAACAATTTTGCAGTCCAGAGTTGTAAAAAAAACCTCTCTCCAGTCAGACACTTTTTAATCATTTAGCATGCCAGAGACACCATACTTGCTACAGAATCCTACCCAACCAAATATATTTCTATTAACTCAATATAGTCCACTTAAACTCATAACGCTACTTCATGCTGCAATATCTAGCAGCCAATGCAGTTCAAGTACAGTCAAATAGACTCAGATTCAAAATTTCACAGGCCAATATCCAGACAGAGTGGTGAGTGCCCTGATATTCAGAGTGGCAACTTTCCCTGATCAGACTTTTTTTTTCCTCCACTAACTTTTAATTATTGTAAACTGCTTCAGTGTATTATTACGAGTGGTGGTATATCAAGCTTTAATAAAAATAAAATAAATAAAATACCCCAATAAAGATAGGACAGCATTTTTTTTCAGACCTGACGTTATCTAGATATTTATCTAGCTAGCAGTTTCCATATTTCTGCTCTCTGATTAAACTGCCAGTCCACCCTTGGCCCAGCACTATCTGGATAGAACCAAGGTGCTCTGTAAATACATTCAGTGGTACTATACCCACGAATAGTGCCAGCAAAGGGTCCATTTTACCAATCTGCAGCAACATAAATTCTCTTTATTGCCAACTAGGCCTTTAAAGGAGTGATTCGGGCTGCACATACTGAAGTGGGACATGTTTATCCACTCCTACCCTAGCTGAGATAATATTTAACCATCTCTCTACCTCATGTGCAACTTTCTTCAAATCAGTCACCTTTCTAACTGCTCCTACTCTCTCACCCATCTATATGTTATAACTTTACAACTTTGCCTTACCCTTCACTATCAATCATAATGTTCTATTACGTCTTCTGTTGACATTGCCATACTTTGTATTGTTAGTTGAATATTTTTACTGCTGTAACTGCCTATTGCTCATGTTTGATCTATTCATACTGTACACCGCCTTGAGTGAATTCCTTCAAAAAGGCAGTAAATAAATCCTAATAATAAATAAATAAATTAATGATCATTATTGCTTGCTACAGGAGGTTCTTAAATAAACTGGATGGGCTAAAGATATGACCCAAAGTGGTGAACTGGATTAGGAACTGGTTGACGGACAGGCGCCAGAGGGTGGTGGTGAATGGAGTTCGCTCAGAGGAGGGAAAGGTGAGTAGTGGAATGCCTCAGGGATCGGTGCTGGGGCCGATTCTGTTCAATATATTTGTGAGTGACATTGCTGAAGGGTTAAAAGCTAATGTTTGCCTATTTGTGGATGATACTAAGATTTGTAACACAGTGGACACCCTGGGAGTGGAAAACATGAAAAAGGATCTGAAAAAGCTAGAAGAATGGTCTAAGGTTTGGCAATTAAAATTCAATGCGAAGAAATGCAAAGTGATGCACTTAGGGAGTAGAAATCCACGAGAGGCATATGTGTTAGGCAGTGAGAGTCTGCTAGGTACGGACGGGGAGAGGGATCTTGGGATGATAGTATCTGAGGATCTGAAGGCGATGAAACAGTGCGACAAGGCGGTGGCCGTAGCTAGAAGGTTGCTAGGCTATATAGAGAGAGGTGTGACCAGCAGAAGAAAAGAGGTGTTGATGCCCCTGTACAAGTCGTTGGTGAGGCCCCACCTGGAGTATTGTGTTCAGTTTTGGAGGCCGTATCTTGCTAAGGATGTAAAAAGAATTGAAGCGGTGCAAAGAAAAGCTACGAGGATGGTATGGGATTTGCATTACAAGATGTATGAGGAGAGACTTGCTGACCTGAACATGTATATCCTGGAGGAAAGGAGAAACAGGATGATAAGTTACAGACGTTCAAATATTTGAAAGGTATTAATCCACAAATGAACCTTTTCCGGAGATGGGAAGGTGGTAGAACGAGAGGGCATGAAATGAGATTGAAGGGGGGCAGACTCAAGAAAAATGTCAGGAAGTATTTTTTCACAGAGAGGGTGGTGGATGCTTGGAATGCCCTCCCATGGGAGGTGGTGGAGATGAAAACGGTAACGGAATTCAAACATGCATGGGATAAACATAAAGGAATCCTGTGCAGAAGGAAGGGATCCTCAGGAGCTTAGCCTAGAATGGGTGGCAGAGCCGGTGGTTGGGAGGTGGGGCTAGTGCTGGGCAGACTTATACTGTCTGTGCCAGAGCCGGTGGTGGGAGGCGGGGCTGGTGGTTGGGAGGCAGGGATAGTACTACGCGGACTTATACGGTCTGTGCCCTGAAAAAGACAGGTACAAATCAAGGTAAGGTATACACAAAAACTAACACATATGAGTTTATCTTGTTGGGCAGACTGGATGGACCGTGCAGGTCTTTTTCTGCCATCATCTACTATGTTACTATGTAAGTGCTGTTAAATATGCTGATTGCCTTGTTAAACCAATTAAGTTACGTTGGTATTTATAGAATATGCTTCGATTTCCTCACTGATCTCTAGGTGTGCTATATAGAATCTGGTTCTATATGGGTTATTTTACTTATAAATACAGAACACAGTTATCAATATATAAGTCAGAGTTCTTCCAGACAAGGAGGAAAACGCCTCAAAAACAAGCCCCTCCCACAGATGTAAATGGGATAAGGGCTACAAATTCATCATCACAGGCGCTCCAAAAACCTCCTAATTTTAAAATATTTTTTTGAAAAAGTATTTTTCTTAATACTAAACAACGAAAGTGCTCTGCCAGGTAAGCTGTAAAGTTTTACTTAACTTCGGCAGGCTGCAAACTGTCTCCTCCTTTTGGAGCGACTGTGATGATGAATTTGTAGCCCTTATCCCATTTACATCTGTGGGAGGGGCTTGTTTTTGAGGCGTTTTCCTCCTTGTCTGGAAGAACTCTGACTTATATATTGATAACTGTGTTCTGTATTTATAAGTACAGCTATTGAATGGAACCAGTTCCCTTTTGATATCTTTAGTTTATATCTACATATCTATATGGGTTATTCCCATGTGCTAAGGTAATTTTCGCCGCTGAGGTAAATTGGTTGCTGTTCCAATTTTTGTATTTTGAAGGCAGTTGGGACTCACATGCTAAACCAGTGTTAATAAGTTAGGGTGCAGTAATGTCCATGCACTAATCGATTAGTGCAGAACTTGTGCACTTCCCCAGATTAGCATGAAATGCCCCCAGTAAGCCGATTTCAAACTAGGCAGCCGACACTTCAGCACTCTTCTTTCATGCCATACCATATAGAATATATACCCACACTTGACAATTTATCAGAGAAAAGCATGGAATTTATTATGGCTGCAGTAATCTGCAACTTATATATGTAAATACATTCACATTATTGAGCCATTACATTCATGCATACACCATGCAATCAGTTATATGATTCATTTTCTATATAGAGTATTTGGGGCCGGGTGGCCTAGCCTTTTGAGTCACACAGATCCCTCTATTTACCTTAGTCATGCTGTAAATTTTCTGCTCTGCCTAGGGCATGTACCATTGACATACCTAGATACTAACATCCCAGCTTTGCTTAGGGGATCACCATAAAAGTATCCGGTGAAGGTACTTAAGGCCACTGCCTACCTGTGGTCATTAAAGCAGTGAACAGGTGTATTGGTCTTGTAGGTGTATTTAGTATATCTAGGAGCTACCTAAATCTATTTCTGGTGGTGTAGACAGAACTTAAGAGCCAGGGAAGTAACCTGCTGAAGAAATTTAAGAGCCAGGGAAGTAATCTGCCAAGCCCTGGAATCAATGAGGAGAGGAATTTTCTAAGCGGAAAGACAACACGTCTGACTAGGGACCTTACAGCAATGCAACCCCTGCCAGTGAAGCCAGGTACTTCCTGGTGGTAGGTGGTGCATGTGACCAGCCCATCCCTGGCAAGACATAGGCTATGATGGCAACGTGCCTTCCTATGCAGGTGGCCTATAATTACAGATGCTATATCAGAAAAAAAAACTTACCAGCTGAAGGGCCATGAAACCATGCACATTGCCGTACATTTGGCATATGAGTGGGCTACAACTCCTATGGCCAACCTGCAAGCTTGATGGCTATAGAACCTGCAATACCATCCACTGCTGGTGACATATCAAAATCCTGAAGGCAAGTGCGGGTGTTATATAAGAAACACACACACCGGAGCCTGGTGATGCGATATACATGCAGGTGTCAGTGATGGATAAGCGCACCTGTCATGCACAAGAGTCACTGACACATTGTTCATTTATTTACATGTCAGGCTTATTTTCGAAAGTGATCACCGGGCATCTTCCGACATAAATCGGGAGATGGCCGGCGATCTCTCAAAAGCGGCCACACCCACTAGTAGTCATGTGTGCCAGCCCCCTCTGAGGGGCCTGGCAAGAGGGGAATGAAGAGTTATGCTAGCCCTTGCTCTCAGTAAAATACAGGCCAATGGCTCATAATAAGAGCTAGGCTTCTTAAAATCAGAATCATCTCTGATACAAAAGAGAGCTAGCTTGTAAAAATCAGAGATCACCTTTGACACAGTTACATTTCACTGTGGCAAGTGCTGAACTGGCAAGGGTGGGGGCAATCTACTCTATAAACAATCCTGAGATTGGCACCTGCAAGACGTCATAAGCAAGAGTTGCTATGGTTACGTAGAGATAGTGCTGGGTCAGCTGCACCCCAGATGGGACCATCCAAAGGGGGGGCTACAGGAAGGTTTGGGAATATGTGAAGTCATTCTGATCAACTGATAAGGACTAGGAGCCCAGTTGAGACAGCTGGGGTCCATTGAAATTAATAGGGCCAAAATTGTATATAAGCAGCAGTTTGAGGAGTATTAGTTCAGACGAGACGAGACGAGATGAGAAGAAGAAGGGAGACTCCAGAAGGCTAGAGAGAGAGGACGTGCCATGATATGCGGTTCCATTATGTGAATGCTTAACCTACCTGTATTACCATTGGTAAGATTGTAATAAACTATCTTATTATATCTACTACATACTGGGTTCCTTTCTAATTACAAGAGTCCATACTGCCTGACGGTGTAAGCCTGTCATGAGCAGATTCAAGGTTGGGAAAGCTAGATATTTGGAGGGCATATGTAACTTTGCCCAGAGAGATGAGACGGGCCACTGCTTCCGCTGCTGGATTAGCAAAGGCAGATTCGGAGAAAATAAACACTTTTGACTCGTAACCACTTGTAACCACTCGCCTCCACCTACCCTCCTCTCTTCCTTCCCGTTCACATTAATTGATTTGATTTGCTTACTTTATTTTTTTTTTGTCTATTAGATTGTAAGCTCTTTGAGCAGGGACTGTCTTTCTTCTATGTTTGTGCAGCGCTGCGTACGCCTTGTAGCGCTATAGAAATGCTAAATAGTAGTAGTAGGTAAGGGAGCTATGCACCTGGGAGCTATTTGTATATATTTTTTTTACTTTTTAGAAGTGCCCCCTAGGGTGCCCGGTTGGTGTCCTGGCTCCTCCCATGAGCAAATGCCTTGGATTTAGCTGGGGTTGAGATGTCCGCTTTTAGTTTCCATTATCGCTGAAAAACAAAACTGGCCATCTCAAACCAGGCGAACTCTGGCATTTGGCCGGGCCAAACCGTATTATCGAAAGAAAAGATGGCCGGCCATCTTTTTCGATAATACGGTTTGGCCAGCTGTTTACGGCATCACCAAAATAGATCGCCGCAATCTATTTCGCCAGCGCCGTTCGATTATTCCCCTCCGTGTCATTTAGGGCACCTACGGGGTCTAAAGGCTATTGAAGCGGTGAACATTTATAAACTTGCCGACAGAAGTATGTTGATGCAGTGTACCTCCCTATGCAGTTATGAAAATTGCACATATAGTTGCCATCAAATACAAAAACACTTGTAATACTGAGTGCTAATTAAGCAAGTGCACCTTTAGGAGCAATGCTTCTATCTCTCAGGCTATTGAAGATGTGTAATGCATGAGCGTCAAGTCTATAACAAAATGTATCTTTGAGCCATGAGTCTCTATAAAGCCTGCTGGTTAGCAAGCTATTAAAACTGAGCATCTGCAGGTACACTTAGTACAGAGGCACATCAGCTAGCCTTCAGTTACTTGTACATACGGTATGCATTCTTGTGGCAGCAGACAAAAAAATGGCGATTGCCCTTTGCAAACGCTGCCTCGTACTGCTTCCAGTTTCCACCTTCTTTCTCCGCCTCCTGGACTTCCTCTCTAGCTATTTGATTCCCAGTACTTCTACCCTTGCTACCTCCCCTTTTCCTATCTTGCTTAACCTACAAGCCCTTGCTTACCTACCCCTCCCTGGCTGTGTTGGGCCACTGCCCGTTTATGCTTGTGACTGCCTAAAAGTCTGGGTCACTGTCCTTTTTTCTTACAGTAAACATGTGTAAGTGCTTACTGCAGCTTTGTAAAAGGACCCTTAAATCCTCGAGAAGTTAAAGCTTTTATTACTGTACTGGGAACATAATTTTTGTCAAATCAGAGATTGCAATCCAAATTGAATCTAAAGACATAACTTAAGGTTTACTCTCAAACATTGCAGGGAGTAAATTTATCACAGTTCAGGATGACTGGAGCAGTTCTCCCTCTCAGGGTATTGTCACCCTGCCCGAGCCAACAGGTAGTCTTGCGATATTTGTCAGTGCAGGACTTTGCACCAGCATTCCTTTCTCCCCTCCAGAAGCCTTAATTCCTTCTTGCCCCAGGTGTGCTGCAACACAGGGCAGGGTAAGCTTGCATCACCAGACTGCAGAGGGGGGACCACTTGTCTGGACTCAAGGTCACTTCCAACCCCTGAGAGCATTATGTGTCTTTTCCCATGTATCCCGATCCATGTGGACCTGAGTCCAGACTCTCATATCACTCTCCACAGTGGGTAACAAATGAATCAATAGCAGTCAGCTAAGTAGAATGCTTTGACCTGCCCACTTTAAGGGTCCTTTTACTAAGGTGCACCGAAAAATGGCCTGCGCTGTTGTAGGTGCATGTATTGGACACGCGCAGGTCCATTTTTTAGCGCATCTACAAAAAAGGCTTTTTTTAACAAAAATGGACTTGCAGCAACATAAAAATTGGCGCGTGTCCATTTTGGGCCTGAGATCTTACCGCCACCCATTGACTTAGCTTTAAGGTCTCATTCGTTACCTGGGCGGTAACAGGGCCATGCCTAGGGTCTCTGGCACCCCCCTGCAGACTATCAGTTGGCGTCCCCCCCCCCCCCCGTGAAAATGATCCCCCCCCCCCCCCATGAAAATGATCGCTCACCACTTGCCACACTGAAAGGAATTGTCAGCAATATTCTTAGAAACAAATTGCTATACATTGCAAAATAAGATAGCAGATGTAAATTCTCAAAGTGGACATATTCCAAACACTAAAATGAAAATAAAATGATTTTTTTCTACCTTTGTTGTCTGGTGACTTTCTTTTTCTGATCATGCTGGCCCAGTATCTGATTCTGCTGCTATCTGTCCTCTTAACTCCGTTTCCAGGGCTTCCTTTCCATTTATTTCTTTACTTTTCTCCTTTCTTCTTCATTTCTTGCTCTATATCCATTTCCAGCAATTTCTCCTCTCTCCCTGGGTCCTACCCTCCCATCCATGTCCATTCTTGTCCCTCTCTGCCCTTCCCTCCTCCATCCATAGCCAGCAATCCTCCTCTCTCCCCTCCCCTCCATTTCCAGCAATTTGTCCTCTCCCTGGGCCCCCCATGTCCATCCTTGTCCCTCTCTGCCCTTCCCTCCTCCATCCATAGCCAGCAATCCTCTCTCCCCTCCCCTTCCAGCAATTTGTCCTCTCCCTGGGCCCTGCCCTCCCATCCATGCCTCTCTGCCCTCCCATCCATTCAGGGTCTGCCCTCCCTCTCACTCTCCATTCCATCCAGGATTTATCCCCCCTCTCTCACTGCCCCCTCTTTTCGGCTCCCAGTTCCCACCTGCGGCTGCCCCTAGTTCCAGATCCATTGATTCTCCCATCCACCCCTGCCCCAGGCATGACCCCATTCTCCCTCCTGCTCACTTTTCAGACCCCAGTTCCAGCTCCATGCCCCTTCTCCCATCTGTCTCCCACCCAGTCCCTTCTGCCCATCCGAGTCCCCCTCACCCCATCTGGCTCCCACCCAGTCCCTTCTGCCATCCGAGTCCCCCTCACCCCATCTGTCTCCCACCCAGTCCTTTCTGCTATCCAAGTGCCCCCCACCCTCACCCCATCTGTCTCCCACCCAGTCCCTTCTGCCCATCCGAGTCCCCCTCACCCATCTGTCTTCCACAGTCCCTTCTGCTATCCAAGTGCCCCCCACCCTCATCCCATCTGTCTCCCACCCAGTCCCTTCTGCTATCCGAGTCCCCCCCCACCTTCACGGTCACCCCATCTGTCCCCCACCCTCACCCTGCCTCGTCTTCTCCCTGCCACCCGTCTTTAAAAAGAAATTGCCGACGCGATAGCGAGCGCAGCACCTCGTGTGGAAGTAAAAGAAGCGGATCCGATCATCTCATTGGGCCTTCCTTCACTGTCCCGCCCTAGAGGAAATAGGAAGTTGCATCAGAGGAGGGCGGGACAGTGAGGGAAGGCCCAATGAGATGATCGGATCCGCTTCTTTTACTTCCACACGAGGTGCTGCGCTCGCTCGGCAAATAAATTTAAAGGGCTGGTGCGGGAGGGGGGGGTGCCAGGATGAAGAGCAGCGGTAGCGGCGGCACCCCCTCTATGGTGCCAAAAGATTTAAAGTCCTCGGCGGGGCGAGGGTAAGCACCGCGGCGGCGCCCTCCAGAGGTGGGCACCCCCCTGCGGTGCTTACCTCGCTTACCGCATCGGCACGGCCCTGGGCGGTAATAGGCAGTGCGTCACTGCCTATTACCGCCATATTAGCACAAAGCGGTAGAAAATAAAACATGTTTTCGGACGCTTGTATCAGATGCATGTAAAGAATGGAATTACTGCCGGGGACATGTGGTAGTCGGGCGGTAGTTCCAATTGACGTGCAATGGACACATTTAGGTGCCTGTGTACTTAGTAAAAGGGCCCCTAAATGTGGCCAGTCAGAGCTGATATTCAATGGCACAGCCCAGTTAAGTACCACTAAATATTGGTGATTGGGCAGTCCCAAGCAATTTAAGTGGGCAGGAGCCTCTCCTGCCTGTTTCATTCACTTTGAATAATGGTCAGATGGATCTTTCTGTTAGAATAACTGCTGGGACCTGTATAGATCTCGGAGAACCAAAATAAGTGTTTGAATTTAGGGTTTCTTAATTTTCCAATTTCTAGACTGTTGGGTCTCCAGGAATTGATAACGATTTTGAAAATACCAGCCACTAGCATTCCTCCTATTCAGAAGATTTATTATGTGCTACATATTGAATCTGAATCAAAAAGTGATGGGAAGGGTTTGAACTTATCTGAATTAGAATCATCAGAAATAGAAGTATCTGGAAGAGCTACTTTGTTTCCTTTGTTATTCTACAGGATAAGGAGATGGTGTTAGAACTTTACTTTAGGCTTAAGAATGTCACTTTTTTCGGTGATAGTATTTCCAGATGTCTCAAGATGGACACAACTTAGGAGCAAGCGATTTCTATCATATAGATGAGCTACTATTTCATTAGGAACAGTTTTTCAGTTGTAGTTTCCTTGTAAATATTTTCTTATCTATGAAGGGAAAATATATACTGTATATTCTATGAACCTGCCCAATTATTGTTCTTTTTGGAGGGTAACGAGATCTCTGTAGCTTCTTCAAGTGCTTCCCAGTTGGTAGATTATTTAATGTTATTTATAGGGTACTGCTCCTTTTCCTATATTAATCCTTATTTTCTCCATTTCCTCATGGAGCTTTCCTTGGCTCCCCCTTCTTTGTTTGTGGACTATATTGTTTTGTTTATTTCTGTTTAAATAATGCCTAGCTCAAGATGTCAATTAGCGAGTTTGCAATTTTATTTCCTTCTTTTCTTTATGGATGCTTAGCTAATGGTATTAATTGGCATGTTAAATTTTCTTATTATTCCCTTTCAAAGTTGTTGTTTTTTACTTTGTATATTATAAATGCATATAAAAATTTTAAATTAAAAACAAAAAGAAGTGAACTGGGAAGTTCTATACCAGTCTAGTAATTCTCCTGGTAAGTCCACACACTTCAGTTTACCAGCTGATTACATATATATTTGTGCTTTTATGGTATACAGCACTTTTGGTTGTAACATAGTATTATAGTAAATGATAGCAGATAAAGACCAGCATGACCCATTCAGCATGCTCAGTAAAGTGATCAATTCCATGCAGGTTAGCACCTTTCCCCCTCCCCATGTCTCTGTTTAGCGTTTTAATTTCCATCCTTGCAGGTTACCACCCTCAAAACTTTTATGTAGTTCAAGAAGTCATTTAACTTTTGCTTTGGGTGGAAATGTTCTGCACTTGGATTCTATCCTTTAGCTGGAAATCACTCTTTTTCTTTTCTCTATCTAAACAAAATGAAATAATTTTAATGTTTTTTCCTTTATAAACACATAGCTGCAATGCCAATCCTCTTCATGTACCAAAAATGTATTTCAGCTCAAGGTCACAGGCAAGGAACTGGTAGACATGAATCTCAAAGCTTTCAAGAATCATATAAAATGCATGACTGAATTATTCATTAAGATCTGATGGGAATCAAGATTTCATCTAAATATCTCATGTTCTTGATGCAGCAAAACTCTTTCATGATCCCCTCCTTTGGGTTATAGTTAATAAAACTAAAACTCTATTAGCATTGTGAAAGCTCAAAATAAAACTTTACTCAACTATAAAAATGATACGCATAAAGAAAGACAAAAAGTTGAAACGAGTGCATTCCTAATTTCCAATTTGTTTATTTATGGCATTACCAGGACTTGGGGCATGTGTTGCACCATTCTCCCTCTGCCAGCAATGAACCTATACTGTTTAATTTACAATACTTCCACTTAAACCTCTGCTTGATAACTTGGTACTTATGCTGGTACTATTAGGTAGACTACTTTGCAAATCTGAGGGTGCAAAAACCTACTGAAATATTAGACCTTGTCCTTCACAGCTTTTTGTGCTCCTCAGTGACTCTTGAATGTAAGGTATTGGAGTACTGGGTCACCCATTCCTTGAGGAGTGCATTCTTCTCCTCAGTGACACATATACCTTAACTACACTATCTGTGCTCTGGGGCTGCCCTGCTATTTCTAACCACTTCCAATTTGACTTGCTGCAGTGGCCCTCTCACAGTCACCTCTTTCCTTCCCCTCTTTCCTTCTTCTTTCCCCCAAACTCATCCAATCTTGCTGATTCTACTCACCTTTCCCAAATTCTTCCCTGTTCCTTTTAGACATCCTTCATAAAATTAATCCTGGCTAAGGTGGGGGAGGACACATACTGGATATTGGCATGTTACTGCCTTTCATGTGCAAGTTAGATTAGAAAGGCAAATGAACAACTTTAGATAGATAGATAGATAGATAGATAGATAGATAGATAGATAGATAGACAGCATAAGCAATTATACAGGGCTGAATAAATACATGTTTCTTAGAGAATCGCAACTTCCTAGGAAGCAGACACTTTAAAAGGATTCAGACTCTAATCAAGCACAGCCTGCATAGTTAACACTCCACTGTTAATGGCAGCCAAAGACAAACTGGATTTTTGTTATATTGAATAGCTAGTGAGCTCTGCAATCTTACCTGCTTTAAACAACAATGTGCTTTGGCTCAGTAAATCAAAGATCTCCATACATCCCAATAATCTGAGGAAGTAGAAGCAATAGACTCCTCTGTTCTGCTAGAGGCAAAACACCTATCTAACTATATTTACACAAATACCTGCCTACCACTATCAAGTAACCCCCACAACCACCAAACAACTACTTGGAAACTTGGGCCAAGTAAATGCCAGATCAGTCAATAACAAATTTCCTATGATCCATGATTTGCTTTACAGATCTTCAATGAAGACCACAAAATACAAAAAGAATAGGACAAAAGATATATCAATGGAAAAAAATCATTCTAGCAAATCATTGAAGGCTCATCATTTTAATTTAAAGAGGAGAGAAATGGGCCTCAGTGAAACTGAATCTCAGTTAAAAAACAAACCAAAGTCTATATAAACAACCAACACAGGTCTCAGAAAAACTCCACTCAATTCAATAAATACCTGCTGTATAGCTTCCCAACTTATTTTCTGATCTTATTATCTTTAGTTTTATTTTATTTTTTTTACATTTTAGCTTTTTAAATTAGATCAGCTTCATAGAATATAGCATAACAAAGGAAGCACTTATCTTTTAAGCTGGAAAATCAACAAACTTGATGAGAATGAGCACTGCTGACAGTTGAATCTGGTCAGAGTTAATAAATATTAGGAGCTCAAAGCCAGTATAATCTTTAAACAAACTGCCTCTGTTCCAAAAGTGCTATCAGTGAATGTCACCTAGGCATCCTGGGAATAACTGAGACTTGGCTAGATGAAGTCAGAGGAGTCCCATTGACCTGACTATGTCCGAAGGATTCACTATACTGCACCAACCAAGACAAGGAAGGCAGAGCGGATGGGTAGCAATCCTGATCCAAGAGACAATTAAATTGTGCAGAGTCTCTATTGCCCACATGTCTGAAGTCAGAATGCTTCCTAATCCTGCTGAAAGATAAGGAAACCAAGTGGCTTCTAGTAGTCTACAGAGCACCTTGCACAACACATTATCTGTGTAAGAGCTGCTGAATTTTGTGACTGAGATAACTATGAGCTACCCTAGGTTACTAATAAAGGGAAACTTTAACCTATACATTGAAACTCCAGACACCTCACTGCTGCCTTCCTTGATATGGAGGCAGCTCTACAATTCATTCAGGTGATCTAATCTCCAACCAATGTAAAGGGCCATATGCTAGACTTGGTGTTATGCAAAGGGGCTGATATATTTGAACACAAGGCTGGTGACATTGAGATAACACCCCTATCATGGACACATCATTTTCTAATCAAAATTTTCTATTAAGGACTACCCATAACAGATGGGCCTAACCAAAGTTTGGAAGGAAATCTAAGGCATGAAAAATCTGATTCTGATAACTTCCTAGAGGCTTTTTCCTACCCAAATGTGGATGAAAAGATGACAACAGTGTCAGAACAGGTTGATATCTGGATGCACACTTAGCAATGACATTAGAAAAAAATGGACCCTCTAAAGAGATCATATGCTCTAGAGTTGCAGGTCCTTCAGCAAAAGGACATCAGCTTGAAAGAAAATGGTGAAAATCTCACCAAGATAAAGACAGACTCCACTGTAGGAAACATATGGCAATGTATCGCCAAGCTTAACCAACAGCCAAAAAACTATATATATTTCTCTTAACACATTGAACAAACTACAAATTAAACAAAGCACCAATTTAAAATAGGAAACAGCCTACTGCAACCACAACGAACCAGCCTTTCAGTCACAAACTAACAGCAATGATTTTACCACATACTTTGCAACAAATTAAAGATTTCCATAAGAACCTACAGCCAGTTCCATCAAAGCTCCCACCAGTTAATGAGGAGCACACTCCCTTTTCCCACCATGTACAATCTTCTGGGACTCATTCAAAAAGGTCCCATAGGAAAGCTCTTGAAATAATCCTGAAAGATCTATGGCTGATAACCTGCCTTCTTGACCCCTGTCCAGCAAAGATAATACAGTGAGCAAGGATAGGCCTCTTGAAGGGGCCTCTGACATTTTTACTCCTCTCTTGTGGAAGGGCAACCTCCAACACTACTAAGAAGAGTTGTGGTGTGCCCCTACTGACAAAGAGCTCTCTGACCAGGACAACCTTCGAAAACTACTGACCAGTCTCTAACGTTATTTTCCTGGCAAAACTTATAGAACAGACAGTCTTCATTTAACTCGATGACTGACTAAATGACAGTAATTGGCTAGACACATGTCAATCTGGCTTCAGACCTGGGTACTGAACAGAGACAGATCTTGTGTCCCTTCTTGATAATCTTTACAGAAACCGTGACAGAGGATCTGTCTCAATACTAGTGCTGCTGGATTTCTCTGCACCTTTCAACACTATGAATCATAATGTTTTATTTGCAAAGCTGGCAGAAACAGGTATCAGTGGCACAGTATTTACATGGTTCAAATCCTATTTGTCAGACAGACAACAATCAGTTCTGTTCAGCAACAGCACATCATTACCTTGGGCACTGAACAGTGGGGTGCCACAGGGATTTATACTGTCTCCCATTTTATTTAATATCTAACCGAGCTGCTTTGGTTGATGGACACTAACTCTATATGTATGCTGAAGAACTGCAATGACTCAAGCTGCATGTTAATGATGATTAACGCCATAATTAATGTGTTAATTATTAACCGTGATTAATAAATAACCTGCCTCCCTGCCTCCCCTACCAACATGCAGGCACGGTCGGTCTGGCATCTCTCCCTCCCCA
Organism: Microcaecilia unicolor; assembly: GCF_901765095.1. Classification (NCBI taxonomy): domain Eukaryota; kingdom Metazoa; phylum Chordata; class Amphibia; order Gymnophiona; family Siphonopidae; genus Microcaecilia; species Microcaecilia unicolor. The sequence continues at coordinate 472,945,627 of NC_044032.1, forward strand.
CCTGGACCACTGATGGCTCTCTCTGTTTTTCCCTTCCAACCCCAATGTTCTGCAATCCTGGAAGTGTATATGGTAAGTAATAATAAGAATTTTGCCGCTAAAGCTAGAATGCCCCCTGGTGGGGGTCTTTTTAAAATCTGTTGCTTTATCGTATGCTCTTAATCCACCACATACAGAATAGCTTGATATATTACTAATAATGGCAACAATTACTGTATTGAAATGTTTGAAAAATAATACTACTATGAATACATATTTTTGATGGTAGACTATTTTGCAATAAGGTTAGAGTTGGTATCTAAGACAAAGTTAGGACAAGGTATATATGCTTGCAAAATCTGGCCCCTCTCAAGAAATAACTAACATCAAAGCAGCAAATATATAATTTTATGCAAAGCTAATATTAAAAAATAAAAAGTCTGTAAGCATGGGAAGGGATATTGTTTAGAACACAGTTTACTTGAAACTGTTTATGTTCTATGTTTTTGTTTCTTTTGTCTCTATGTTCAGTCTGGATATAGTATAAGGTCCTTGTATGGTAAGGGGGTGTCATGGATCTGAAGATCTTTGTAATATAAAAATTTTGTGTCATATTTCAAATAGTTAATAAAAAAAAAAGATGTGCGGAAAAACTGAATGGCTGAATGGAACTACCAAATTCTGTCAAAGCAGAACGTGAAGCTGAGTGACATTTTTATGGACTATGACAGTGATGATAATGTTTGCAAAATCTTCCTGAAAGCTAGTGCAGGAGACAATTTCTGTACTGGGAAAAGATGAGAAGATTCAAAGTGTGATAATCTTAAATGACATATCAAGCAGAAGGTACATATCAATTCTGTGGCAAAGCTTCGGCACCAACAGACAGGAAGTCTGTGGTGAATGCTCACAGACAAAAAAAATGAGATGTAACACAGTGTAAGAGTACAAAAGCTGGCCAGGTAAAAATCTTGATATATAATGTACTTTTTGTTATAAATATAAATGTGTCTGTGCTTGCTGTGCAAGATATATAAAACCACATGGTAAAAATATAGGCCCCTAAAAGTTGACATGGCAAAAAGCTATACAGATCAATAGCATCAGCAATTTAAAAAAAAAAGTTTTACAAGGGCAATGTGCTGGACATGCAGAAAATAATTATGTTTATTTCAGATATTGCATCAAACAATGGTGTTTCAATGCTTTATTATAGCATTCTCCATCTGCTAGAGCAACACTGACTAGTTTATCATTAAAATTTAGGTATAAAAGATGCAAACATGTATTTTTAAGGGCAGACACTGAAACATTCGTTAGAACTGTTTACATGTTGTTCTGCAGATTGTAAGGATAGCCGAGTCCTGTAAATTAACAGAAGTGTTAGAATGTTGTTTTTAGACTTCTAAACAATGTAACATGGCTCTCAAGAAACTTTTTTTTTGCAATGGTTGAGAAGAAGTATCACAGCTTTAGCTGAATGTTGCAAAGAAAAAGCGCACCTGCATAATGATCTACTCAATAAATACTGATTGAGAAATTAAGGATCTACAGTTTCAAACCACTTTGCTTGTGTTTGACGAAGTTGTTGGTGAACAGCCTGACTTGTGTAAGCTGCTGTGGAGGGGCATAATTGAACACGAACACCCATCTCCATGGGCGTCTATCTCCGAGAATGGGTATGTGAAGGGGCGGGACAAACCATATTTTCGGAAAAAAATGGGCTTCCATCTTTTTTCCGATAATACGGTTTGTGCCAGTCAACTGCATCGGATTTGTGCGGATTTGAGCTGGGCGGTTTCGTTTTTCAACAATAATGGAAACTGAAGGTGTCCAGCTCAAAAATGACCAAATCCAAGGCATTGGGTCGTGGGAGGGGCCAGGATTCGTAGTGCACTGGTCCCCCTCACACGCCAGGACACCAACCGGGCACCCTAGGGAGCACTTGTAACAATTTTTAAAAAGTTAACTACCTCTGAAGTCCATAGCTCCCTTCCCTTGGGTGCTGAGCCCCCCAAATCCCCCCCCAAAACCCACTCCCCACAACTCTATACCATTACCATAGCACTTATGGCTGAAGGGGGGGCACCTAGATGTGGGTACAGTGGGTTTTGGGGGCAGTTTGGAGGGCTCCCATTTATCACCACAAGTGTAACAGGTAGGGGGGGATGGGCCTGGGTCCACCTGGCTGAAGTCCACTGCACCCACTAACAACTGCTCCAGAGACCTGCATACTGCTGTGATGGAGCTGGGTATGACATTTGAGGCTGGCATACAGGCTGGAAAAAAAAGTTTTTAAAGTTGTTTTTTTTGGGTGGGAGGGGGTTAGTGACCACTGGGGGAGTCAGGGGTGGTCATCCCCGATTCCCTCTGGTGGTCATCTGGTCATTTAGGGCATTTTTGGGGGACTTGCTCGTAAAAAAAGGGAAAAAAAGTGACCCAAATTTGCGCTAAAAATGCCTTTCTTTTTTCGATTATCAGCCGAGGATGCCCATCTCTCCTCGGCTGATAAACACGCTCCAGTCCCGCCTTCACCATTCCTCCGACACGCCCCCGTCAACTTTGGCCGTTTCCGCGACAGATTGCAGTTGAAGACGCCCAAAATCATCTTTCGATTATACCAATTTGGGCGCCCACGGGAGAAAGACGCCCATCTCCCGATTTGGGTCGAAATATGGGCGTCTTTCTCTTTCGAAAATAAGGCGGCTGGTGAACTAATTTTACAACCATTGAGGTGTTTCAGTTTGTAAGAGTGAAGAATGGAAGTTTCATGCTCAGTTCCTGAGTGAAAATGTGTATTGGAAAGAAGAGGTTACACATTGGGAGTCACCACTCAGGAAAAGGATTTAGGTGTCATCATTGATGATACGTTGAAACCTTCTACAGTGACAGCTAAGAAAGCAAATAGAATGCTAGGAATTATTAATAATGGCAAACTAAACTGAGAGTATTGTGGTTTATGGCCACAAAGATATCAACATGAATTCCATGCTAAGATTTATTAAACATCTATGTAGGCATCTAGAAGCTCATTTCCCTGAAAACAAGTTGATGACATTGTAAGTCTTTGAAATATCAGCAATAATTGACACATGAGATTTTGACTTTGGACAAGATAAACTTGTTGGACTGATTTCCAGATATGCAGTGTTCTTTGACAATTCTTTGATAATTACAGAAAAAATGAAACATGGTTTGATGAAAACTTTCATTGATGTGGCTCAGTTTGCTTTGAATAGTAAACAACTCAGTGATCTAGCACTTCCTCTAGATATCTGTGCCACCTGTTCTGCATTAAGCAAAGACTACAAACATGGATTCATGTTATAAAACAAAGTCTGAAAACAAGCTGTAAGAGTGATATTTTGACATACTCATGTGAATTAAATTGTACAAAAACAATGGACAGATTACCAGTTTTGACAAAGTGTACACATGGTTCTCACTGAAAAACAGATGCCAGAATTAATTAAATGAACAATAGTTCTATATCACATGAGTTAGATTTAAAATTTAGTTACTAGGATATAAAAGAGAATTGCCATCATTATCAGAGACGTGTACTGACCTTCATTATCATACTCAACTGTTGAACTTGATTTTCAAAGTCGAATATAGGAGCATAAGCATAGGCTTTGCCATCACTGTTCCCTCTAAGCTGAACAAGAGTCCTCCATTTACAGTCTTGCCAGTGAGCAGGTGCTGTTTCACTATCACATTTTCAATAGTGAAGGACAGGTAAATTCTGGAGAACTCCAGGGAACCTGCTGTCCCTAGTGATTGAAAATACAATATTGAAGTAGCACCACCCACTGGCAACAATGCAGTTGGAGGACTCCCAATCAGCTTAGAGAGAACTGTGGTTGCCATACTGCGACAGACTGAAGATCCATCAAGCCCAGTATCCTGTTTCCAACAGTGGCCAATCCAGGTCACAAATACCTGGCAAGTTCCCAAAAGAGTAAAACAGATTTTATATTGCTTATCCCTGGAACGAGCAGTTGATTGTCCTAAGTCAATCTTAATAATGGTTTATGGACTTTTATTTTAGGATCTTGTTCAACCCTTTTTTTAAACTCTACTAAGCTAACTGCATTTAAAATAAATTGGAGAAAATATATATTCAGTCAATGTGTAATTAAGCTCTGGAATTTGTTGCCAGAAAATGAGCTAAATTTACTACTTACTAGCTTCATTGCATGCCCCTAATGCTTGTATTTTAAGAAACAGTAACAAAGCAATTCATGTCTACCCATTCCACTCCATTCTGGATTCAATATACGTCTATCATATTTTCCTTCAGCCATCTCTTCTCCAAGATGAATTGCCCTTCCCTCTTTAGCGTTTCCTCATAGGGAAGTCAACCCATCCCCTTTATCATTTTTGTCACCCTTCTTTGTACCTTTTCTAATTCTGCACATCTGTATTGAGATGTAGTGACCAAAACTGAACGCAATGGGCCTGATTCATTAAATAGAGCTCAAAAATTGCAGCATGTGTTTTTTTTACACATGCTAGAACCTCCTGTGGTAGCCCATCAGTAGTTCTAGATTGGCGCATTGTAAGCCCTCAGTGGGCTTACCACTGTTTAGTAAAAGGGCCCCTAAGTTCTTTTCTATAAAGGGGCGCTGGGCTGTGAGCCTTTTATAGAATAGCACATAGTGTCAATTCCTACCTCCAAAATTTGGGCACTAGCATTTACACCAGCTGAAACTTGATGTAAATGCCACTGCCTAGCTCATGCATTTGAGCACATAAATGGTGCTGGTCTATAACACTGCATGCCAATGTTCAGAATGCTTCTTACTCACGCATGACCCTCCACATTCATGCCCCCTTTGGGAGTGTGTGCCATGGGATTTAGGCACCTAGGGTTATAGAATAACATGCAGACAGATACGTGCATAAATCCAAATTAGTGCCAATTAACATCAATAATTGATTGTTAGCATCCAATTATTGGCTGTAATTGCATCATTAACTAAGTTGTCTGCACATCTTGAGATCGTGCCCAAATTTAGGCACCCAACATTGGGTAAGCTTTATTGAATCTGGGGGAATATTCAAGGTTTGGTCACACCATAGAGCCATACAAAGGCATTATAATACTCTCAGTTTAGTTTGCCATTACTAATAATTCCTAACATTCTATTTGCTTTCTTAGCTGCCACTGCACATTGATTACAGGGTTTCAACGTATTATCAATGATGACACCTAAATCTTTTTCCTGAGCGGTGACTCCTAATGTGTAACCTTGCATCATATAGCTATAGTTTGGGTTCCTCTTCCCTATTTGCATCATGTTGCACTTTCTCACATTAGCCCTTGGATTCTATAACTGGTGCCCAAATCTGGGTGCCCAAATTTGCATGAAATCCTGAGATCTACACACAAATAAATTTGTTTATGAACCATTAACATTCAATAATTGGCTGCTAAAATTCAATTATTGAAATGACTTGGCACTAATTTAGATTTGTGCATGGATCTGACTGCTCTCTATTCTATATTATTATTATTATTATTATTATTTTGACATTTATATCCCGCATTATCCTGAAAATAGGCTTGAGTTCATGTAGCTTACAGAATAGATTAAAATTCGAAGTACGGAGCACAACAATATTGAAATAATAAACTATAGTGTCTAAGAATTACAGAGTTACTGTATTGATTGATGGATATATCAATGAACTAATAATATTGTACAATCTGATAGAGTCTTAATAAGAACAGGAAACCGAAGCTGCAGTTCGAATTTTGCAACAGGTGCACAACTTGGGGATGATCTTGGATTCCGGATTCTGTCATTTACAGCTCAGGTCAAGCAAAAAGAAGGGGGTGGGAATGACCAGTCCAGGGTAAAAGGACAAGTCCTTTATTGGCGTATAAGAAAAGTGCTTGTTTGAAGACAACACATCAATAGAACAAAATTGCTTGCTGGTGCATTCTGATTTTCAAGCTGTTTCAGAGGCAATGATTTTGAGTTGTCTGGACTACTGCAATATTGCATAGTCAGGTTTGCTAGCCTTGTGTGTCCAATCTTTGCAGATAGTCCAGAATTCAGCAGTATGATTGCACTATGGTTTGTTAAGGCTTGAACATGTTTCCCTGTACTTGATTTCATTATGTTGGTTACCAGAAACCTATTGTATTAAATATAAGCTACTGTTGATTGTTCATATGTGTTTGTATCAAGACTCTTCTTTGTTTTTGTGTTCTGGATTGCAGTTTTATGTTCCATCTTGCATGCTGCACTCTGCTCATTTTCAATAGAGGAAAAATGTTCAAAAAGTGGCATAAATCTGCATTTGGATGTTTTTCTCAAAACAATGTCTCCTGCTTTTCACATTTTATCAATAAAAATGAATTATCCTTTACAACAGCGTTACACAATGTATCCACTTTGCTAATATTATCATCCACCTTCTGAATATAAATCTATCAAATACAGATAAGTGGGAATCATGGGTTTCCATTGTAGTCTGCAACATCAAAATTTGATTCCCACTATCTGCTAGTTGCAGGTTCTGACCCAATGAGATTATCAAAGTCCATAATTCCTCTAAGGATATTGAAGAAGGTCTTACTGGATTACATTAAAAAATCACCATTGCCTGTCCAGCCTCTGTCCTTCTATCTATGGAGCCGAACAAGGCCTCCTCACCCAGGCCCCCTGAGTGAGAGAATTGCTCCTATAATCGTCCCCTAAAGACATGGCATCAAAGTGCCCATCGAGGCAGCAGTGTTAATGGCTTCCCCGACAGGCATAGATGAAGGGGAAGCGATGACAACTTCCTACACCTGCACATACACAGGCGTCGCTTCCCCTTGTGGCTGCAGGATTAGCTGGCAGGTTCTTCTCTTCGGGGATCTGCGAACTGCTGCATACAAGAGGGAGCATGGCAGACACCTCACCCCCAATATCCCTCAGCCAACCATTCCTGATAATTGCCCTCATTATTTGCAGTGTGTCATCTATTCTGGTTTCTGCTATCTTTATTCTTTTTTTCTTCCTCTGTTACTATTTTTAACCTAACCAACTATTTTTATTCCTATATTTTATTTTTTCTTTATAGATGTTTGATACCACTGTTTTTACCATGAATCTTGTTGTCTTCATCTCTTACAAAACAGAAAACAAATCACAAACACTGTAACTACATTGAACTTTACCAGATATGGATCAGAGAGGGAATTAGAGTCAAAACAACTTCTAATAATAGGTACAAGAATTGTTGGATTTTTCACCATATACAGTACTCTACATTGCTGCACAAAATAGCACAGACATATTACATTATTAAGGGGGAAAGTTATCAACATAAGCTACTGTTATGATGGTCTATTTTACCAGAAGTTGTGCTATTTTAGCACAGGGTCTCATTGTATAAAATAGGCCAAAAATTACCCATTTTAATGATAACCCACATTGATAACTTCCTCCTTTAATGAACAAAAGTGCAAAATTGGTTATGAATAAAATAACTTTGAAATTGGTAATTCAGAGATTTTTGCCAACTAATTCTGTGAGTTGGCCATGCGAACCTTGCTGTGTTAATCCCACTGCTCCAACCCACCCCGCTGTCTGGCTAACTTTTATCTGGGCAGTTCAGAATCCATGTATAATTTACCTAAACATAAGAAGTGACCCTATGGCACTGCTGGGGAGTGGTTAAAGCTTTATCTGGTGAAAAGTTAACCAGACCAGTTACCCAATTCAGCATGTCTGCCAACAGTCAGTTGAAAATTGGCATATCGTCCTCCTGTTTTTCTGTCTAAAGTTGTTTTTTTCTTTAAATTGAACTAAATCATTATTTCCTTTCACTCAGCTTTGCTAGTTTCCATTTATAATCCTGTACTTATTCTCATAATCATTCAGTCTGCATGCAATGTTCCTTAGATACAAACAAGACAGCTAACATCTATAATATAGCAATAATACGAAGGAAGGGGGGGGGGTCTATGAAATTTATAAACTGAATGCTCAGTTTGGCTTTTCTAATCTATACTTACTTGTATGCTGCTAACAAACTGATTTCTTTCATTCCCTTGAACCTTTCTCTTCAGATAGATTTTATTGGCATAGGTACTTACATAAAGAGGATTGATTATATTATTTTTCCAATTAATGTATCATTCTTCAGCTCAATTAAGTAATTGCCCTCTGGACAAGAACTCCAAGTACATTCCTACCATGATTTAATCAATTCATCAAACTTTGAGAAGAAACATAAAAGAATAGAGAAAATTCTATGTTTTCTTTATGTTCAGATTCAAAAATCCTTGTATAAGAAAATAGGAACTTCCAATAATAATAATAACAATAACAATATTGATAATTTTGACAATGTTTTTGTATATGAATTAATAAAAAGTCATCAGGCTGGGAGGGGGATGTGCATGGGGGTTAGGGAGGGAACAACTCCTTCTGTAGAGCACCAGACCCTTTAAGAAGCTCCCAAGAGCATTAGGTTGCAGCTTTGTAGCCAGATGCTACTGGGCAGTGTGAATAGCACTGCTTGCAAAGTTGATTGCATTATTCATATATCCCAGGAGTGTCTAACCTGTAGAACTGAGCTTCTGATTAATCACTCCTGTGGGAAATTAAGCTGTGGTAAATGCCCAATACACTCTAATAACCCCCTCCCCTTTCAGTGATACAGTTTAGTTGATGGACATATTACATATCTCATTAGTGACAGTTAAGTTGCAGGTGCAACTTATCCATTTAATGTTATACATTGATTTTCAATTCAAGTACCTATATATTATTTATTATTTATACCTATATAGATAGTGACATTGAAAATACATATAACTGGAAGGGGGTAACATTTTAAGGGGGGCACCTAGTTAAAGCACCATTTAAGACACAAATGTTTAGGCTATTTTATAAAAAGTACCTAGCCTGCTACTTTTTATAAAATATCGGTATAAGTGGCAGGAATGGACATTTATACCAGCCCTAGAGTTGGTGTACTTTACAAGTACATGGGTAAATTAAAGTATTTTATAATCTGTATACACACTTGCTTACACTGCCCTTCTCCTGGCCAAATTCCACCCCTGTGTATTCCCATCAGCATAGTACATACTATCATTTCAAAGCACTTACTTTTGTGCCAGTTAATATTTTATAAAAGATCATTTACACACATAAGACTAGATTATATATATGACATTTGAAAATCAGTGCCAAAAAATGTACTTCTAGGCGTATTCTATAAAGTATGCCTAAATTTAGGTGTACTTTTTAGTATAAGCCTAAATTGCTGCATGGATTATAGAATATACCAAGAACGCATCCACACAGTTAATTTTAAAAACTTGGTGTAAATCTCGACTCCTAAATTAGGCGCTGACCGGATGTATTCTATAACAACGCATACAGATTTTAAAAATACCCATGACCTGCCCATTCCACATCATGTTACAGAATATGCTTAGGGGTTCTTTACCAAGCTGTGGTAAAAGAGGGCCTGCACTGGCATCAGCGCATGTTTTTGACATGTGCTGAGGCCTCCTTTTACTGCAGCAGGTAAAAGGCTGTCTTTTTTTTTTTTAAAGAAATGGCCATGAGACAAGTGAGCCACTTGCTGCATGGCCATTTTGGGGGGAGCATTTACCACTACCCATTGAGGTGGTGGTAAGGGCTCCCACGCTAATCCAGCAGTAACCGGGCAGCTCACAGCACTGCCCAATTACTGCCGGGTAAACACTGGTGCTACAAAAGTAAAAATATTTTTGTAGTGCCAGAAGTGACATGCACTGGGGGTGGGAACTACCACAGGGCTGCTGCGGTAGCCAAGTAGTAGTCTGGATTAGCAAGTGGTAAGCCCGCGTTGGGCTTACCGCAGCTTCGTAAAAGACCCTCTTAGACAATTGTGCATGCAAATTCTAATTAATGCCAATTAATGTTAATCACTTGTTAAGTGGCAATTATTAGCATTGATTAGCTTTTTAACTAATTAAGTTGTGCGTGAAAATCCAGAATACAGTCAGATTTGCATGCAC